>NW_006921711.1:8373333-8375261 GCF_000298275.1 Orycteropus afer afer | reverse complement strand
TCAGTTGCTCATAGAAAATCCCACCTTGGAGTTTACAAAGACTTATGGGTAGAAAAGCCACACTAAGTAATTTACTACACTGTATCTGCATACTGCAGGTTGTTAATCAATCTTCCTCCAATCCTGATGCTGTGTTCTTCTTCACATAGTCCAGCTTCTCAGATTATTTGCTCAGCATACAGATCAACTAAGTATGCACACTACAATAGTTAAGGTTGTATGTCATCTTGGTTGGGCCTGACTTTGAGTGGCTGCGCAGCTGGTTGTAGTTATTCCCCATGATGAGACTGGCAATCAACTCCGTGGTGGACTCTACTGGAGCAGCTGAGTAGCTGCCTTAGGGATGTGGTCTGCTTCCAGTACATAAGGAGAAGCTTTGGGAATGGTCTGCAGCGTTTTATCATGCTTGGATCCTGCATGCAACCAAGTCTTCATTTAGCAGCCTGCCATGTTTATGCCTGCCGATCTTGGGACTGTCTCTGGACTTGAACTAGTGGCTTGCTGTGTTGTTTGGTAATATTGGGACTCTGCCATTTTACTTGTCCACCTTGGGTTTGCCAGCCTTAGCAACCAATAGCCGTCTGAGTTAAGAAAAGCCTCCACCTTCAGTGGGCTGGGAGCAAGAGGCAAAATTGAAGCCCAAGGTTGAGGGGCTTTCACTCAGCCCTTAGAGGCTGGCATTTTGACCTTGGACTTCTAGCCTCCTAAACTGTAAAAGAATAAATCCCTGTTTGTTAAAGCCACCCATTTGTGGTATTTTTCTGTTAGAGTGGCACTAGGTAAAGAAAACACATACCCTTCCTGATTTTAAACTATGCAGTATACTCTTGTTCTGTTTGAATGGCTGCCTCTTGGTCTAGGTACAGGTTCCTGATGGACAAAATTAAGTATTCAGGAATTCTCGTTCTTCGTAACATTATCCATAATTTGTTATGATCCATACAGTCAAATGCTTTTGCATAGTCAAAAACACACAGGGAAACATCTTTCCTGTATTCTCTGCTTTTAGTCAAGATCCATATGACATTAGCAGTGATATCCTCATTCCATGTTCTTTTCTGAATCTAGCTTGAATTTCTGAGAGTTCACTGTTCATGTACTGCTGCAGCCATCTTCCAATATCTTCAGCAATACTTTAGTTGTGTGTGATATTAATGAAATTATTTGATAATTTCCACCTTCTGTTGGATCACCTTTCTTTGAAATGATCACAAATATGGATCTCTTCCAGTTGGTTGGCCAAGTAGCTGTCTTCCAAATTTCTTGATATAGACAAGTGAACACTTCAAGTGTTGCACCGGTTGGTTGAAACTTCTCAATTAGTATTCTGTCAATTCCTGGAGCCTTATCTTTTGCCAATGCCTCAGTGCAGCTTGGACTTCTTCCTTCAGTACCATTGGTTCTTGATTATATGCTAGCTCCTGAAATCGTTGTATGTTGATCAATTTTTTTTTTTTGGTACAGTGACTCTGTGTATTCCTTCCATCTTCTTTTGATGCATTCAGTATTTTACCCATAGAATCCTTCAATATTGCAACTCAAGGCTTGATTTTTTTCTTCAATACTTTTTTTTTTTTAATTGTGATTTGGGTCAAAGTTTACAGAACAAATTGGTTTTCCATTCAACAATCCATACACATTCTGTTTTGTGACATTACTGAAACTTCCACACTGTAACAACATTCTTCCCACTTCTTCCCTATGCCCACCCCTCCATTTCTTTTAGCTTGAGTTCTTTTAGCCAAGCGTGTTCTTCCCTTTCAGTTTTCTAACTCCAAGTCATTACACATTTTATGATAATATTCTACTTTGTCTTCTAGAGCTGCTCTTTGAAATCTTCTATTCAACTTTTTACTATATCTCACACAATGGTTTGCTAAATCTTACAACCCTACTTTGGAGTCAAGATTCTTTTTTTTTTTTTTTTT
>NW_006921711.1:8364370-8373178 GCF_000298275.1 Orycteropus afer afer | reverse complement strand
TTTTTAATTGTGATTTGGGTGAAAATTTACAGAGCGAATTCACTTTCCATACAGCAGTTCACATACACTTTGTCTCATGACATTGCCCACAATTTACCACAATGTAACAGCTCCCCTCCCACTTCCTCCCAATAGTTACCTCTTCCCTATGTCCATCCCTCCATGCACTCCTGAACCCTGAACTGTCTCCTTGTGCATAATGATGATGGTTATAATGGTTATCTCCAAGGAGTGTGTCTACCTCAGGTAAATGTTTAACTCATATGCCCATCTTTTGTTTGGCTGGAAGCCACAGGCGTGGGTTCAATTCCAGACCTGAAGGGCAGCTAGGGGTCATAGTCTCAGTGTTTCCACCAGGCTCTATCAGACCAACAAACCTGGTCCCCTCTTTTTTTTTTTTCTCCAAATGCTTTTTGAGTTTTGTTCCATGTTGTTCTCCCTCTCTATCCAGGATCTCCTACATAGATCCCACTCTGAGTGGTTGACAGTGGTAGCCAGGCACCATCTAGTTCTTCTGGTCTCATAGTCATATAGGCTGCAGATCGCGTGGTGTACCAGTCACTAGGACTAATTGTTTCCATGAATCTCTGGTTTTCTTCATTCTTCTTTGCTCTGGACGAGGAGAGACCCATCGTTGCATCTAGATGGCTGCTTGCAAGCTTTTAAGATCCCAGTCGCTTCTTGCCAAAGTAGGAGGTAGAACAATATTTTGTGTATTATGTTATGCCAATTGAGATTGATGTCCTCTGAGACTATGGTCCCAAGCCCACAGATTCAATTACTCAGAAGAAGTGACTACAACCTTGCCCCTTGTCAGCTCTACTATACACCTGGGAATTCAGATCATACAAATAAGCTTATAGGACCACTGTCTGCCAATCCTATACATGGTCTTTGGTACACTCCACTTCATAGATATACCTACTAATTCAGCCTGTCCACCCATCTATCCACCCGTATACCCATGTTTGCCTTCACAGACAACACAGTACTGTATGTGGAAAAGGGTTCATCTTTGTTGTCTGTACCTCCCATGTATCTCTTTCTGTCTTTCTCTTCCTCAATGCCACCATGTTGATCATGGAGTCAAGATTCTTGGATTTAGATTCCAACTTTCCCGTTCACTGACAAGAGTAATTCCTTTAGCCTTTCTGAGCCTGTTTCCTTATCTATAAAAATGCCTAATGATACCTTTTCTTAGGCTAATGTGAAGTATATTGTGTCAATTACAACTCACAAAGACCCTGGAGGACAGAATAGAACTGCCACACAGGGTTTCCAAGGTTACAATCTTTACAAAAAGAGACTAACACATCTTTGTCCTGCTGAGCAACTGGTGAGGTCAAACTGCTAACCTTCTGGTTAGCAGCCAGCCCTTAACCACAGCCAAGCACTAACCACTGTACCATCAGGGCTCCTTGTGTTCAGGTAAGGACTTCGTAAGCCTTAGGATATTTTCTATTCACTCTCTAAAAGCTATTGGTTCCCAACTCTGGAGACAGAAGATCTTATGGAAAGCTGTCCTTTAAACAGGATGATGCAAAAGATGGGAAGTCCAATATCCAAAGGACTCTGGGAGTAGGGATGGGGAGAATGGGTGGAGGTGAGAATGGAAACTATCTACATCCACTGTCTTAGTTATCTAGTGATGCTGTAACAGAAATACCACAAATGGATGGCTTTAACAAAGAGAAATTTATTCTCTCACAGTTTAGGAGGTTAGAAGACCAAATTCAGAGCACCTGCTATAGAAGGGTAGGAGCTCTGGTAGTGTAGTGCCTAAGGCATTTGACTACTAACCAGAAGGTTGGCACTTCAAATCCACCAGCCACTCCTTGGAAAGAAGATTGGGCAATCTACTTCCATAGGGATACCACCTCGGAAACCCAGGAAAGGGTCACTATGAGTCAATCTGACTCGACAGCAGTGGGTTTGGTTTGGTTTTAGCTCTAGAAGGCGTTCTTTCTCTGTGTCTCTTGGTCCTAGGAGGATCCCATGACAGGTACCCTCGGTCCAAAGGATGCACTCCCTTCCCAGCTCTTTCCTGGTGGTAGTAGGTACTCTCCCCATTCTCTGCTCCCTTCTCTCTCCTCTTATTTCTTGTAAGATAAAAGTGTTACAGGGCACACCCCAGGACAACTCCCACTACATGGGATCAGGGTTGTAACTGTACTAAGGGTTTTGCATCCCATCCTTAATCCTCTTACACCTGATTGGCTTATCACATCAGATCACATCATGAGGTATCATTCCATATCTGCCACATTGCATCATTACATAACTGCTAAATCACTGAGCATCATGGCCTAGCCTAGTTGACACAAATTTTGGGGGGACATAATTCAATCCATGACACCTACCAAGACAATAATCTACATAATAATAATAAAAAAAAAAAATCTCACTGCCGTCGAGTCGATTCCGACTCACAACAACCCCTCTTTGGGTTTCCAAGGTAGTATCCCTATGGAAGCAGATTGCCCAACCTTCCTTCTGAGGAGTGGCTGCTGGGTTTGAACCGCCAACCTTCTGGTTAGCAATCACTAACCACTAATGCCTTAGGCACTATGCCATCACAAAAAAACCCCAAAAAGCAGTCAAATGCCTTAGGAACCATGCCACCAAAGCTCCTGTAATCTCCATTAGCATGACTTTATTTTTCCACTGTCATCATCAGTGTGACTTTATTTATGACTTTATTTTTATTTATTACAGCAAGATTTTACTAAGGGTGATAAAAGTTGCAAAATTAACTATATTGTTCTTCCCAGAAACTTTCAGAAAGACTCATTTAAATTAAAATGCCCCCTAGGGATATATGGCAATGTATGGAGACATCTTGGTTGTTGAAACTGGCATCTAATGGGTGGGGATCAGAGATGTAAAGAATCATTCAGCCTGAAATGTCATAGGTGCCAAGACTGAGGAATGCTGATTTAAATGAACATCAAATTGTTCAGCTCTTCAGTGTTGTTGTTTTTAGGTGCTGTCGAGTTGGTTTTCACTCACAGTGACCCTATTTGCAGCAGAATGAAATACTGTCCAGTCCTGTGCCATGCTCATAGTCATTGCTATGCTTGAACCGATTGTTGCAGGCACTGTGTTGATCCATCTCATTGAGGGTCTTTCTCTTTTATACTAGGCCTCTATTTTGCCAAGTATGATGTCCTTCTCCAGGGACTAGTCCCTTCTTATAACATATCTAAGTAGGTAGGATGAAATCTTGCCGTTCTTGCTTTTAAGGCGCATTCTGGCTATACCTTCCAAGACAGATTTGTTGTTCAATAAGAAACATAAAACAAGGACATTTTTGAAGTTCTTGCCTTAAAATCCTTTCTTCACGAATTCAAAACGGAGTCTTGTCAGTAATCACCATGCTATTTCCCTCTAGCATCTTAGTGCTTGAAAAACTAGGTACAGCAGTTTGAATTAGGGATTTTGGTGCTCTGAACAGCTCACTGAATCAGAGTGCACCAAACACAGAGGAGTAGAATTAGAGGAAAGGCACAGGGAAAGAAATTAAGAAAATCTACCTGGCGGAAAATGGACAGGCAGCCGAGAAAGGCCATTAGAGACTTCCCTGGGGGAGTGACTGGCAGGCGAGAACAGCCACCTGAGACCTCCCTGGGTGAAGGGAGAAGACACCCCATATCAGCATACAGAGACCATACCAACATACCAGCAAACACCCGAAGGATCTACCTTTAGCACCTGATTTTATTGGTAACTTGGGTCGGCTAGGTGCAAACGGGCACATGCAGCACCACTGAAACCCAAGCAGAGAGCTCATTGGTGCTCCAGGAGGGTGAGCTTTCTCCACCCTCAGTGGGTCACTGAATAGGGTTGGGTTAGCTTAAGTGGCACTGAAAAGCCTGTGCTTTTCTTTATCACTAATATCAGGACCACAGATTACTACCAGGCACTCTCCCGACTCCAGCGCAGCTGAAACCGCATGCATCTTTGGCACCACAGGTGGGCGGACTAACAGACAAACTCCCAAGTCAATCATGGTCTGGGTGGGTTGGGCCAGCACTGCGGGCAGGTGGGGTGAAAAGACAAACGTCCACATTTCTCTTGGGAAGTTGCTTGGGTCAGCTTTTTGGCACCGAGGGGCCTTGGGAGCGGGGTCTTTGTGTGTGTCTGAGCCTGGTGGAAAGTGGTGACACCCTAACAACAGGAATCTTTCCTGAAATTGAGCTGCAGGCTTGTAAATAATAGTACAACGTCATCAGTAGCAGCCCGCTCAAAGCCCTAGAAACCAACCCTAGCAACACCAAGCTTTCCTTCTTCCGTTCCTACCTTCCCTGCCAATAACTTCACTCGTTCAATAGAAGAAACCATATTCAGCCAACATAAAACCTCCCAGTTTGAACTCTAAACCCTCTTTATGACAAACAGAAACCCATATCCACATTCCACACCGTGATTCCACCATCACAAAGAAAACTGCAGAGCGACCCAGCATACTTGAATCAATAATAAAATAAAATACACCAGCTTCACCTTTCAAAATATTAAACCATAAACCCAAGACAAAACAAATCAACACATAACCAACAGTTAAAGACAACCTCAAAATGTCTAGGAAACAACAGGGAACCTCAAATCAAACAAAAAACAACAGGACAAGGCATTAGAAGCAAAGGTCTCATAATACATGGAGGAAGAGAGGCAATAGAATTATCTGAGAAGGAATTTATAAGATATGTTTATAGAGCTATACAAGAGCCTAAGGAAACCCCAAACAGAAACAAGGAGAACACAGACAGTTCCCTGGAGGAAATCAAGAAAATCATTCAGGAACACAATATTAAGATTAATGCATAATCAGAACTCATACAAAAACAGCAGTTAGAAATGCAGAAAATGAGTACCAAAACGCAGAGCATGAGTACCAAAATGACAGAATTACACATCACAGTAGAAGCATAAAAGAGTAGGTTAGAACTGGCTGAAGAACTCATATCCCAACTAGAAGACAAATCCCTGGACACTAGCCTGTATGAAGAAAAATCAGAACAAAGATTTAGGAGAAATGAAGAGAACCTAAGAATTATATGTGATGACATGAGATGAAACAATATAAGACTCATTGGAATTCCAGACAAGAAGAGGCGAAAAAAGACCACTGAGAAAATTGTGGAAGACCTGCTAACAGAAAACTTCCCCCATATCATGAAGGAAGAAAAGATATTTGTCCAAGAAGCTCATAGAACCCCACACAAGATAGATCCCAAAAGAAAATCACCAAGGCATATTATAATCAAACTTTCCAAAACCAAAGACAAAGAAAAAATTTTGAGAGTTACCCAGGAAAAAAGAAATATTACTTATAATAATCAAACAGGCTGAGTTCCAATTACTCAGCAGAAACCATGGAGGCAAGAAGGCAATGGGATGGCATATATATAAAACACTGAAGGAAAAGAACTTCCAACCAAGAATCCTATATCCAGCCAAATTATCCATCAAATATGAGGATGAAATCAAGGCATTCTCAGACAAACAGAAATTAAGGGACTTTGTGAAAACCAGACCAACCCTACAAGAAATGCTTAAGGAAGTCCTTCCAATAGAGAACCCACAACAGAGATAAACAAAACCAGGATACATGGCATCAACTCTAAAACCAAATCAGAAATAGATACTCAAAATAAGGCCATAAAACATTATACCTTAAAAACCAAGGAACTCAATCAGCACACAACAACAGCAACTAACCTATCAGAGGTAATAAAATTTCTAGGTACAGACCCTAAAATGGAGAGGAAAACAGGACAATGTCTTTGCAGCACACACTGTTCTAAAAATGTAGAGACAAGAATATACTCCAAGGTAACCACAGAGAAAAGTAATAATTCTTCTAAGCAAATCCAGAAGGAAGGAAAACATATGGGTTTAATAAGCACAAAACCAACTATAGAGAAGAAAAGGGAGAAAGCATTAGCCAACAAACTGAACTCAGCATAGAAAAGTTTATGGACCAAAGAAACACCAACAACATGACCAAAAAAACGCAATAGAATGACAGCAATAAATTCATACCTATCACTAATTACACTCAATGTGAATGGACTAAATGCACCTATGAAGATAAAGAGAGTGGCAGACTAGATAAGAAAAGAAGACCCATCGATATGCTGCCTACATGAGACCCATCTTAGACACAAAGATAAAAACAAATTAAGAGTTAAGGGATGGAAAAGAATACACCAAGCCAATGGAAACCAAAAAAAAGGACAGGAATAGCAATATTGATTTCTAATAAAATAGACATTAAGGTGAAATACATCATAAGAGACAAGAAGGGACGTTATATGATGCTGAAAGGGTCAACTGACAAAGAAGATGTTACAGTAATAAATATTTATTCACCCAATGAAAGTGTTCCAAAATACGTGAAGCAAATATTAACTGAATTAAAAGGGATAATAGACAACTCTACAATAGTAGTAGGGGACTTTAACACATCACTTTCAAGGAGAGACAGGTGAACTGGAAAAAACTCAACAAGGATAAAGAAGAACTCAACAGTACAATCAACCCACTGGAACTCATAGACAGAGCATTTCACCCAACAAAAACACAATTCACATTCTTTTCTAGTGCACATGGATTCTTCTCCAGAATAGGCCATATGCTAGGACATAAAAGAAGCCTCAATAAATTCAAGAGCATTGAAATACTGCAAAGCATCTTCTTGGACCACAATGCTATAAAACTAGAAAGTAATAATAGGAAGAGCAAGGAAAAAGCATCAAACATATGGAAGCTGAACAACTCACTGCTCAAAAACTATTGGGTTACAGAACAGATAAAAACTGAAATAAAAAAATTCCTAGAAACTAATGGGAATGAAGATATATCCTACCAAAACCTATGGGACCCAGCAAAAGCAGTACTCAGAGGACAGTTTATAGCAATAAATACATACATCACAAAAGAGGAAAGAAACAAAATCAACACTCTAATTCATCAACTCCAACAACTAGAAATAGAACAACAAAAGAATTCTACAGTATCTAGAAGCAAGGAAATAATAAAGATCATAGCAGAAATAAATGAAACAGAAAACAAAACAAAACAAAAAAACATAAGAGAAAATAAAAAAAACAAAGAGCTGGTTCTTCAAAAAGATTAATAAAATTGATAAACCATTGGTAGACCTAATAAAAGAAAAGAAGATCCAAATCACAAGAATTGTAAACGAAAATGGTGTCATCACAACAGAACCAACTGAAATAAATAAGATACTGACAGAGTATTATGAAAAACTGTACACCAATATATTTGAGAACGTAGAAGAAATGGACAAGTTTCTAAAATCACAAGACCTACCTAAATTATCCCATTCAGAAATAGAAAACTTGAACAGACCCATAGCAAGGGGAGAAATTGAACAGGTCATAAAAAACTTCCCACAAAGAAAAGCCCTGGCCCTGATGGCTTCACTGGAGAATTCAATCCAATATTCAGAGAAGAGATGACACCCATGCTACTCAAGCTATTCCAGAACATAGAAAAAGATGGAGTATTCCCAAACTCATCTTATGAAGCAAGCATAACACTAATACCAAAACCAGGGAAAGACACCATTAGAAAGGAAAACTACAGACCAATATCACTCATGAACATAGATGCAAAAATCTTTAACAAAATCCTGGCCAACAGAATCCAACAATATGTCAAAAAATTAGTACATCTGGACCAAGTGGGATTCATACTAGGTTTACAAGGGTGATTCAACATCAGAACATCAATCAATATAATACACCACATAAACAAAACAAAAGAACCATATGATTGTATCAATTAATGCAGAAAAGGCATTTGATAAAATCCAACATCCATTCCTGTTTAAAACTCTCAGCAAAATAGGGATAGAAGAGAAATTCCTCAACATAATAAATGGTATATATGCAAAGCCAATGGCCAACATCATTATTAATGGAGAAAGATTCAAGGCATTTCCTGTACAAACGGGAACCAGACAGGGATGCCCTCTATCACCACTACTATTTAACATTGTATTGGAAGTCCTGGCCAGGACAATAAGGCAAGAAAGAGAAAGAAAAGGCATACATATTGGCAAAGAGGAGTTAAAACTATCTCTATTTGCAAATGATATGATCCTATCATAGAAAACCCAAGGGACTCAATAAAAAAAAAAAAAACTACTGGAACTAATAGAGAGGTTCAGCAAAGTGGCAGGATACAAGATCAACATTTAAAAATCAGTTGGATTTCTCTACACCAGCAAGGAGTCCTCTGATAAAGAAATAAGAGAAACAATACCATTCACTATAGCTACAAAAAAGATAAAATATCTAGGAATAAACCTCACCAGAGACACAAAAGACCTATACAGAGAAAACTATAAAACACTGCTACAGGTGACAACCATGGCACTACATAAATGGAAGAACCTACCTTGTTCATGGATAGGTAGACTAAACATTGTGAAAATGTCAATACCACCTAAAGTAATCTATACATTTAACAAAATCCCAATCCAGATTTCAACAAATTTTTTTTTTTTTAATTCTGATTTGGGTGAAGATTTATAGAGCAAATTCACTTTCCATACAGCAGTTCATCTATACTTTGTCTCATGTCATTGACTTCAGTTTACTACAATGCAACAGCTCCCCTTCCACTTCCTCCCCATAGTTACCTCTTCCCAGTGTCCATCCCTCCATACTCTCCTGCCACCTGAGATGTCTCCCTGTGCATAAGCAGACCTTCTTTCTCCCATAATTGTTCTCTCCAAAGATTTTATCTACTTGAGGTAAATGTTCAGCTCATATG
>NW_006921711.1:8346349-8356823 GCF_000298275.1 Orycteropus afer afer | reverse complement strand
TTGGCCCATTGGTGGAGAAGGAGGTAGTGGCTCTCGGTCAGTACGTGAAGTTGCAGAAGGTGTGCATGTAGTTGTGTCTTAATGGGAAGTGTTGTTGTCTCCCACTCAGTTAGACACAAATTACAATTGAATAACCATCAAAAAACTAAAAGTCCATGGATGAAAAATATACTATGTAATCACATAGGGCCAGTAACCAAAAAAAAGAAAAAAGGGAAAAAAAGAGAATAAAACCTGCAATATCTGGGGAAAGGCCACTAAGAAAAAAAATGTAGGGAAGGAGAATAGTAAATGAAGGAAAAAAAAATGGGAGAAATGCAAAAAGAAAAACAAGCAACAGGGTTAATCACAAGAAAAAAGGGGGAAAAGAAAAAAAAAAAACCCTTAAATTTAAAGAAGAAAAAAATTTCAATCAGGAACAGGGAATAGAAAAAATTCTGAAAACTAGGACTTGGGAGGGGAAGATTAAGAATAATAATAAAAAGGACTAAAGTATTAATAATATTAGTTGTTTTAAAACAGACAAATACAAGCAAACTAATCACCAGAAAAAAGAAAATGAAAAAGGAAAAAATAAAAAGGAAAAAAAAAGAAAAAAAAAACGGTCGAGGTCAGTGCAGGGCATCCAAGCTCCTTCTGAGCACAGAGACTGTGATGGAGTTCCTGTGGGCCCAGAAGGTAGGTGGGAGTGGGGATTGGCCACACTTCCATTCACCAAGCAGGTGTAGGGTATGAGAGTAACAAGAGGAACGTCGTACCTCTTCATTCTTGCAGGTCCCAAGTGTCCTCGGGGTTGCTGGAAAGCAGAACGTGTTATTAAGCCCCAGAAATCTGCCAGAGCGCTGTTTCTTTAAATATCCAAAATAGTCAAGCTGCTTTTTAAACCTTCAAAATGGCGGCAGCCTCCAGACTGGCAAAACTCCACAGCTCAGCCCACCTTTCTCTTCACCTTCTCCGTTTGTTCCCCAGCCACCGTGCACAGTCCTCCGTGCAGTCCCCGGCTAGTAGTGTGCTTTTTAGGTTAATTCTTAGGTCCTACCACCACTCGGGAATCTCCAAGCTATTTGTGCCATCAGGATCGCTCATGAACGCTGCCAGACCACAGCTCTGTATGCCTCCTTTTTTGGTATTTTTATGGAAATGCTTCTGCTAGTTAGGGTTTAGTCCACTTCTATATCCTTCCCTTTAAGGCTCAGGGGTCCAATATTACCTTCTGTGTCTGTGTTAATTAGTTTCCCTTTTCTTTGTTGGAGAGTGTCTGTGCAGTCTTTCTGCATGGTACGCCATGTTGCCGGAGTCCTCAACAAAAATTTTTAAGGACATGGAAAAACTAATTACTAATTTCATATGGAAAGGAAAGAGACTTCGAATAAGCCAAGCACTTCTCAAGAAGAAAAACAAAGTGGCAGGTCTCACATTCCCAGATCTTAAGAACTACTATGTAGCCACAGTAGTCAAACAGCATGGTATTGGTACAATGATAGACAGATAGACCAAAGGAACAGAATCAAAAGTCCAGATATAGACCCATCCATCTATGGACAACTGATCTTTGACAAAGGCCCAAAACCCATTAAATGGGGAAGAGACAGCCTCTTTAACAAATGATGCTGGCAAAACTGGATATCCACCTGTAGAAAAATGAAACAAGACCCATACCTCACCCCATACACAAAAACAAACTCAAGCTGAATCAAAGACTTAAATGTAAAACCCAAAACTATAAAATTCATCAAAGATAAAATAGGGGCAAATTTAGGAGCCCTAATTTACAGTGTAAATAGATTGTCAAGCATAACCCAGAATGTGCAGGAGATAGAAGAGAAGCTAAATGACTGGGAAAAATTTAATTCTTGTGTGCATCGAAAGATTTCATCAAAAGGGTAAAAAGAGAACCTACAGATTGGGAGAAAATATTTGCCTATGACATATCAGATAAAGGACTTATCTCCAAAATCTATAGAAAACTTCAACACTTCAACATCAAAAAGGCAAATAACCCAATTCACAAATGGGCAACAGACTTGAATAGACACTTCATCAAAGAAGATATACAGGCAGCCAACAAACACATGAGAAATTGCTTGTGATCATTGATCGTTGTTGTTGTTGCTGTTATTTGCCATCGAGTTGGACCCAACTCATAGCGACCCCTCCTTGGGTTTCCGAGGCAGTATCACTATGAAAGTAAGTTGTTCAACCTTCCTTCTGAGGCGTGGCTGGTGGGTTTGAACTGCCAGCCTTCTGGTTAGCAGTCAAATGCCTTAGGCACTATGCCACCAGTAGAGAGATGCAAATCAAAACAACACTGATATATCATCTCACCCCAGCAATAATAGCAAAGTTCAACAGATCAGATAGTAACAAATGCTGGCAAGTTTGTGGAGAGATTGGAACTCTTGTGCACTGCTGGTGGTATTGTAAAATGGTACAACCATTGTGGCAAACGGTATGGCATTTCCTTAAAAAAGTGAAAATAGAAGTACCATTTGACCCAGCAATTCCATTACTAGGAATGTATCCTAAAGAGGTGAGAGCACATGAACAGACATATGTACACCTATGTTTATCTCAGCACAATTCATCATAGCAAAGAGATGGAAACAACCTAAATGCCCATCAGCAGATGAGTGGATAACCAAATTATGGTATATCCACTGTATAGCCAATGGAAGAACTAGATGGTGCACAGCTACCAATGCCATCCACTCAGGAAAAGATCAAATCTGGAGATCCTGGATAGAGTGGGAGTGAAAACGTGAAACAAAATCCAAAAACTCAATAATGACCAGAATTACTGGTCAGATGAAATCTGGTGAGACTCCTAATACTATGCCCTGGAATACATTCTGAGTCTGGAATAAAGCTCACCCCCAGGGGCAGGCTCTCAGCCCAATAGTTAACAAGATGTACAGCAGACCACTCAACCCAGGATGCCACACCCACATACTCTATGGTAATACATGCCTTAGAGCAATAGACCACAGGACACCAGAGGACCAACATTCAAATTGAGGAAATGCAGGACAAACAGGAGTGCAAAAATATAAGGGGCACAGGGGGAAGATTGCAGGGTAGGGAGGGGAGGAGACTGAGTTAGGGTTAGATATGGCGAATGGGGAATGAAACTAAATGTATGTGTTACATTGAATGTAAAACAAGCTCTTAAAATATAAATAAATAAATAATCCTTTCCTTGCTGCATCCATTAATCCTATTGCTGTTGTTGTGGGGTGCTGTTGAGTCGATCTGGACTCATAGCAACCCCATGTGGCAGAGTAGAACTGTTCCATAGCTTTTCTTGGATATAATCATTTTAGGAGGTCTTTCTCTCTCAGAGCTGCTGGGTGGGTTTGAACTGCCAAACTTCGGTGAGTAGCTAAGCACTTAATCAGTGTGCCACCAAGGATCCTTCCATTAATCCTAAACCATTAGAAAATGAAATGATCTTCACCCAATTCCAATCAAGTCCCTGAACTGAAAGACCTACCTTAAACCATGCTTTACCTTCTTTCCTCCAAGACATTCCTAAGACTGTTGAAATTGCGTTCTCCTCCACATGGTGAGAAAAAACTTAGCTTTGTTTTAAAGGTTGTTTTGGTGATAATTTGCACTAGTCATTGTCTGACAGTCACCTTTCCTGTACCATCAGGTTGTATGTAAAGTTTGCTGCTCACAGATCGCCCACTGCTGGTGGAGGAGTGTGGCGTGAGCGCCAGGCTTCCTAGAACTGGCCCAGCCCTCCAAGTGAGTACACTCCCATCACCAGAGTCTCCTTCCTTTCCTTGAGACCTGCTTGAGTATTCAGACTCAATAGGTCAAACAAGCCAGATCTGGACTAAAAAACAAGAAACTTGAGTCCTATCTCTGACTTTGTAGTTAATCTCCTGGATGACCTTGATAGGTTTCTTCCTCCCTGAGCTCAATCACTAGATGAGGATTCCTGCATTGATGAGATAGAAGATGCAGGACTGCTCTGAAAATTACAGAGGCAAAGATGGCCCCCATCTTCTGTTCAGTGAAGTGCCAACTCTCTGGCCTGGCTCATTTAAAATAATTGAAAAATAGAGAAAAAGAAGAAGTTTCTAAAAACAAACAAAAAAAGGGACATTGTTCCCAACATCTGGTAGCATCTTGGTGTTTCCTTCCAGCCTGTTGTTTGTGCATAATACTTATGATCATATCCTATGTACAATTTCATATTTTATTTTTTCCTCTTATGATGAAAGCATTTCATCATGTTATTAGAATTTCCATAGAAAAATCAGTTTTGATGGATCTAAAATATTATATCAAATATATATAATGATATATATAATGAAATATATATAATGATGTTTATTTAAGAATTCTCCTATTACTGGAAAACTGTTTCCAGTTTTTCACTGTTACGAATACTATTGCATAGTACTGCAATGAACATCTTTGAACATAATCCTCTTTCTCCAGTTATCGGTGGATGGTCAAGTCTCCCATTAAATAGTTTCTTCCTGGAGAGCAGTACATAATTCAGTTTTGTATTCTTTCCACCCCAGTACTTAGTCCAGACCTTGGCACATAGCAGGTACTCAAAACTGGTTGATTGAGTAATAGTGCTGTGATTCTCCTGCAGTTTTCTGTCCTCCTGGTTCCTCTGTGAATGCTGCCTCCATTTGGCAGCTACAACCAAAGGTCCTGAGGAAAAGGGCAGTGATGGGCACCTCAGTAGCTGATTTCTAGGTAGCTTTGCCTTTCTCTAAGAGGGAGGAAGATAAAGGACTAAGATGTACTGAAAGTCCTTGTAGAATCTTGAGTTGAGAGACACCATTTCTGATCCCTTCCTGTGAGATTCTGGTTTGACCACATCATTTCCCCAGATTGTCTCATCCTTGTTTAGTCATGTAAGAACGAGATCATTGGTGCTTCACTTTGGCTAGACTTGGGACTGTGAAGGCACCTGGAGAGTTTTTATAAAAGAGGCTCAGGCCTCACCCAGAAAGTCTGATTTAATTGGCCTAGGGACAGGGCCCAGTCATGGTACTTTTTCTCAAAAGCTCTACAAGTTATTATAAGCAGCAGTATGAGTTGAGAACCCTGAAGAAAAGGGTAGTTGAGGTCCCTTTCAGGAAGCACTGGTGGTGCTGTGATTAAAGCATTAGACTGTTAACCAGGTCAGTGGTTCGAATCTACCAGTTGTTCCACAGGAGAAAATTGAGGCAGTCAGCTTCAGTCAAGGCTGTTATAGCCTCAGAAACCCTATGTGGCGGTTCTGC
Organism: Orycteropus afer afer; assembly: GCF_000298275.1. Lineage (NCBI taxonomy): Eukaryota > Metazoa > Chordata > Mammalia > Tubulidentata > Orycteropodidae > Orycteropus > Orycteropus afer. Next base: position 8,351,571 of record NW_006921711.1, on the reverse strand, counting down.
TCTGTCCTATATGGTCACTATGAATTGACTTGATGGCAGTGGGTTGGGCAGTAGATTGAGGTTCCTTCCAGCTTTCAAGGTCTGTTAGCTTTGATTGTGTCAGGTTAATGAAGTAGAAACTATCATATTGCTCTGGGGAAATAGAGTATATCAATAATTATCACCAGAAGCATACAGTTTAATTCTGGATTCTCAAGGAAAAAGGTTATATAGAGCCTTTCTTCATCTTTCAGAAATATTTTAGCTCCCCTTACTCCCTCCAGTGAGTGACCTTCAAGGACTTAGACCTCTCCACTCTTTGTTTATTTCCATTTCACAGATGAAAAAACTGAGAATAGAAAAAGCCCTGAAGATAGGGAAAAGTCCAACTACTAAGAAAATCTATACTGGGAACCTATGTGTTTTTTAACAGTTATGTTCAACAAACATCTTCTGTGTATGAGGAGTTTCTGTAAGATGGAGATGGGGAAAACTGCACATTTAAAGGGAGTGGGCTTGGCAGACTCACGTATGTGGAAAGTTCACGCTGAGCCATCAGGATTGGAAGCAAGGAAAACAAAGCAGAGAGACAGACTGCTGATCCCTGGAGCAGCTATCTATTCCTGCTGCAAAATATCACCTCCATTGTCTATAATCCCTCCAAACAACTTTATCTCTTTGATTTTTGACGATTTTTCCTGTTTGTTTCATTGTACAACCCCCTAACAGGGGTCCCACCTTCCCACTGTGGTTTTCTAGAGCCTTCATTAGCAGTTAAGACAGAAGCAGCATGAGGAGTCAGCCAGTGGAGAGCAAAAGTGGGACTGTAAGAAGGCAGCTGAGGGAAGCAGACGATGGGACGAAGCCCTGCCTCTCAGACAAGTCATTCAGCATGAGGAGAGAGACATTCAAGTTAAACAGGACAATGAGTTTTTCTAACAGTTCATTCCTTCCCTAATTCAGTAGTGAAATATTGCCTAGTTGTACTGGGCTTGTAAAATGCCCCTGAAGAGAGTAAAGTGATTTCCTCAGAGAATCCCATGACTTAATGATAGCTCAATGAGAAATGGAAAGAAAACACTGCTTTATAGGAGAAAATAATCATTTCCTCCTGCTTGTAGGCAGATGAGGGACATTGCAAAGATGTAACAAGGAATACCAAGGAGAATGAAAATTACCACAGGCTTCCTGTCTGGGGCTTCTTCCTGATTTGCTGAGTTCCTGAGAAAATGAAAGGAGAGGGGACAGTGCTCCCAGCAGCTGGGGTTGGCTGGGGTGGGGCTTCACAGGTCCAGACTTGCTTCCATCACCAAGTCACAATGATATGCAAACTTACTTTCTGCTTAAAAGAGTCTAATTCTCTTTCTGAAACAGCCTCAGGAACAGAAGACTAACATGAAGCACAATGTCTAAACCATCATTTCTTTTTTTCTTGCACTTAAAACCCTAGTCCAAATTTCAAATTAAAAAAAAAAAAAAAAAACTGTAGTAAGTATAGGTAACAGAACAATTGCCATGCCTACGGTCTTCACTTGTCCAAATTTCAAACTTGTAACTGTAAAAGATTCAATAGGCTCACATTTACAGAAAGCTTGGGTGCATTTTTATATGTTATCACCTTCCAAAAGACTGGGAAGTTTATGTCCTGATTCATAAAGGGAAGGAAATGGATTAACTGAGAATATGCCCCCTGAAGAAATAAAACACTACTAGCTCATTGCAAAATTCATTTTTATGACTTCTAAATAGCAGGGAACACTTGCTGGAAACCAAAACCATAGACATCTCAGCAGCTTTATTTGTTACTCTATTTTGGGCTTCATTATTGAAGCAATCTCTATTGGCAGACATTGTGCTACCAATCATTTTTTTTTTTTTTTTGAGCAGTTTAATTGTTTTTCTCTTTAATGAAATAGAACTGAACATGTCCCTCCCTCAGGGTAATCTAAAACAAGGGGCATAGGAGACATCATGTTCCTAATTAGATTTTTGTTATCCAAAATGTATAACTCTGATTCATGGCTTATTCTTCACCCACATTTTAAGCATAACCAGGTTTCTACAAAGCATTGGGATCTGAGGGACTCAGAACTTGCCAATGTTCTTGCCATTATTCTTGAAATTCCACTTGGATTCTCTCTTCAGACACATCATCAGGAAAGACCAGTCACTAGAAAAGGAGATTGTGTTTGGTAAAGTAGAGGGTTAGTGAAAACAAGAGATACCTCGATGAGATGGACTGACATAATGCTGCAACAATGGACTCAAACATGCAAATGATCAGGAAGATGTCATAGGACTGGACAACGTTTCATTCTGTTACACGTAAGGACATCCTTACTGATTGCTAGTAAGAATATAAAATGATAAAGTCACTTTGGAATATACTTTAACTGTTTCTCATAAACATATATAAATATACAACTCAGAAGTCCCACTCATACATATTTACCCCAAAGAAATGAAAGCATATTTTGTATTATACCATTGTATTATACGTAATTGCCAAATGTTAAGAAGTAAAGATGTCACTTTGAAGACTAAGTTGTGCCCACCCCAAGCCATGGTATTTTCAATTGCCTCATATGCATGTGAAAGCTGAACAATGAACAAGGTAGACCAAAGAAGAGTTGAGGCCATTGAATTATGGTGTTGGCAAAGAATACTGAAAATACTACGGACTGTCAGAGGAATGAACAAATCTGTCCTGGAAGAAGTGCAGCCAGAATGCTCCTTGGAAGTGAGAATGGTCAGACTTTGAGTCACCTACCTTGGTCATGTTATCAGAAAGGGTCATTCCGTGGAGAAGGATATCATGCTGGTAAAACAGAGAGTCAGTGAAAAAACAGAAGACCCGGCACAGTGGCTGCAACGATGGGCCCAAGAATAGCAAGGATTGTAAGGATGGCACGTGACTGGGCAGTGTTTTGTTCTATTGCACATAAGGTCGCTATGAGTCAGAGCCAACACAACAGCACCTAACAACAACAATTGCCCCAAACTGGAAACAACCTAAATGTCCCTCAGCTATAGAATAGATAAGTAAAATGTGGTAGATACATACAATGAACTGATCTCAGTAATGAAAAGGAATGAACTATTGATATATGTAACCAAACCAAAAACCAAACACTGCCGTCAAGTCGGATCTGACTCATAGAGACCCCTCATTGGGTATTTGAGGCGGTATCACTATGGAAGTAGATGGCCCAACCTTCCTTCTGAGAAGTGGCTGGTGGGTTTGAACTGCCAGCCCTCTGGTTAGCAGTCAAATGCCTTAGGCACGATGCCACCAGAGCTCCCAATATATTATATATGCAACAGAATGGAGGAATTTCAGTTGTATTATGCTAAGTGAAAGAGAGGGATCTCTGGTGGCATCGTGCCTAAGGCATTTGACTGCTAACCAAAAGGCTGGTGGTTCAAACTCACCAGCCACTCTGTGGAAGGAAGACTGGACAACCTACTTCCGTAAAGATTTACTGCCTCTGAAACCCAAAGGGTGTCTCTATGAGTCAGAATGGACTAGATGTCAGTGAGTTTGTTTCTTTGTTTGTTTGTTTTAAGTGAAAGAAGCCAGATTCAAAGTTACATGATTCTATTTGTGGTGTGATAAATCACTTTCATATGGCCTTTCTCTCCATACCATAGTCTTGGAACTCCCACCAAATGACTGGGCGGGGCTATGCAAATGAGGTGCTGTGGCTCACCAACAGGATTAGATTGCTTGCTAAGAATTCAAATAAGGTGCATGACACCCTTATGGGGGTGGGGCCTTGCAAATAAGGTGTATGGAAACCTCACAAGGGGATGGGTCAGTGTTTCCATTCCGGAGGCAGACAGGGGGACCTCACTACTACCAAGAAGAAGAGATAGGAGTGGAACGCATCCTTTGTAACCAAGGTTCCTGCACTGAGAACCTCCTAGATCCAGGAGGGAGAGAGAGAGAAAGAGCTGTAACACCAGATACCATGTAAGGCAGCAGAGAAATGGCAGCAGCAGACTCGAGAGACCAGCAGGAGGTGGTGTAGTGGGCTTCCTGGTCCACAGAGTGAGAGAGCTGAGTGCTCTTGAGCAGAGCTTAAGAGCTTTGTAATTAATACTTGCCTGAGTTAGGCAGAGGCTAAGCTGACCCAAGAGGCCAAGGGCCTGTGGGGCTAAAGGACCAAGGACTGAGAGGCCGAGGATTAGGGTGAGGACTGCCTGTAGGCACAGTCAAGAAACTGTCCTGGCCAAAGAGCTGTATCCTGAGTCTTTTCTAATCCTGAATTGTAACTTGCTACTTCCCTAATAAAACCCCTAACTACTGTGAATATGGTCTGTGAGTTCTATGTAGCCATTGCAATGAATTATTGTACCCAGCAGGAGTAGAGAGTGCCATGGGAGGAAAGGCTGGTGTAGGAATTAGTAAAAAGGTTGGAGAGAGCCTTGGGCTGATGCTGCTGATGGTGATTCTCCCCACTTGGGAAGTTAGATGAGGACAGACACCCCTGCCATGCCATTTTTACACCATTTATATAACATTTGAGAAAAGGCTACACTGTAGGGACAAAAACAGACCAGTGGCTGTTAGGGAAAAAGTTGACCATAAAGTGGTACAAGGGAATTTGTTGTGGCTGGTGGCACTGTTCTATATCTCCATTGTGGTAATACTCATAAGGCTGTAGTCAAAACTCTCAATACTAAACACCGAAATGGGCAAATTCTTCTATCTGTATATTGTATCTTAATTTAAAAACAGGAGGGAGCAGCAGCTTGTGGGACACTGTCTTAGTTATTTAGTGCTACCAAAACAGAAATACCAAAAGTGGGTGGTTTTAGCAAACTGTAATTTATTTCCTCACAGTTTAGAAGGCTAGAAGTCTGAACTCAGAGTGCCAGCTTCAAGGGAAGGCTCTTCCCTGTCAGCTCTGGAGAAAGACCCTTGTCTCTTTTCAGTTCTGTTCCTTGATTCCTTGGTGATCTGCCTGTGGCATGACATCTGTTCTCCCCTCCCCACCCCCTCTTGCTTAATCTGCTCTTTTATATCTTAAAAGGAATTAATTTAAGACACACTGTGCACTAACATTGCCTTAGTGTCATAAAAAGGAATCTCCATTCTCAAATGGTAGTGTTGTTGTTGTTATATGTCCTTGAGTCAGACCCGACTCATAGCGACAGTGACCTCTCCTTGGGTTTCCAAGGCAGTATCACTACGGAAGTTGTTGTTGTTGTTGTTGTTAAGTGCCGTCGAGTCGTTTCCG
>NW_006921711.1:8319009-8330245 GCF_000298275.1 Orycteropus afer afer | reverse complement strand
TTAATTGGTTTCCCTTTTCTTTGTTGAAGAGGGTCTGTGCAATCCTTCTGCCTAGTCCGCCATCTTGCCCTGCCTCCGGTTGAGAATTCTTGCCTTCCATGAGGGAAGCTGGAGTTTGATTCCTGGCCAATGCACCTCATGTACAGCCACCACTCGTCTATCAGTGAAGGCTTACATGTTGTTATAATACTGAACAGGTTTTAGAGGAGCTTCTAGACAGACTAGGAAGAAAGTCCTGGTGATCTACTACTGAAAATCAGCCAGTGAAAACCCTATGGATTATAATAATCTGATTTACAACTGATCCTGGAGATGGTGTGGGGCCAGGGAACATTTTGTTCCACTGTGCATGAGGACTGACACCATAGCAGCTAACAATGACAAAGGGTATTGAATAATTGAAATGTGGATAGTGTGACTGCAAAACTAAATTTATTATCATTATTATTGTGATTTGGGTGAAAATTTACAGAGCAAATTCACTTTCTATACATCAGTTCATATACACTTTGTCTCATGACACTGACCACAATTTACCACAATGCAACAGCTCCCCTCCCACTTCCTCCTGATAGTTACCTCTTCCCTGTGTCCATCCCTCCATGCACTCCTGCCCCCTGAGCTGTCTCCCTGTGCATAAGCAGCCCTTCTTTCTCCCATGATTGTTCTCTCCAAGGAGTGTATCTACCTCAGGTAAACGTTCAAGTCATATGCCTGTCTTTTGAGAAACTAAATATTTATGTTTATTTTAATTAAAATTTAAATTTAAAGGCTGGTGACTATTATATTGGATGGTGTAACTCTGCGCAGTGAATAGGAAGGCAGGTAGTGGTGAGGGATAAGGCAGGCCAGGACAGCTCAGTGAAAGTCCACAGGTACCATTTGAAGGACGTTAGACCTATGGCCAGGGGAAGTCTTTGGAGGGTTGCAAACTGAAAAGTGACTGGGTCATATCACTGGGCCAGAGGTTGAGAAGGAGCAAGGGAAGCCTGGAGATAGAGGCATATTGCTGTAACTCGTGGCAGAAGTTAAGAGGTTCTGAAATATGGCAACAGCAGAAGAGCTGGAGAGGAGGGAACTGATTCTAGAAGTTTTAAGAGGGTGGAATCAGCAGAACTGTGTGATCTCTTGGGTTTGCAGCTGGGGCTGCACTCTTTCTCAGGAGGCTTTTCAAGCTATATGAGATGTAGACAGGATGCCGCTGCCAGATTGGGGGAGGATCCGAGGGTAGGGCCTGGATTCCAAGGCCGTACTTCTCTGCAAAGCAGGCTCTGTCAAGGTCAAAGAAAGTCCATGAAACATCTTGCACAGCTGTTTCTCGCAAATCTATAGGATTAAAGAAGCTTTGAAAATTGCTGAGTCAGATTGTAAATATTGACACCAATTTCCACAGTATCAATTGCAGGAGTGGAAAGCTTCTCAAAGAAAAGAGAGGCAGTTTAAAGCTTTTGCTAATCAACAAAATACCTGAATAATTGGAACTGGGCCTCCTCAGGTGGGGTGGGTAGGGAACAGCTTCCTTTAGCTTCGAGACAGGACAAGGTGTTACCTAGATTTTTATGTGGGAGTGGAGGACCCCAAACCAGGCTTTCTTTTTTTTTTTTTTTTTAAGTAATCTAAGAGATTATCCTTTACCTGAGATGGACTGACAAGATGCCCTGCAGCTCTGGGTTCCCACAGAAAGTCCCATGATTCGTTCATTCACTCATCAGATATTTATGCAACAACTATTATGTGCCAGACCCTGTAATAGAAGCTGGGAATATGGTATTAGAATAAATGCTCCAGTACTTGCCTTAAAGAAGCTCTGAGTTTTGTGGGGCAGTTGTAATACACTGAATAACATACATTGAGTCTTACTATGTATCAGGCACTTTGCTGGGTGTGTTTTTTGTGGATTTAATCAAACTATTATGTGGATTTAAGAAACTATTATAATCTTTAATTTTTGGATTGGGAGACTGAGTGAACAAATGGACAACGGCCAGACCATATCTGTAGCACTGTCTGTAGCATCCATCTGGGGAAGACAAACCAGTATCTGAAGGAAGCCAAACAAAAATCTCTGTAACAATGGGCCCCAAATGGTCAGGACTTGATTAATAACTGACAACATCCTTAATTTTTGCCTCTGCTTATAATTTAGGACCAACCAGAGAAAGCCCCCTAACCAATCACGTAGGGTACCAGTCCAACATGCCCCCCGCCCCAACCTTCTAGTTAGCTGGCCTCCAGCATCCCCATGCCAGCGGCCGCCTATCAGAGCACACCCTGAAGCCTTCCCTTTCTCCCACTATAAAGCTTTCCTACTCCTCTGCCTGTCTTTGTGTCTCTGCCAAATGAAAGTGATTCTGGCTCCCTTGCTATAGCAAGCTCTGAATAAACAGCTTTTGTTTGTTGCTATTTGCATGTTATTTGTTGGATCCAACTCATGACGACCCCTTCTTGGGTTTCCCATGCGGTATCACTATGGAAGTAGATTGCCCAGTCTTCCTTCTGAGGAGTGGCTGGTGGGTTTGAACCGCCAGTCTTTTGGTTAGCAGTCAAATGCCTTGACACTACACCACCAGAACTCCTAAAGAAACTAAGGCAACACCTAAAACATAATTTAAAAAAAAAAGAAAGAAACTAAAGCACTTGAGAAACTATGCTTCAGTAACCTGTCCAGGCATCCAGAACTCACTGTCTTAAATAAAACTAAAACCAAACCTGTTGCCATGGAGCCAATTCCGACTATAGCACCCCTTTAGGACAGAGTAGAATTTGCCCTACAAGGTTCCAAGGCTGTGAATCATTATGGAAGTAGACTGCCACATCTTTCTCCCATAGAACAGCTGGTGGGTTTGAACGGCCAACCTTTTGGTAGCAGCTGAGCACTTAAACTACTGTACTACCAAGGCTTCTTTTCAATACTTGACCTTAAATCCAAGGTTAGACAAATTTTTTCAATAAACCACCATTTACTAATATGTTTGGCTTTTTGAATTTGTCTCTGTAGTGACTGCTCAACTCTGTCCTTGTAGTGTGAAAGCAGCCAGAAATATGAATGGGGTAGCTCTGTTCCAATAAAACTTTATTTACAAAAACAGACTGCAGGCCAGATTTGGCCCAAGGGCCTAATTTGCTGATCTCTGCTTTTTAAGCTTTGCTGTTCCTCTGAAAAGGATGTCACTATTAATTCCTAGCTTCCAGAAAAAAGTATCAACACTTTTCTTTTATACAGAAGGGTCTCCATTCTAAACCTCTTTCCCATCTGTTGTTTAGCCTCTGAACCCTTTGAGATCAAGGATTGTGTGTGTGCTAGGACTTACCTAGCAGCATGGAGGGTATACAGTGGATTCTTTATAGATATTTGTTCAATTGAGTTGACTTGATTAAATAATCTTTACAATTATTGTTACCAAATAATAGCTATTCCCACTGTACAGAAGATAAAACAGAGCCATAGAAGAGTTAAATGACTTGCTTGTGCTTGTTGTCGTTATGTGGCATCAAGTCGGACCTGACTTATAGCGACCCCTCCTTGGGTTTCTGAGGTAGTATCGCTATGGAAGTAGATTGCCCAACCTTCCTTCTGAGGAGTGGCTGGTGGGTTTGAACCATTAGCCTTCTGGTTAGCAGTCAAGTACCTTAGGCACTATGCCACCAGAGCTCCTCGCTTGTGCTTAGCTAGAGGCTTTTGCAGAGCAAGAGTGTGGACCCTGTCTTTGAGTCCCTCTGCCTCCCAGGCAGGAGAGACTCTTTCCTTGCTGGGCTCATTCAAGAGCCCCATTGAAGCAAGATGCTGCTGCATATCCTTTGTACATTGGGTTGAACTCTGTGATCTTATAATCTTATAAACATTGACTCTATCCTCCCTCTTCCTTGTCTCATTTACCTGAAATCAAGCCTTGGTGGATGAGTCATTCTATAAAAGACAAGATTTCTAGACAATGGAGTTTAGCTCTTTAAGCCTCAAACATTAAAAAAAAAAAAGGAAAAAAGATCGGTACAGAAATCTTCTTGTAGTGTACTGCTCTTGCTTCTGTCTTCTCCATCAAAGAAGCCTGAGGAGAATTTAGCTGTCTGTTAATAAGCCAAGGGTCACATTTACAGACATCAGTGACTGGGCTGTGGGGACCCTGGGCTGCCCTCATGGCATGCATGGAAGCATGTGACAAATGGTCCGAATGTCTCTAAAGTTCTTATTATTGCTTTTTATAGACTTTTCTATATCCTCTTCAACAGTTAAGCTATTATCTGTCACTTCTCAAAGCTGAAGGAAGGCTTCTTCCTGAAATAACCCTTCTCTTCCCTTGTAATTTGCTTTCTCCCTTACACTATTGGCTTGCAAACCTATTAACCATGGTTGGCTGAAACCCCATGAAAGGAAGGGAAAATGGTCTTTGAGTGAGTATTAAAGAAATGCCTGAGTTTTAGTGACATCTACCATGACATTTTAGAGTCTTTAAATAAACAATAACAACATTTTGCATGTTGTTGTTGTTAGGTGCCATCGAGTTGGTTCTGACTCACAGTGACCTTATGTACAACAGAATGAAACACTGCTCAGTCCTGCACCATCCTCACAATCATTGCTATACTTAAATCCATTGTTGCAGTTACTATGTCAATCCATCTCATTGAGGGTCTTCCTCTTTTTTGCTGACCCTCTACTTTACCAAGCATGATGTCCTTCTGCAGGGACTAGTCCCTCCTGACAACATGACCAAAGTACAAGAGACAAAGTGTTGCCATCCTTGCTTCTAAGGAGCATTTTGGTTGTACTTCATCCAAGACAGATTTGTTTGTTCCTCTGGCTGTCCATGTTCCAATAATGAAGACTTGATACATGCTACAGTATGGATGGAGCATCAGTATTCTTCACCAATACCATAATTCATATGCATCAATTCTTCTGTGGTCTTCCTCATTCATTGTCCAGCTTTCATATGCGTGAGAGATGACTGAAAATACCATGGCTTGGGTCAGGGGCACTTTTTAGTCTTCAGAGTGACAGCTTTGCTTTTTTAACACAGTAAAGAGGTCTTTTGCAACAGATTTGCCCACTGATACATTGTTTGTTTCTTAACTGCTACTTTACTTCCATGGATGTTGATGGTGGATCCAAATAATTGAAGTCCTTGACAAACTCAATTTTTTCTCCATTTAATGTGATGTTGCTTATTGGTCCAGTTGTGAGGATTTTTGTTTTCTTTATTGTAATCCATACTGAAGGGTATAGTCCTTGATCTTCACAGTACGTGCTTCGAGTTCTTTTTGCTTTCAGTGAGCAAGAAAGTAAAGTTGTGTCATTTGCATATTGCACGTTCTTAATGAATCTTCCTCCAATCCTGATGCTGTGTCCTTATTCATATGGTCCAACTTCTCAGATTATTTGCTCAGCATACAGACTAATAAGTGTGGTGAAAGGATACAACCCTGATACACACCTTTCCTGATTTTAAACCATGCAGTGTCCCCTTGTTCTGTTCTAATGACAGCCTCTTAATCTATGTAGTAGGTGTAGGTTTCTCATGTGCACTGTTAAATATTTTGGAATTCCCAACTACCAATTCTTTTTTATTTCCAACTTTTGCATTCCAATCACCAGTAATTATCAATGCATCTCAATTGCATGTTTGATCAATTTCAAACTGCAAAAGTTGCTAAACTCTTCAATTTCTTCATGTTACATTTTGCATAAGACCCAGCAATTCCATTGCTAGGAATTTACCCAAGTGACTTGAAAGTAGCAACGCCAACTGACGTATGTACAACAATGTTCCTTGCAGCACTATTCAAAATAGCTAAAAGGCAGAAATAAAAGAATGGATAAACAAATTATAGTACATATACACAATGGAATACTACTCAGCCAGAAAGAGAAATGAATTCTTGATATATGCTATAGTAAGGATGGACTTGACAACATTATGCTGAGTGAAATAAGTCAATCACAAAGGACAAATATATGATCATATATATATATATATGGGGGAGCTCTGGTAGCATAGTGGCTAAGGCACTTGACTGCTAACCAGAGGCTGGCGGTTCAAACCCACCAGCCACTCCCCGGAAGGAAGATGGGGCAATCTACTTACGTAGTGATACTGCCTCGGAAACCCAAGGAAGGGTCGCTATGAGTCGGGTCCGACTCGATGGTACATAACAACAACAACATATATATATGGCGTTCTGATGTCATAGTGCCTAAGGCATTTGACTGCTGACCAGAAGGCTGGTGGTTCAAACTCACCATCCACTCCTTGGAAGGAAGATTGGGCTTCTTTGGTAAAAATACTGCTCGGAAACACAAGGAGGGGTCTCTATGAGTCGTATCAACTCAATGGCAATGAGTTTTGTTTTTTTGTGTTTTTTTGGTATATGAAAATATAAGAACAGGCAAATGTATAGAGACCAAAGCCTATTAGTATTTACCAGGAGCAGGGGGAGGCGGAAAAGAAGAGGAAGTTATTGTTTACAGAGCACTGAGTTTCAGTAATGGAAAAATCATGTTTATTAAAGTTAGGGTTTGTCTTAGTTATCTAGTGCTACTATAACAGAAATACCACATGTGGATGGTTTTAACAAATAGAAATTTATTCTCTCACAGTTTAGGAGGCTATAAGTTTATATTGAGGGTGCCACCTCTAGGGGAAGGCTTGCTCTCTGTGGTGCAGTGAATTGTTTGGTATGGTTTTTCCAACTAGATGAGCCTTTGTGACTCCCACAAGATTACTGGGTGGGACCATGCAAATAATGTCTATGGAACTCTAATGTGGGTATCGGTTACATTTGTCATTTCTGCTAGGCTTTACCATCAAGAGAGAAGAGCTGGAGTTGGAGTGAAATGCATTCTTGACCCAAGATCCCTGTGCTGGACCTCCTTGGCAGAGAGATGGCAGAGATGGCTGTCTGAAACGACCAACTGAGAGGACCAGCTGAGGAACCAAGAGGCATGAGACCCACAGAATGAGAAAGCTGCGTGCCTTTGGCCAAGAGGCTTGCTGGTGGAGTGGGGTGGTGTGCACCTCAGTGCACCTATCGGCAGAACTAAGAGAGCTTTCTAACACTTGCCTGAGCAGGCCAGAGGTCAGACCTAGAGGCCAAGGGCCAGAGAGGTGTGTCTGAGGCATAGCAGACAGGAGACTGTCCTAATCAAAGAACTGTATCCTGAGAGCATTCCTGAACCTGAGTTGTAGCCTGTTACTTCCTTAGTAAAGCCCATAATCATGAGTATTGTCTATGAGTTCTGTGTGGCCATTGCAATTAGTTATTGAACCCAGTAGAAATGGTAAAAAAGGCTGGAGGTTGGTGGCATTTCAGTCCTCACAGGAATAATCCTTGGACTGTTGATGGTAATTCTCTCTCCCCCTTGTGAATTTAGAGGTCAGAAGATGCTGCCTCCATGTCCCTTTTGTAGTTGGTGTCAGGAGTCAGATCCATTGCAATGGCTCCAGACTCATGGAAGCATGTGACCTGGCAAGAGAAAGAAGGGAGGGGATGTGGGAGATGAAATTTTTAATTCGTAAGTGGTTACTTTGGTTGTTGCTGAGGATCTCTGGTGGTGTAGTTGTTAAAGCATTTAACTGCTAACTAAAAGGTCAGTGGTTCAAACACACCAGCTGCACCATGGAAGAAAGATGAGGCAGTCTGCTTCTGTAAAGATTTATAGCCTTGGAAACCCAGTGGGGGTCACTATGAGTCAGAACTGACTTGATGGCAATGAGTTTTGTTTGGTTTTTTGGTTGTTGTTATCTGCAATGGCAGAAAGGAATATAAGAGATATTGTGCCACAGCTGAGTGGAGAAAGGCCTGAGGCAAGAACCAGGCCAATTAAATGAGATAAGTGACAGGAAGTCAGGGGTTTTGGTTATACCCAGCCAGAGGCCCAAGGCCATATGCATAGAATGGGAAGATAGTCAGGGTGAAGAGATGATGAAACTGGAATGTTTTAAGAGGATTATGTGTTTTGGATTATGTGTTTATCTGAATATACTATGGATATTGAATATTCTCTTAACCTACCTGTATATTAGAAAAGAATATTGGGTATGGATAACAGACAGTACAGAGTTACACAACTGATAAATGTAATTGCTGTCAATATGTTGTACAACTGTAAAAAGTTGAATTGGCAAATGTTGTGTGATGGATATATTTATATTAACAACATTAAAAAGAGCCTCTGCCGATGTTGCTTATGTACAACCAAACACCTCAGAGGATTTGATTTCTTGATTTGGGAGTTCAGGGTTATGGTTTCATGGGACATCCTAGTTAATTGCTCTAATAATGTGTTTAGTACTTATCCTAGTTCATTATGTAGTGCTTGGGGTCTTAAAAATTTGCAAAGCAGCCATCTAACATACAACTATTTGTTTCTATTCACTGGAGTAACAGAGGAAGGAGCATCTGGAATAGGAGGAGAAAATGAAATGTGTGGCTAATTGCCTTCATGAACAAATGCTTCCTTTGTCACGAGACCAGAAGAACTGTATGGTGCCTGGCTATCATTACTGGACATTTTGATCAAAGATTCTATAGAAGAATCATGACCAAAAGGGGGAAAATGCAGAACAGAATTTAAAATTCTCATGACCTCTAACCTTTCTGAAGCCATGGAGGCTGAATGAACCCCCAAAACTATTGCCTTGAGGTAATTTAAACCTTAAACCAAAAATATACCCTGAAGTCTTCTTAAAACTAAATAATAGTGCAGTGTAGTAAATTATCTGGTATGGCTTTTCTAGCCATAAGTGTAAACTCTGTGGGAATTTGCCTTAAGCAACTGAGTAGCTCCTGATTGTTAAAGTTATCCACCTGGAGTATTTCTGTTGAGAGTGGCACAAAGCAATCTTCTGGGAAGTTTGCTGTCTCAGGTGTATAGAATTCTGTTGTTGGGATTAGTTAGTTTGGCCACTCTGTCAGGCTCAAAAGGAGCGCTGCTAGAGGCAGAAAGAGTCTCTCTGTCTGCTAGCTGAGAAAGATGTACTGCTGAGAGAAATGCACTCCTGAGAGACATGCACTTGCTGAGAGACATGTGCTGGTGAGAGAGAGAGACATGAGAGATACGCTGCTGAGAGAGAGACACGAGAGACATGCGTTGCTGAGAGAGAGACTGCTGGCTGCTAAGTGAGACAGCTGGCTGCGAGAGACTGAGTGCATTTCTGAACTTGAATTGTAGCCTGTTGCTTCCTTAATAAACCTCATAATCTGTGAGTTCTGTGTGGCCACGGCAGCGAATTATCGAACCCAGCAGAGAGGTGGTGGGTGCTGCTGGAGGAACAGTTGGTATCAGGGTTGGTGAAAGGGCTGGAGGGAGGTGGCATGTCTGGCCTTGCAGGAATAGGCCATAGGCTACTGATGGTGATTCTGTCTTCCTCTTGTGGGGTTAGAGGAGGTCAGAAGATGTGGCCTCCTTGCCCCTTTGGCAACTAATCTAGTTTAATAAGTAGTAAAGCTCAATAACTTGAGCATTGTGCTCTTTTAAAAACTGTCTATATGGGATCAAAGGGCCAACAGCAACTCAAAAGATGACATGGAAATGTGGTCTTAGAAGAAGACCCTTGTACTGGGACCACAGACTCATCACATGACCCTCAATTTGCTTTTTCTTAAACCTCTCCTTCAGAGAACCACTGCTTAGAGACTCTCCAGCTATATGTCAGAGCTACTTAAGAGTTGTGTCCTGCTTCTCCCAATTGCTTCTGAGAAGGAGAAGGCAGTTCATTTTCTCCTTGAATCCAAGTCCTTGCTTGTACAGCTAACCTCCTGGGAAGCATTTTCTGGAGCTTCCTTGGCCTTTCTCAACATGAATATTTTATACTTCTGCAGTAAACTAAATTGTTAAAACAAGGAAAGGGAACTGTCTATGCCACACTCCTAAATGAAGCAAGACATTTGAGGAGTTTGAAGGGGGAGGGAGGCAGGGAGCTGCTTGCCTCTCCCAACTTGATGCAGAAATTAGGTCCCTTACCTGAGCTCCCAAACTTCCCCAGCAGTGTGAGTGGGTGGCTGTCACCAGGCCAGCAGTATTTCTGCTTGCTGGTCTGCCTTCTGTGCTGGTCAGCTCCACATTTTACAGAAGGGGAAGCGAGACCCAGGGAGATGAATAGACTGCCCAAGATCATGCATAGGAAGTAAGTTGGAATACCTACTAGGAATCTTGACTCTCAGTAGCAGGCTTTGTCTACTCCACTGATCTCAACCCCAAAGAGTATGCCATCCTTCTGCTGCTGCCAGCTTATTCCCCTTCCTGAAACTCAGGATGGTAAGAATGGTTAAAACTTACACAAAACTTCCTGTACACCAGGCCCTGTTCAAAGTGCCTTACACATGTGTGGTCATTTATTTTATTACAAATGAGGAAGCTGAGATGCAGAGACATTAAGTAATCTGCCCAAAGTCACACAGTGATAGAGCTGGAGTTCAAACCCAGGCAGTCTTACTCCAGATTCCATGTTCTTAACTTCTATACCAAAGTAATGAGGTATATAATGCTCTAGTCTAAGGATTTACATGCAATACTTCATTTAATCCTTCTGCAGTGCAGTGAATTGCTTAATATGGCCCTTTTAGCCATGTCTTCCATTTTGTGATGTATTGTAAATCTTATTCTCTATGCCTGTTTTTGGAAGGAAGTTTGGGCAATCTACTTCCACAGTGATACTGCCTCAGAAACCCAAGGAGTGGTCGCTATGAGTTGGGGCCCACTGGATGGCACATAACAACAACAACAACATGCCTGTTTAGGGTGGGTGGATCTTGAGTCCCACCTTGCTGGAGGGTGTGATTCAAGTCACTACCCTTAGCCTCCTTGAGGGTATATATAGGAATATTCCAGGAAAGTTCACTCTCTTGCTCCGGTTCTGCATTTGGTTTATCATCATCTCACCCCTAGACGTGAGATAGTAGCCATCATCTGACCTGCCAGTTTGGGTTCACCAATCCCTGCAACTACATGAGTTGGGAGAATCCTCCAGACCTACCTACAGACCTGGAACTTATCGGCCTACAAGCCTCCCAGCCTCCCAGCCTCCACCACCACCCCATGAGCTATTTCCTTGGGAGTTTGTCAATTCTGTGAGATATTACAGTAAAATACAGAACCCAAAAACAGGAGGGAGATTATTGAGGGGAGGAGAAGGAGTTGATACCAGAGATGATGGAGTAGCCCAGCAGTTTGGAAGAGCTGGATACTTGGGACATCTTTAACCTCTGCCTCATAAGGACTGGCTTTGTCCTGATCTTT
>NW_006921711.1:8316369-8318889 GCF_000298275.1 Orycteropus afer afer | reverse complement strand
AGCTCTATGAAGAAGAAAATACTCCTATTGACTTTATTTTACAGATGAGGAAACTGAAGTTTAGAGAGGTTGAGTAAATTGGTGAAGGTCATTGAGCTGGTGAATGGTGGAGTTAGGACTGAACCCAAATCTGTCTGATGCAAGGCCTGGACTTTAAAGAAGATGCTTAACAGATATAGCAGATGCTCAGTAGAATTCTCCCAGGCAAAGAAAATAACAGTGACAATATAACAAGAAAACTAAAGTAAGCACCAGGAATGGTTGTTGGGTCTTTTTCTTGGCTGGTCATGCTCCGCTTCCTGGAACCACTGAAGAGGAGAAGATCACAGGCTGGTTTCCTTGAGCCTTGACAGTGTGTAGTTTCTGGACTCTGTGTGTTGTGGCAGTGCCACCTAGGCTGTCTAAAAGGAAACACAGGAGGGAGGGATGTCCCTACAGAGAATGGAATGATCCTGGCGTAATAATATCTGGGTGACCATGGGAGTTGCATTCTAGCTGTTCATACATTTTCAGTACTGGCAGATCTGTTGACAGCTCAGTTCGCTGTTCCAGGCCATGGGACGTGTCAGTCCCAAATGATCACCTGTTGGGGATCCTGATGGAAGTCAATGGCTTTGCTTCTGCACCAGGGGCTGGTCAGGGAGGTTGGAAGCTCTGAAACCAGGTGCATTGTTGAAACAAGATTTATGATTATGGGATCCTAATTTCTTTTCTAAAGTTTTATCCAAAATTATACATGGGTCCTACTAGGGGAAAAGTTGGCTACAAAATGCAGATTATGTGATTCCATACATAGAAAATCCCCAACACTCAGTAAGAAAATTACTGGAGCTAATTGAAAGTTTCAGAAAAGTAGTGGGGTAAAAGATCAACATACAAAAATCAGTTGGATTCCTTTACACAAACAAAGAGAACTTTGAAAAGGAAATAGGAAAACAATACCATTTACAGTAACTACCAAAAAAAAAAAAAAACTACTTAGGAATAAATCTAACCAGAGACACAAAAGATCTATACAAAGAAAACTATAAAACACGAATACAAAAATCCAAAAGAGACCTACATAAATCAAAGAATATACCATGCACATGGATAGGAAGACTAAACATTGTGAAAATGTCAATATTACCCAGAGTAACCACCACTCATCTGTCAGCTTGTCATACTGGTAGCTTGTACATTGCTGTGATGCTTGAAGCTATGCCACTGGTGATCAGAAGGCAAAAGTTGGAAACAAAGAAGAAGCATCAGTAGTTGGAAAATATGGCTGTGCCTATAGAAATGATGCTGAAGATCACATGATAGAATTTTGCAAGAGCAGTGATTTATTAACCGCAAATATCTTATTTCAACAACACAAATGGTGGCTGTACACATAGACCTCGCTAGATGGAATACACGGAAATAAAATCCACTACATCTGTGCAAAGAGGCAATGGAGAAGCTCAATATTATTGGTCAAAACAAGGCCAGGAGCTAACTGTGGAACAGACCATCAATTGCTCATTTCAATTTCAACTTCAAGTTGAAACTGAAGACAATCAAAACAAGTGTAAGAGAGCCAAATAGGACCTTGATTGTATCTCACCTGAATTTAGAGATCATCTGAAGAATAGATTTGATGCGTTGAATACCAATGACCAAAGACCTGACTAGTTGTGGGATGACATCAAGAACAGCATACATGAAGAAAGCAAATGGTAATTAAAAAAACAGGAAAGGAAGAAAAGACCAAAATGGATGTCAGAAGAGACTCTGGAACTTGCTCTTGAATGGAGAGTAGCTAAAGTAAATGGAGGGAGCTCTGGTAGAGTAGTGCCTAAGGCACTTGACTGCTAACCAGAAGGCTGGCGGTTCAAACCCATCAGCCACTCCTCGAAAGGAAGATGGGGCAATCTACTTCGGTAGTGATACTGCCTCAGAAGCCCAAGGAGGGGTCACTATGAGTCAGGTCTGACTCGAAGGCACATAACAACAACAACAAAGCAAATGGAAGAAATGACAAGATAAAAGAGCTGAACAAAAGATGTCAAAGGGCAGCTCAAGAAGACAAGGTAAAGTATTAAAATGAAATGTGCAAAGACCTGCAGTTAGAAAACCAAAACTTGGTATTTCTCAAGCTGAGCAAACTGAAAAAAATTCAAGCCTCGAGTTACAATATTGAAGGAATCTATGGGCAAAATATTGAACAATGCAGGAAGCATCAAAAGAAGATGGAAAGTCCAGAGTCACTGTACAAAAGAGAATTGATTGACATTCAGCTATTTCAGGAGTCAGCATGTGATCAACAACCAATGGAATTGAAGGAAGAATTCCAAGCTTCCCTGAAGGAATTGGCAAAAAACTTGGTTCCAGGTGCGGTGTAGTAAATTACTTAGTGTGGCTTTTCTACCCATAAGTCTTTGTAAACTCTAAGGTGGGAATTGCTATTAGCTATGGAAGAGATCCTGATTTTAAAGTCGCCCACCTGGGTTATTTCTGTTGGGCGTGGCACAATACAATGTTCTGGGAAGTTCCCAC
>NW_006921711.1:8311598-8315934 GCF_000298275.1 Orycteropus afer afer | reverse complement strand
GAGAGGTGGTGGGTGCCTTGGGAGGAACGGTTGGTAAAAGGGCTGGAGGGAGGCAGCATGTCTGGCCTTGCAGTAATAGGCCTTGGGTTACTGCTGGTAATCCTGCCTTCCCCTTGTAGGGTTAGAGGAGGTCAGAACATGTGGCCTCCTTGTCGTTTTTGCACAGGAATTGACAAAATACTCATTGAGGTGTTTCAATAAACAGATGCAGTGCTAGAGACACTTAGTTGTTTGTGCCAAGAAATTTGGAAGATGGCTACCTGGCCAATTTACTGGAAGAGATTGATATTTGTGCCCATTCCAAAGAAAGGTGATCCAATAGAGTGTGGAAATTATCAAATTATATCATTAATATACACAAGTAAAATTCTGCTGAAAATAATTTAAAAATCGTTGCAGCACTGTGAACCACTTAGAAAGGAATCAGTGCAGGAGATCCTGGATAGAGTGGGAGAAAAATGTGGAACACAACTCAAAATCATAAAAAAAAAGACCAGGCTTACTGGTGAAACCCCCAACACTATGGTCCATAGTCACCCTTCAGGCTTGGAACTGAACTAATTCCTGTGGCTTCCAGCCAAACAATAGACAGACATATAAAGTGAATATTTACACCAGGTAGGGACACTCCTCAGAACAATCAATTATATTTGCACAGGGAGATAGCTCAGAGGGCAGGAATGCTTAGGAAAGAAGGACACAGGGAAAAGGTAACCACAGGGAGGAAGTCAGTAGAGAGCTGTTACATTAGGGGAATGGCAATCAGTGTCATGAAACAAAATGTGTATGAACTGCTGTGTGGAAAACGAATATGCTCCATAAGTTTTCACAAAATCATAAAAATCACTATTTTCATAAAAATCACTATTAAAAAAAAAGACGTGCAACAATACCCAAGACAAATTTGAAACAAAACAAAACAAAACCATTGTAGCAGTATATTGACATGGCACTTCCAGAAGTTCAAGCTACATTCAGAAGAGGATGTGGAATGAGGAATATCATTGCTGATGTCAGATGGATCTTGACTGAAAGCAAATACCAGAAAGATGTCTACTTGTGTTTTATTGACTATCCAAATGTATCTGACTGTGAAGATCATAACAAATTATGGATAACATGAAGAAGAATGGGAATTCCAGAACACTTAATTGTTCTCATGAGAAACCTGTACATAGACTAAGAGGCTGCATTAGAACAGGGGATACTGCATGGTTTAAAATCAGGAAGATGTACGTCAGGGTTGTATCCTTTAACCATACTCATTCAATCTCTATGTTGAGGAAATAATCAGAGAAGCTGGACTATATGAAGAAGAATGCAGCATTAAGATTGGAGGAAGACGCATTAACAACCTGTGATATGTAAATGACCCGATCTTGCTTGATGAAAGTGAAGAAGACTTGAAGCATTATAGTAGTTAAGGTGGTGTGTCATTTTGGCTGGGTGGTGGTTCTGAGTGGCTGGGCAGCTGGATGTAGTTATTCCTCATGATGAGATTATAATCACCTTCATGATATAATCTGCTACGAGCAGCTAAGTAGCTGCCTTTGGGGCGTGGTCTGCTTCCAGTATATAAGGAGAAGTTTTGAGAAAGGTCTGTAGTCTTTGGTACATCTGGATCCTTCATTTAGCCAACATTTGGCCTGCCTTGGTGCCTGCTGATCTTGGGATTGAGCCATTTTACTTGTTTTTCTTGGATCCATTAGCCTCAGCAGCCAGCAGCTACATGAATCAGAAAAAGCTGCCAACTCCTGTCGGCCTGGAGCAGGATGCAGAACTGAAGCCCAAGGTCAAGGGTCCTTCACCCAACCCCTACACCTAGCACTTTGAACTTGGACTTCTAACCTCCTAAACTGTAAGAGAATAAATTCTTGTTTGTTAAAACCACCCATTTGTGGTATTCTTCTTATAGAAACACTAGAAAACCAAGAGAAAAACTCACTGATGAAGACTACAGTCTTCAGTATGGACTACACCTTACCGTAAAGAAAACAAAAATCCTCACAAATGGACCAATCAGCAACATCACAATAAATGGAGAAAAGATTGAAGTTGTTAGGGATTTCATTTTACTTGGGTCCACAATCAATACTCATGGAAGCAGCATCAAGAATCAGATGTCATATTGCACTGGGCAAATGTGCTGCAAAAGACCTCTTTAAAATGTTAAGGAGAAAAGATGTCACTTCGAAGACTAAGGTGTGCCTAACTCAAACCATGGTATTTTCAATCAGCTCATATTCATGTGAAAGTTGGCAATGAATAAGGAAGAATGAAGAAGGGTCGATGCCTTTTAATTCTGGTGTTGGTGAAGAGTACTGACAATACCATGGACTGCCAGAGGAACCAATTAATCTGTTTTGGAAGGTTGTTGTTGTTGTTATGTGCCACCGAGTCGGCCCCGACTCATAGCGACCCCTCCTTGGGTTTCCGAGGCAGTATCACTACGGAAGTAGGATTGCCCAACCTTCCTTCCGAGGAGTGGCTGGTGGGTTTGAACCGCCAGCCTTCTGGTTAGCAGTCAAGTGCCTTAGCCACTATGCTACCAGAGCTCCCGTTTTGGAAGGAGTACAGTGGAATACTCCTTAGGAGCTAGAGTAGGCAGACTTTATCTCACCTATTTCGGACATGTTGTTGGAAGGGACCAGTCCCTGGAGAAGGACATCATGCTTGCTAAAGTAGAAGGTTAGTGAAGAAGGGGATGACCCTCAATGAAATGGACTGACACAGTGCCTGCAACAATGAGATCGAGTATAGCAAGGATTGTGAGACTAGCACAGGACCGGGCAGTGTTTTGTTCTCTTGTAGATAGGGTCACTATGAGTCAGAGCCAACTGGACTGCCTAACAACAACAACAGCAACACCCAAAGTGATCTACAGATATATTACAGTTCCAATCCAGACTCCATTTATCATTCTCTAAAGAGATGGGAAAACTAACCACCAATTTTACGTGGAAATAAAGAAACCCCAGATAAGTAAAGCACTACTAAAGAAGAAGAAAAAAGTAGGAGGCCTCACACTCTCTGCCCAATCTCAAGCCTACAACACAGCCACAGTAGTTAAAACAGCCTGATACTAGTACAATGATAGACATATAAACCACTGGAACAGAGTTGAGAAACCAGAAGTAAATCCATCATCCACCTATGAACAGCTGATCTTTGACAAACGGCCAAAACTCATTAAATGGGGAGGAGATGGTCTCTTTAATAAATAGTGCTGGCAAAACTGGATATCCATTTGCGGAAAAATGAAACAGAGCTATATCTTATACCACATATAAAAACTAACTCAAGGTGGATCAAAGACCTGAATGAAAAACCTAAAGTTATAAAGACCATCAAAGGAAAAATAGGGACAAATTTAGGGGCCGTATACATGGTATAAATGCACTACCAAACATAACTAAAAATGCATAAACACCAAAAGACAAAATAGATGACTGGGACCTCCTAAAAATTAGAAATTTATGTGCATTAAAAGATTTCACCTAAAGAGTGAAAAGAAAACCCACATACTGGGAAAAAATTTTGGCAATGACATATCGAACAAGGGTCTAATCTCCAAAATTTATTGATAACTTCAACAACTTAACAACACAAAGACAAATAATCCAATTAAAAAATGGCAGAAGACATGAACAGACACTTCACCAAAGAAGATATTCAGGCAGCTAACAAACACGTGAAGAAATGTTCATGATCATTAGCCATTAGAGAGATGCAAATCAAAGCAATGCAATATCACCTCATCCCAGCAGTAATAGCAAAGTTCAACGTGACAGAAAATAACAAATGCTGGCAAGGATGTGAAGAGTTTGGAATTCTCATACACTGCTAGTGGGACTGTAAAATGGTGTAACTACTGTGGAAAACAGTGTGGCACTTCCTTAAAAACCTAGAAATAGAAGTACCACATGATCCAGTAATCCCACTACTATATCCTAGAGAATTAAGAGCCATGATATGAACAGATATATGCACATCCATGTTTATCACAGCACTATTCACAATAGCAAAAAAGATGGAAACAATCTAAATGCCCCTCAGCAGATGGTTAAACAAACTAGGGTACATAGACACAATAGAATACTATATTAAAGAACATCGATGAATTTGTGACACATCTCATCACATGGATGAACCTTGAGGGCATTATGTTGTGTAAAATTAGAATCAAAAAAGGACAAATATTGTATGAGACTACTATTGTGAAAAGTCAAGAAAAAGATTTCACACAAAAAGAAATATTCTTTGATGGTCACTATAAGAGCTCTGGTGGTGTAGTGCCTAAGCCATTTAACTGCTAACCAGAAGGCTGGCAGTTCAA
>NW_006921711.1:8307907-8310803 GCF_000298275.1 Orycteropus afer afer | reverse complement strand
TTTCGCTCAGCATAATGTCCTCCAAGTTCATCCACGTTATGCGGTGTTCTGCAGATTCTACATTATTCTTTAGCGTTGCATAGTATTCCATTGTAAAAACACATATTTTAAAAATGATAATTCCTGCAAAAATACTATTTGTTATTTTTCACTGTAGAGCAGCTGGGGTTTGCTGGAATAGTTTACAGATCCAGAGAAAAAACAATGATGGATGGCGTCACCAGGCCAAAATGGATGCTCCTCACCCTAAATCCTAGAGCAGGGAACCAAGAACTCATTTCTTAGCTCACTGTGGAAGTTTCCAGAATTCAGCAACCCATAGGTGGATCACAGCTTATGAATTGAAGGGGTGAGTAGGCAAAAGAACAGAAACTGGAGTTCAAAGAGGCTGCAAAGAAGAATTCAGCACTTTCATTGATCAATGAAGGGAGGAAGTCAGGAAAATGGCCTTGGAGGGGACCTGGATGCCCTATACTTAGTGCTGCCCCAGGGTGGAGCTCCTGCCTACCTCTCCAGCTTCCTCTCCCACCACTGAATTATATGATTCAACAACACTAAAGGATATAATTCCAGCCTACACCAAGCTGTGCCTTACTTCTGTGTCTTTGCCTAAGCTGTTCCCACTGCCTGGAATGTCTTCCCTCTTCCACTTCTCTTTAGCTGTCTGAATCCCACCTACCTGCGAGAGGACGCACAGGTAGGCCCTCCTCCAGGAAACACTTCCTGACCCCAGCTCATACTTTCTTTCAGCTGCCTCTTTACCTAGACACAGCTTTCATTGAATTATCCCCCTTGCATTGGTTGTGGATGGGCCATCTCCCCCACAGGGCTAAGTTCTGAAGCAGACCACTGTATATTCATCTTTGTATCCTAGAGTCAAGTACACAGTTTAAGTTGGTTGAATGAATAATGAAGGAAAAGGAGTGATTACTATTGGTGAGATGGAAGTATATATAAAGAGACTGAATGATGGGGGAAAACCATGGTGGCAGCACCTATTTTCCTAGCTGAAATGCAGTAAAGCTTAGAGTCACAATTCTGGCCCAGGGTCAGAAGGTCAGGCCTGGTGCACCTACTGTGGTTGCACTTCTAAACAAACGAGACAAGTCACCAAATAATAATTAAAAATAAAACAAAAACCTTTCTATTTTTATGTCCTCAAGAAGAAGATACATGGGCTGGCACTCCTGTTAACAAATAGACCCATAAGGGACATTTAGGTTGGCTGCACTCAGTCTGGCCATTCAAGAAGTGAGGTTTTAGGACGTGCCCTGGTCACACAGCAAGTTAGTGGCAATGTTGAGACTAAAGTTTAAGTTTCCTTCTTCCCAAGTTTTCACTGTGAACTTGTGTACAGCTACTGTAGGAGCTTGAATGGAGTAACTATTCCCTAGGGACAGCAGGTATTCATGCTGTAAATGAGCATTGATAGAGAAGTTGTGGTTCAAAATCAAACTCCTGCTGAGAGAGGTGGGAGTAATGACAGTCTGGGGAGGTGCCACCTCTCAGGAGCTTTGTGGAAGCAAATGACCAGGCAGACCAACGCTGCCCAATGGAAAATTTGCACATGCTGCATGTGTCAGTTTGCATTTTCTTGTAGGTATGACTAGAAGAAAAGTAAAAAGAAACAAGGGAAATTATTTTTAATAATATATTAAACAAAATATACCCAAAATATCATTCTAATATGTGATAAACATTAAAAATCATTGAAATATTTTAATGCTTTTTTTAGTCTTAAATCTTCCAAATTGGATGTATGTTTTATACTTATGGCACATCACAGTTTGGACTAGCCGTATTTTAAGTGCTCAATAGCTACCTGTAGTGAAAGGCTACCATACTGGACAGCATAGGAATAGGCAGGCAGTGATGTTGGCTTCTATCGAGTCAGCCCCTGACCCATGGTGACCCCATGTGCAACAGGACAAAACACTGCCCAGTCCCTCACCATCCCCGTGATCAGTTGTAGATTGGACCATTGTGATCCACAGAATTTTAATTGGCTGATTTTCAGAAATAGATCATCAGACTTTTCTTCCTAGTCTGTCTTTAGCTGGAAGCTCCACTGAAACCCATTCATCATAGCAAGAAGCAAGCCTCCATTGACAGACAGGTGGTGGCTGTACAAGAGGTGCATTGTCTGAGAATTGAACCCTGGTCTCCTGCCTGGAAAGGGAGAATTCTGCTACAGAACCACTGAGCCTCAGAGAGTGACAGGTATAAGGACAAGTACAAATGGAAAATAAATGGATAAATTCCCCTGGTGAGAAAAGAGGAAGGAGCTCCCCTTCCTCCATTGCCTTCTTTAGAATTCAATTTAGAGAGCTAGTAAATTTTATATCTTTCTGAAAACTATTGTAGCTTCAGGTAATGCCTCTCCACCTACCTGTTTTTCCTGGAAGGAGAGTAGCATGAACTCAGGTGGCCCAACCCTATCTCCAGGCCAGAAGGAGTACAAAATTGACAATTATTTTAAAGATATGAATGTACTGCCTTACCTATGTAATAGTTAAGATTTTTCTCTTTCTGCAATATCCTTACCAAATTGCTTGTGATGCATCACATTCTGGTTTAATGCTTATTCAATAATGAAACTTTCTTTCTCTTCTATTTTTGAGAGAGGTTTCCTAGCTTGGGAGTAGATTTTTGTTTTCAGTAATGTTTCCCCAACACAGACCACCCGTTATCCTACTCAGTAATATCATTACCAATGCCTGATGTAATATCTGAAATCATCACCTTTAGCCACACTTATGGCTGAAAGCGTCTCTAGAAGGCCCCCAGTAATGTGCTATCTTGTTGTTGTTGTTGTTATGTGCCGTCGAGTCGGCCCCGACTCATAGCGACCCCTCCTTGGGTTTCTGAGGCAGTATCACTACGGAAGTAGGATTGC
>NW_006921711.1:8295591-8307227 GCF_000298275.1 Orycteropus afer afer | reverse complement strand
TCAGGAAGAACACTCAGTCTCTCTCCCAGCCCACCGTCCCTCAGACAACAGTCTCTCACAGTCTCTCTCCCAGCAATGCATGTCCCTCGGTGTCTCAATCAGCAATGTGTGTCTCTTACGTCTCTTTCCCAGCAGCGCGTGTCTCTTTCAGCAGCACGTCTTCCTCAACCAGCAGTTAGAAAGAGTTCTGCCCCTAGGAGGTCTTCTTTTGAGCTTGGCAGAGTGGCCAAACCAACCAATCATAACAGAATTCTAAGCACCTGAGAGTGAGCCTCCCATAACATTGCATTGTGCCATACCCAACAGAAATAACCCAGGTAGATAACATTTACAATCAGGAGCTCCTCAGTTGCTCATTCCACCACTGAGTTTACAATGACTTACGAGTAGAAAAGCCATACTAAGTAATTTACTACAGCACAGCTCCATTCTCTGATTAGGTAAACTTTTCTATTGTGACCTTCTGAGGATCTCACTTGAACAGTCTTTTTGGCCTGGGCCTGTACAGTGTCTCAAATCTCACTTTTTTGCTTGTGTCTTTCCCCCCTTTACCCCCAAATCTTATCCCTTCATCATCCCCTGGGATCCTATAACTATAAGGCCTTGCCAGTAAATTAATTTGATCAGTGTCCAAACCAGGAAGAATTGCCTGAGCAGGATTATCTGGGACAGAGATCTCAATTCAAGGCGAAAGATTAGAAAGCTTCTGCTTAGATAGGCTCAGCTATTAAAACCAGAGGCAATGTTCTCATTAATTCCTCTCTACTCCCAAAAAAGCAGGTTATCAAAATTCTGAGAACACAGATCATTTTCAAGGGATATAGTTGTTGTAAAGAACAAAACCTCTCAGTCTTTAAAATAAGATTAGGAAGATGTATTCAGAAAAAAAGAAGAAAGAGAGAAAAAGGTACATTCAAATGCAGGGAGACACCAGCTCACTTAAGTGAGAACTGGTGACTCCAACAACAGAATTTCCAACAGGAATAGCTATTGTCCAGGGAACAAAAAAATTATAATACAATTTTTTGATTGGTTAGTCTTTGGTTGAAGGCACAAGAAAGATGAGTTAGGCGATGCAGAATGGGCTTCTATCTAATTGGGTACAAAGGGTTACAATGATTGATTATTTGAGGGACTAATTACAGAGGTTTTCAATAATAGTCATGTATCCTTCAGGAGGAGTCATAAAAATATCATTGATTGATGTTAATCAGCTCTGAAACAGTTTCTGAAAACTATATGTCAAAAAAAAAAAAAAAAAAAAAAAAAAGCTCACTGCCATCAAGTGGATTCGAACTCATAGTGACCCCCTTTGGGTTTCCGAGATGGTAAACCTTTATGGAAGTAGATTGCCGGGTCTTCCTTCCACCAAATGGCTGATGGGTTTGAATCACCAACCCTCTGGTTAGCAGTCAAATGCTCTAGGCACTATGCTACCAGAGCTCCTTTAGCTTCAGGTAATTTCAGATATCTCAGATATTTGTGGTAACCATTTGATACTGGGACCTCACTTCCCAAAAATGTTATTGTTGTAATTAGATGCCATACAGTTCATTTCAACTCATACTGATCGCATGTACAACAGGACAAAACACTGCCCTGTCCTGCACCATCTTTACAATCATTGCTATTTTTGAACCCATTGTTACAGCCACTGTGTCAATTCATCTCATTGAGTGTTTTTCTCTTTATCGCTGACCCTCTACTTTACCAAGCATAATATGCTTCTGCAGATACTAGTCCCTCCTTATAATATGACTAAAATATGAGAGACAAAGTCTGGCTGTTCTTGCTTCTAAGGAGCATTCAGGCTGTACTTCATCCAAGACAAATTTATTCATTCTTCTAGCAGTCCATGATATATTCAATACTCTTCACCAACGCTGTAATTCAAATTCATCAATTCTTCTGTGGTCTTCCTTATTCTTTGTCCAGCTTCCACGTGCATATTAGGCTATTGAAAAGACATGGCTTGGGTCAGGCACACCTTAGTCTTCAAAGTGACAACTTTGCTCTTTAACACATCTGTTTTTTTTTTAACAACAAAAAAAAGGTCTTTTTTGGCAGATTTGCCTAATGCACTACATCATTTGGTTTCTTGACTGCTGCTTTCTTTCATGGGTATTGATTGTGGATCTAAGTAGAATGAAATCCCTGACAACTTCAATCTTTTCTCCATTTATTATGATGTTGCTTATTGATCCAGTTGTGAGGATTTTTGTTCTCTTTATATTGAGTTGTAATCCATACTGAATGCTGTAGTCTTTGATCTTCATCAGTAAATGCTTCAAGTCCTCTTCTCTTTCAGCAAGCAAAGTTGTGTCATCTGCATATCTCAGGTTGTTAATGAGTCTTCCTCCAATCCTGATACCATATTCTTCTAATTTATAGAGTCCAGTTTATAAGATTTTTTGTTCAGCATACAGATTGAATAAGTATGGTGAAAGGACATGACCCTGACTCACACCTTTCCTGATTTTAAACCATGCAGTATCTCCTTATTATGTTTGAACAACTTTCTTTTGGGTTATGTACAGGTTCTGCATGAGTGCAATGAAATGTTCTTTAATTCCCATTCTTTGCAATGTTATCCATAATTTGTTATGATCCACACAGTTGAATGCCTTTGCATAGTCCATGAAACACTAGTGAACATGTTACTGGTATTCTTTGCTTTCAGCCAATGTGGTGTAGTGAATTTCTTAGTGTATATAGCTCTTCTAGCCATAGTCTTTGCAACTCCTACCGAAAGACTGAATGGGACTGTGCAAATGTGAGGTACTTAAGGCCCATCATGGGGATTAGATAGCTTGCTAATAATGTAAATAAAATACGTGATATACTTGTAGGGGTGGGACCATGCAAATAATTTGTATGGAATCCTAACATGGGGATTGGTCATTTTTCCCATCAGCTAGGCTTAAAATGAGCCATCCCAGAGATGGAAAGGGAAATCTCCCTAACATCAAGACAGAAAGAGCAGCCAGGAGTGGAGTGTGTCTTTGAACCTGAGATCTCTACCCTGGACCTCTCTGGCAAAGAGATGGCAGCAGCAGAGACAGCAAAACCAAGAGATCAGCACAAGACAGAGCAGTGGGCTTGCCAGCCCACAAAGTGAGAAAGCTAAGTGTCTTTAGGCAGGAGGCTTGCTGGTGGAGTAGGCTGCACCTATTGACAGAGTTAAAACAGCTTTGTAACACTTGCTTGAGCAGAGTACAGGCTAGACAGAGAGGCCAAGGGGCAAAGAGAGGTGTGCCTGAGGGCATAGCTGAGAAGAAGCTGTCCTGATTGCAGAATTGTATCCTGAGCCTTCTTGAACCTGAGTTATAACCTGTTACTTCCCTAATCATGAATATTGTGTGTGAGTTCTGTCTGACCATTGCAACAAATTATAAACCCCAGCAGAGAAGTAGGGAATGCTGTGTGAGGGACAGCTGGTGTCAGAATGGGTAAAAAGGTTGGAGGGTGACAACATGTCTGACTTCCACAACATAGGAATCAGCCTTGGGCTAAGGTCAAAAGATACCGCCCCCTGCCAAGATCTATCTGACATCAGCAATGATATCCCTTTCTATATCCTCTTCTGAATATAGCTGGAATTTCTGTCAGTCCCCTGGGTGTATATTGCTGCAACCATCTTTGAATTATTTTCAGCAAAATATTACTTGTGTGTGATATTAATGATAAGGTTTGATAATTTCCTCATTCTATTGGATCACTAGGGAGCTCTGGTGGTGTAGTGCCTAAGGCATTTTACTACTAACCAGAAGGCTGGCAGTTCAAACCTACCAACCACTCCTCAGAAGGAACACTGGGCAATCTACTTCTGTAGAGATGCCACCTTGGAAACCCAAGGAGGGGTCACTGTGAGTTGAATTCAACTTGACGGCAGTGAGTTTAATTTTTTTTTTAATATGATCTCTTTTCTTTGGAATAGGCACAAATATTAATCTCTTCCAGTCAGTTAGCCAAGTTGCTGTCTTACAGGTTTCTTGGCATAAACAAGTGAGCACTTCCAGTGTTACATCCTTTAGTTGAAACATCTCAATAGGTATCCTATCAATTCCTGGATCCGCATTTTTCATCAGTCCCTTCAATGAACCTTGAATTTCTTCCTTCAGTACCATAGGGTCTCAATCATATATATGCTGCCTCCTGAAATGGTTGAACATCAACCAATTATTTTTGGTATAGTGATTCTGTGTATTCTTTCGATCTTCTTTTTATTGTGATTTAGGTGAAAGTTTACAGAGAAAATTCATTTTCCATTCAACAATTCCTATACATGTTGTTTCATAACATTAATTGCAATTGCCATAACATAATAGCTCTCATCCCTGTGGTTACTTTTCCCCTATGTCCTTCCTACCTATGTATTCCTGCCCTCTGAGCTATCTCCCTATTCAAATACTGCCCTTCTGATCTCCCATGATTGATTATTCTAAGGACTGTACCTACCTGGTGTAAATGTCCACCTTATACACCGGTTTGTTTGTCCAGAAGCCATGGGAGTGAGTTCATTTCCAAGCCCGAAGGTTGACAATGAACCATAGTCTTGGGGGTTTCACCAGTCTCTATCAGACCAGTAATCCTGGTCTCTTTTATGATTTTGAGTTTTATTCCACATTTTCTCCCACTCTATCCGAGGTCTCCTTTTTGGTCCCTTTCCAAGTAGTTGACAGTGGTAGCTGGGCACCATCTAGTTCTGGTTTCAGGGTCATGTAGGCTGAGGTTAGTATTGTCCACTAGTCCCTTGGACTAATTCTTTCCATGTGCCTTTAGTTTTCTACATCATTCTTTGCTCTGGACAAGGAGAGACCAATTGTTGCATCATGGATGGCTGCTTGTAATCTTTTAAGACCCTAGCCGCTATTCACCAAAGTGGGATTTAGAACAATGCTTTTTTGTATTTATATATATATATATATTACAAAAGATTGATCGTCTTAGCTTTTTATTTTATTAAAAAAGAATATTGTGATTTGGGTGAAAGTTTGTAGAGCAAACTCATTTTCCATACAACAGTTCATACACATTTTGTTTCATGACATTGATTGCAGTCCCCATAATGTAACAGCTCTCTTCCCATTTCCTCCCTGTAGTTGCCTCTGCCCTGTGTCCTTTTTCCTATGCATTCCTGACTCTGAGTGATCTCCCTGTGAAAATACTGCCCTTTTGTTCTCCCATGATTGATCATTCTAAGGAGTGTATCTACCTGATATAAATGTTCACCCTATATGCCCATCTGTTGTTTGGCTGGAAGCCATAGGAATGAGTTCATTTCCAGGCTTGAAGGTTAACTAGGGGCTATAGTCTCAAGGATTTCACTAGGCTCTGTCAGACCAGTAAGCCTGGTCTTTTTTATGATTTTGAGTTTTGGTCTACATTTTCTTCCACTCTATCCATGGTCTCCTTTTTGATCCCTTTTCAAGTGGTTGACATGGTAGCCGGGCACCATCTTCTTCTGCTCTCATGGTCATATAGGCTGAGGTTCGCATGGTCCACTAGACTAGAACAATGCTTTTGTGTAGTTGTTGTTAGGTGCCATCAAGTTATCATCGACTCTTAGTGACCTAATGTACAGCAGAATGAAACACTGCCCGGTTCTGTGCCAGCCCCAGGATCCTTGCTATACCTGAGCCTATCATTGTAGCCACTGTATTAATCTATCTTGTTGAGGGCCTTCCCCTTTTCATTTACCCTCCACTTTACTAAGCATGATACCAGTAGTAAGTTATGGCAATTGAGTTTTATATCCCCTGAGACCATTGTCCCAAGCCCGTGGGCCAGTGACTCATTCTCTCTTTCTATTTTCTTTTGATGCTTTCTTCTCTGCTCAATATTTTGCCCATAGAATCCTTCAATATTGCAACTTGAGGCTTGAGTTTTTTCTTCAGTTCTTTCAGAAATGCTGAGCATGTACTTCCCTTTTGATTTTCTGACTCAGGTCTTTGCACATTTGTCTTCTCAAATCACCCTCTGAAATCTTCTGTTCATGTTTTTTACTTTATCGTATCTTCCATTTGCTGTAGCTACTCTCTGTTCAAGAGCAAGTTTCAGTGTCTCTTCTGACATCCATTTTAGTCTTTTCCTTCTTTTCAATAACCTTTTGCTTTCTTTGTGTATGATGTCCTTGATGTCATCCCACAACTGGTCTGATCTTTGATCATTGGTGTTCAATGGGTCAAATCTATTCTTCATATGGTCTTTAAAATCAAGTGGGATACAAGTACAGTGTCAGTGAAAAAGGAAAAGACCCTCAATGATATGGATTGACACTGTGGTGGCAATAACAGGCTTAAACATAGCAATAATTATGAAGATGACACAGGACTGGGCAGTGTTTCATTCTGTTGTACATAGGGTTGCAATGAGTTGGAACTGACTCAACAGCATCTAACAATATGCTCAAGGTCATATTTTGGTTCTTGTGGACTTGTTTTAATTCAGCTTTAGTTTAAACTTACAATTGATGTTAGGTTCTGCAGTCAGCACCTAGCCTTGTTCTGATTGATGATATTGAATTTCTCTATCGTCTCTTTTCACAGATGTGATTTCTATGTATTCTGTTTGTCAAAGTCCACTTATATAGTTACCATTTATGTTCCTGAAAAAAGGTATTTGCAATAAATAAATCATTGGCCTTGCAAAATTCTACCATGCAATTTCTGGCATTGTTTCTATCTCCAAGGCCATATTTTCCGACTACCAATACTTCTTTGTTTCCAACTATCACATTCCAATAACCAGTAATTATCAATGCATCTTTATTGTATGTTTGGTCAATTTCAGATTGCAGAAGTTGGTTTAAATCTTCATTTCTTCATCTTTGGCTTTAGTGGTTGGTGAGTAATTTTGAATAATGGTAGTATTAACTGGTCTTCCTTGTAGGTGTGTGGATATTATCCTGTCACTGACAGTATTGTACTTCAGTATAGGTCTTGAAATATTCTTTGTGACGATGAATGTGATATCATTCCTCTACAATTTGTCATTCCTCACATAGTAAACCATATGATTATCTCATTCAAAATGGCCAATACCAGTCCATTTCAGATCATCAATACCTAGGATATAAATCTGTAAGCATTCCATCTCATTTTTGACAACTTCTAATTTTCCTAGATTCATACTTAATACATTCCACTTTCTGATTATTAATGGATGTTTGCAGCTGTTTCTTTTCATTTTGAGTCATATTACCTCAGCAAATAGAGATCCTGAAAGTTTTACTCTATCCATGTCATTAAAGTCAACTCTACTTTGAGGAGGTAGCTCTTCCCAGTCATATTTTGAGTGCCTTCCAACCCAACGGGCTCATCTTCTGATACTATAGCAGTGTTTCGCTGTTATTTATAAGGTTTCCTGTGGCCATTTATTTCAGAAATAGACTGCCACATCCTTCTTCCCAGTCTGTCTTAATCTGGAAGCTCTGCTGAAACCTGTTCACCATGGGTGACACTGCTGCTATTTGAAATAGCTTCAAGAATCACAGCAACATGTAAACCACCACAGTATGACAAACTGACAGATGAGGAGTGGCCCAGAAATAGTTTGTTGAAACAAAATACTTTTAAATCTATCTGGAAATTTTAGATAAGGCTGGCTCCAGGACCCTTTCAAAACAAAATTACATTCTTGCCATAAAGAAACATTACTTAGGCCCACTTTACACAAAAAGACCCTTGTGTCAAGATTCTCTTCCTTAGATTGTGTTTCTTTCACATCCTGTCTTGACATAAGAGTGAAATATTCCCTTGGTTCCCATGGCTATTAACAATTAAGGAGCCAAATGTCAGATACCTGTGAGAACAGCTACATAAATAAAGAGTCCCAGCAATGCATATGAAAAGACCAGTTTATTGCAGCAAAAACTAAATTTAATTCAGTCATTTAGTCCTGGTCAAAAAGACTTAATGAACTTCTTTACACAGTAAAGGTATTTTCACGCTGAATAAGTGGAACATGCCTCTTGTAAACATTTTAATTTTTCCTGAATTAGCACTATGAGACACGTAGAAGGCTGCAGGGCCCAAAGGGTTAAGTGAGAGCCCAAGTTGCAAAGCTAAAATCAAGCCTACCTGGTAACTTATACCCTGGAACAGAGGAAGAACAAACAACCTCCTCTAGCTTCATCCTTGTATTGTTGTATTGGTCCTCTAGCGCTTCTTTAACAGAAAAATACCACAGGTAGATGGCTTCATTTCATAAATTGTGAGAGAATAAATAGGGATTTATTCTCTTAAAATTTAGGAGGCTAGATGTGGGAGTTCAAAGTGCCAGCTCTAGGGGCTGGAGGAAAGCCACTCTACCTTGGGCTTCAGCTCTACTTTTTGCTCCCAGCCCACTGAAGCTGGAGGCATCTCTTAGCTCAGGCAGCTGCTGAGGCTGACAAACCCAAGGTCAACAAATAAAATGGCACAATCCCAAGATTACCAAACAACATGGCAAGACACTAGTTCAAGTCCAGAAACAGTCCTAAGATCAGCAGGAAACACGGCAGGCTGCCAAATGAAAACTCAGCTACATGCAAGTTCCAAATGTTCTGAAAAGGTGCAGAGACCTTTCTCGATAATAGGTTAACTCTCTACCCAGCGTGTAGTTACTCAGCTTCTGTCTCTACTCTTTGTGTTCAGTTCCCACCTTTGCCTTGTTTCCACCCCCTGCACTCAGCTTCTGCTTTCCCCCTTTATTTCAGTTCCCACTTCCATCTTGTTCCCTCCTTCCCCTGCACTTAGTTTCCTTCTCTGCACTCAGCTCCCTCCTTGCCTTTGCAAAGGCAGTGCTTACACAGTAGTTAAGGATTGGCTGTTTTGGAACAGGCAATCTACCTCCTACATTAAAACACTACTTAAGTACCCTGCAGCAACAGGATCAGGGCTGATGCTGCTTTAAGCCTCAGCCCATCTGCTGGACAGAGGATTCAATAATTTTTTTTTTTTTTTTTTTAAACAATTCACACTGGCCTAGTTCCTCTTGGCGTTGGGTACCTAACACTCAATGCTTATTCTTACCTACTGAAAGGAAGCTACTCTGCTGCTTCAGTAGACTTCACCATGAAGCTGATTACAAATCTCATCATAGGGAATAACTACACTCAACTGCTAAACCACTCAAAACTAGGCACAGCCAAGTTGACATATAACCTTAACAACCACAAATGTTTTGCAGAAGTTTCTTCTCACAGGTGGCTTTTGCAGAATGTTTCTTTTTGCAGGTTGTTTTTGCAGAATGTTTTCTTTGCAAGGAAGCCTAAAGCACCTACCAGGAATCAAATTAACACCTGGAAGACTTCATAACACCACCTCAATCCCCACCCATTCCATGAATAAAGATGAAGCCCTTTTTTCTGCCCTAAACCTTTTATAAACCTCAGCAAATCCTTTGTTCAGGGAGACTGGAGGCTAGTGTAGGTGAAAGCCCCTCTTCATCTCTTAGTCATGAGCCTTCCCCCATCCCTTCTCCTTTCTCTTTAATAAACTTCGCTTCATGTGGACACTCTGCCTCTCCTGCTCAATTCTTTGTCAGCAGAAGGCAAGGACCCTTGTTCAGGGCCCCAGGACCCCCAGTGACACTTATGTGAAAAAATATTTCCTGGAGCCGGTAGTTCCAAGGTTTGGGGGTGGACCAGTAAAAAACATATCATGCAAATAAACAAAACTTTTAGGTGATCA
The DNA here is from genome assembly GCF_000298275.1 of Orycteropus afer afer. Lineage (NCBI taxonomy): Eukaryota > Metazoa > Chordata > Mammalia > Tubulidentata > Orycteropodidae > Orycteropus > Orycteropus afer. The sequence goes on along the minus strand of NW_006921711.1, from coordinate 8,297,553 downwards.
AAGAGATGTTAAGAGAAATTTTCCAAGACTTGGAAATGGGGAAAAGGAGTTACTACTATCTTTCCTTTCTAGTGCCTAAGGCATTTGACAGCTAACCAGAAGGCTAGCAGTTCAAACCCACCAGCCACTCCTTGGAAGGAAGGTTGAGAGATCTACTTCTGTAGTGATACCACCTCAGAAACCCAAAGAGGGGTCACTATGAGTCAGGACTTACTCCACAGCAGTGAGTTTGGTTTTTTATCTTTCCTTTCAGTGGCCTGCTAGGCTTTGTCAAGTTGGCCCATGCTAGTAGATACTGTGCTAGATTCTCTTGTTGTTAGGTGCCATAGAGTCAATTTTCAACTTATACAGACCTCATGCAAAGAAGTAGAAACTGTCCCATAAGATTTTTTTAATTGTAATCTTTATGAGAGTAGATCAACAGGTTGTTTTCCTACAGAACTGTTGGATGGGTTTGAACCACCAACCTTCCAGTTAACAGCGGAGTGCCTAACTATTTGTGCCTCCAGGCTGCTTACTAGATTATCTACAGATGTGTACTTTTGTTTGACTTTTTTCTTATTGGCTACTGATTAGGATACTTTTCTAGAAGACTTTAGCTTGTAGAAAACTAGTAGAAATGCAAATAAATCTTCTCCTGTCGAGTGGCTAATTATTTCTGTCCCTTAAAAAGATAATCCCCAAAAGGTACAGTTGATATAGGTTATTAACCAGTTTAAGGAACTCTGGTGGCATAGTGCCTAAGGCATTTGACTGCTAACCAGAAGGTTGTCGGTTCAAACCCACCAGCCACTCCACAGAAGGAAGACTGCGCAATCTACTTCCGTAAAGATCTACCACCTCAGAAACCCAAAGGGAGTTGCTATAAGTCAGAATCCACTGAATGGCAGTGAGTTTGGGTTTTGTGGGTTTTTGTTTTGTTTTGTTTTTATTAACCAGTTTTTTTAATCTAAATTAGCAAACTTTTGCAAACATTCTTCCTTCTAGCCACTAAAAATACTTCTGTGATGCAGTGAATTACTTGGTATGGTTCTCCTACCCATGGTCTTTGTGAATCCCACCAGATGACTGGGTGGAACTATGCAAATGTAAGGTGCTTGTGGCCTACCAGAGGAGTTGGATAGCTTGTGAACAATGTAAATAAGGTACATGGCACCCTTGTAGGGTTGGGACCATGCAACTAAGGTGTATAAGACCCTAATGTGGGATTGGTCGGTTTTGCCATTCTGCTGGACTTAAAATGAGACTTCCTAGAGACAGAAGGAGGGATCTCATTGCCATCATGACAAAAGACCTGGAGGTGGAGTGGAGTGTGTCCTTGGATTGGAGATCCCTGCACAGGACCTCCTTGGCAGAGACTAGCAGGGATGACAGCAGAGGAACGAAGAGGCATGAGACAGAGTGGTGGCTTGCCTACCCACAGAGTGAGAAAGTTGAGAGTGTTTAGACAGGAGGCTTACTAGAGGAGTGGGGTGTACCTATCGGCAGATCTAAAAGAATTTTGTACCACTTGCCCAAGCAGGGCAGAGGCCAAGGGCCAGAGAGACCAAGGGCCAGAGAGGTGTGCCTGAGGCCATAGCAGAGAGGAGACTGTCCTGATATAAGAATTGTATCCTGAGCGTGTTCCTGAACCTGAGTTGTAACCTCTTTCTTCCCTAATAAACCCCATAATTGTGAGTATTGTCTGTGGGGTCTATGTGGCTGCAAAAACGACAAGGAGGCCACATGTTCTGACCTCCTCTAACCCTACAAGGGGAAGGCAGGATTACCAGGAGTAACCCAAGGCCTATTAATGCAAGACCAAACATGCTGCCTCCCTCCAGCCCTTTCACCAATCGTTTCTCCCAAAGCACCCACCACCTCTCTCCTGGGTTCGATAATTCGCTGCAGTGGCCACACAGAACTCACAGATTACAGGGTTTATTAGGGAAGCACCAGGCTACAACTCAAGTTCAGGAAGAA
>NW_006921711.1:8288611-8295319 GCF_000298275.1 Orycteropus afer afer | reverse complement strand
CGTGAGAGAGAGTGAGAACCTCCCAGAACATTGTATTGTGCCACGCCCAACAGAAATACTCCAGGTGGGCGACTTTAAAATCAGGATCTCCTCAGTTGCTAATAGCAATTCCCACCTTGGAGTTTACAAAGTCTTATGGGTAGAAAAGCCACACTAAGTAATTTACTACACCGCAGTGGCCATTGCAACAAATTATTCAACCTAGCAGACAAGTAGTGAGTGCTGTGGGAGGGATGGTTGGTGTCAGAATTGGTCAAAAATTTGGAGTGTGGTGGCATGTCTGGCCTCATAGGAATAAGTCTTGGGCTGCTGATGGTGATTCTACCTCCCCCTTGTCAATTTAGAGGTTAGAAGATGCTGCCCCCATGTTCTCTTTGCAACTGTACTCTCCAAATCTTTTTGTATCACGCTTATCATCTTATTGGTTCCCTCATTAGTAAGTTTAATAAATATTTGACATGTGTTCATTTTTTATTTGTGTGTTTGACTTTTTGAAAATTATGTTTTCTCAGTAAGGTTGGCAAATTTATTCTGCTGAGTAAAAACACAAAAAGAAAATTTATACCATCTACTATCTTCATAAAAGTAAACATATTTAAGATGAAAACAATGTTATTGAGATTAATTGACATATAATAAATTGCACATATTTAAAGTGTTCAAACTGGTAAATTTCCTATGTTACAAAGACCCTTGATGAGATAGATGGACAAAGTGGCTGCAAGGATAGGCTCAAGCATGGCAGTGACTGTGAGGATAGTGCAGGACAGATAGTGTTGCATTCTGTTGCACTTAGGGTCTATATTACCCGGAACTGACCCACCTAACAACATTGAAGTCACCTAAAAACAACACAACTCTCCCCCTCCCATAAGCCATCATCACAGTTAAAATAATGAATGTATGCTGCTGTTGTTATGTGCTGTAGAGTCGGACCCGACTCATAGTGACCCCTCCTTGGGTTTCCGAGGCAGTATCACTATGGAAGTAGATTGCCCAAACTTCCTTCCGAGGAGTGGCTGGTGGGCACAGTCTAGTGCCTTAGGCCCTATGTTACCAGTTCTCCAAAAAGTTTCCTTGTACCATATGTAGTCCCTCCTGCCTCTCTCCTCTACTCTTCACCCAAACAAAGACAACCACTGATCTTATTTCTGTTCTTATCAATTAGTTTGCATTTTCAATAATTTTACATGAATGAACTCAGACAGTATATACCCTTTTTTTGTCTGTTTTCTTCCACTTGGCATAATTATTTTGAAATTTATCCATTTGCTGTGTATACCATTCTGTTTTGCTGCTAAGTAGTATTCCTTTGAATGAATATATTATCATTTGTTTATCCATTCAGCTGTTGATGGACATTTGGGTTATTTTAGTTACTGGCTATTACAAATGTAGCCGCTATAAATGTTCATGTTCAAATCCTTATATAGCCACATGCTTTCATTTCTCTTGAGTAAGTATCTGGAAGTGGAATGGCTGTATCATATATTAGGTGTACATCTCATTTTTTAAGAAATTGTTTTTAAAGACAGGCATATGAGTTGAACATTTACCTCAAGTAGATACTCTCCTGGGAGAGAACAATGATGGGAGAAAGAAGGGCTGCTTATGCACAGGGAGACAGCTCAGGGGGCAGGAGTGCATGGAGGGGTGGACGCAGGGAAGAGGTAACTATCGGGAGGAAGTGGGAGGGGAGCTGTTGCATTGTGGTAAACTGTGGTCAGTGTCATGAGACAAAGTATATGTGAACCACTGTATGGAAAATAAATTTGCTCTGTAAACCTTCACCCAAATTACAATTCAAAAAAAAAAAAAAAAAAACCACGAAATTATTTTTCTAAATGGTAGTATCATTTTACATTCCCACAGACATTGTCTGAGAGTTCTTTTTCCTTCACATCCTTGCCAATATTTGGAATAGTCAATCTTTTAAATTTTAATCACCCTTACAAATGTGTGGTGACATATCACTGTGGTTTTAATGTGAGTTTCCCAAATGACTAAGACATATAAAATTCTTCAAGTCCAAGTAAATGCCTTTCAACTTGACATAATCTCAGACCCACAAAACTATCAATAATATTTTTTAAAAATATGTGATTGGATTTTGGAAGATTGGCTTTCTCTGAAATGAGGCCACAATTCATGAGATCATTGTACTGATAAAATAAATTATATTTAGTTTTATAGAAACATTCTAAATTGTTTTGATAATTAAATTATGGACTAGAACTCTTCCTCAAACTGTGAAAAAGCCCCCAAGTCTAGATGCTTGGCATAGAGACATTTCTGCCTAGGGTGCAAGCCAGAATCCATTTTGTTTTTTAAAAATTCCACTGTAGGCTGCTTTACTTCTGCTTTAACTTTGAGAGAAGCAGCTCATAGCTATTGTTTTCAGATGCTCTTGGAGAGGGACAGGAAAAATGGTATAGTTTAAACTAGAAAAAAGGAAGGACTTGTGTTCTTGGCATGCTGTGACAGGGAAGCTTTCAATAATGATTATTTAGAGGATACTCCAGGAAAATAAAGAGTCTTAAAAATGTTTGCAAAACTTAAGAGACTGTATTAGAAAATAGATCGAAAGTCCTTTATTCAAGAAAGGAGCTCTGGTGGTGTAGTGGTTAAGGCATTTGGCTACTAACCAAAAGGTCAGTGATTAGAAACCACCAGCAGCTCAATGGAAGAAGGATGAGACAATCTGCTTCCATAAAGATGTATAGCCTTGGAAACCCAGTGGGGGTCACTGCGAGTCAGAATTGACTTGATGGCAGTGAGTGAGTTACTCAAGAAGTTGGGTAGTCAGTTATGGCTGTATGGGGGCACTTTAGAACCAAGAAGTTTTGGCTTGATTCAAGATAACTGTCCTAAATCTAATTCAAAACTCCAGTGTTGAATTAAACTTGTTCCAAATCCTCTTTTCTGCCTTCCTAAGAACAAAACCTGTAATTTAGAAATGTGAAACATTAATCACCTTCAACAAACAGCAGAGGGGATAAGAACATAGTTTGTGAAGAAATGTTTGTCAGTAAATGTTTGTGTAGATCGTCTCCGATGAATGCTTGCATATTAAGCCTCAGGAAGAATGTTAGTTTACAAAGTTGGCTCCAAGAAATCTATGTTAGAAAATAAATCAGCTACCCTTATAAAACTTCAACTCGCTATTGACTTTTTTTAATTTAATATTTATTTTGATTTGGGTGAAAGTTTACAGAGCAAATTCATTTTCCATATAGCAGTTCACATACACTTAGTTTTATGACATTGACTGCAATTTTCCACAATGTGAGAGCTCTCTTCCTACTTCCTCCCCAGTTACCTCTTCCCTGTGTCCTTCCCTCCCATGCACTCCTGCCCACACCCCCATCCCCACCCTCCTACCCCCCCAGCTGTCTTCCTGTGCATACACAGACCTTCTATTCCCCTATGATTGATCTCTCCAAGGAGTGTATCTACCTAATGTAAATGTTCAGCCCATAAGCCTGTGTTTTGTTTGGCTGGAAGCCACAGGAGTGAGTTCAATTCCAGATCTGAAGGATAGCTAGGGGCATAGTCTCAGGGGTTTCACCAGGCTCTATCAGACCAGTAAACCTGGTTCAACTCACTATTGTCTTGATTGTACTGTCTAAGACCAAGGATTGTATTCCTTCTACCACTTTTCTGTATAAATAACTCTTCCCTCCCTGAGAATGTCAGAGCATGTTGGTGAATCCTCATTAAGTGCTACCCCAATTCAAATCATTCTATTCCTTCAATGAAACTGTTTGCTTTGATTTTAACAGACTCCAGTTTGCTCTTTGACAAAACTTATCTTTGTTTGAACTGTTTAGTTCATAAGAACCCTCTAAGCAGAGTTACATTTTTATAAATGCAAAACCAAAATCCCCTGCCCTTGTGTCAATTCAGACTCATAGCAACCCTATAGGAGAGAGTAGAACTGCCCTATAGTGTTTCCAAGGCTTTATAGAAATGGACTGCAACATCTTTCTCCCATGGAGCAGTTGGTGGCTGACCTTTTGGTTAGTAGCCTAGTGCTTTAACCACTAAGCAATGAGGGCACCTTACATTTCCACAAGGAACCTTTAAATTCAGATATAAAACTTAATTCAATGAGGAATTTCTGAAGATAGAATTTAAGATAGACAATAGGCCTAGCCATGGTGATATTTTTCAAGTAAACCTCTATCTCAATTTCCCTGAAGTCTCTTCTTCCTCTCCCTCAATTACATCATGGCTACCTTTTCTCAGATGATTTCCGACTTTTATAGTATGGATGACCTGTTGTCTGGGGTGGACAAGCCCCCTCCCTGGCCTCACCCTACTTGTGAGAGGAATCTTCAGGAGTGGGTGATCTGCAGGAGAGTGGTATTGGATGGCGGGAGCTTACAGTGGCAGCAGTGTCAGTGGCGGGATTAACAAACTTGCATAGCAAAGTGTCAGTCACACAAGCACACAGACTTTATTAAACATAGTATGTTCCCAAAGGGTTGGGAACAGGTCTTTCCCATGGAATGGAAAAGACCCCAAGCTGCTCAACTTCTGTGGGTTGTATACTTCTTAAAAGAGGTGTTCTTAGCTAAGGGACATTCTTAGGACAGGGCTGGGTCTCTTGAGTGACAGATTGAATGACAGGTTGATTGACAGGTCCCTGAAAGCCCTACTGCACATGCCCAGATCCTGAAGGGCCAAAACTTCAAAAAGAAGATGGTGTTAATTAGATTATAATGATATGGCCACGTCATAAGTTTGCTTTGGGTCAGGGGTATGAGGTTTTTGCATATGCTCCAAGTTAGAGACTTTCTCAGAACCTCAAGTTCCTGGGTTTGTGGTTATACTGCTTAATTTTGATTGGCCAGTTCTTTATAGGTAGTTGTGGTCAGCTGCAGGTGTTAGCTCATTAAACTCTTTAAATATTCCTCCTCTCTCCCTTTTCTCCTCCCTTTGGGCCTGCCCCCAGGCTAGCCCCTATCCTACCTTCCTGCCTAACACACCCACTTCTGATTAAGGTGTTCAAACAACTGTTCCTTTAAGACCATCCTTCTCCTTTAATACCTCATTCATTCACTCTTTATTCAGTAAGTACTTAGTGATGCTAGAATCAGTAGCAAGAAATGGTGTAAGGGAGAAAATGAATGGGTGTACCGAAAGATTGCATTTTATGCCAGGTATTGAGTTTTTTGCTCTCAGCTCCAAATTCATGCTTTTTTGCCTGCCCTGTGAAAATGTATCTGGGCCTTTTAGATATTTTTCCTTTATTAGCTGGCACTGAAGACCTGCTAGTAGAAGGCAGTGGAGAGACATTACAGGAAGAAAAGGGTTTTGCTTTCAATTCCAGTGTGCTTGCTCTGCAGGCCCCAGCAAAACTTGTGGTTTTCTACAACCCCAGGCTCCTACAGTAGATGTGATTTCCCTAGAAAGAGAGCACAAAGGGCAGCCACTCTAGCACAGGCTCCTTTTGTGCTCAGAGCTTCTCCAAACTACTGCATGAATGTGGCTTCTTCAGTATCCAGCTCCTGTAGAGCCAGTAGCTGCCAACAAACTCCCCTGGTACCCTCTTCAGATAGTTATACAGTGGAGTTCCTCCATAGAGACATCTCCCCATGAATAGCTTTCCCTGGCAACTTGAAGAGTAGATTTCCAGCACATTCTAGAGGGTAGATTTTGAGCAAGTTGCCCTGGCATAGGGTCCTGTAAGGACAAAGACAAATTAAAAATACCAAAAAAAAAAAACCCAAAAAAACAAACTCATTGCCATCTAGTTGAAAATAAGAGGTTTTAATTTCTCGCAATTAAAAACAAGGGACTCTCTTCTCTTCCCTTGTTCCTTCAGAATTCACTTAAGAGAAATGTAAATTCTTTCACTGTCTCTTTGAAAAGTAAATCAAAAGTGATAACTCAAGGACCTGGCAACCTCCTCTTTAAAATGTAACTTAAGGCAATCCTTCCCTACCTTCTAGTTTCCTGGAAGGAAGTTTGTATAACCTCTGATGGTCCAGACCCCAAATTGCATATCTGTCTCCAGTCATAAAGAGAACAGAAAATCAGCAATTTTACCTTGAAAATGTAGATGTAATGGATTGTATTCACTCAGCTATATAAAGGGTAAGAGTTATTTCTGCCTTTAAAATCTCTTTACTGTATTGCTTGTGATGCATCACATTATGTTTTAATGCTAATTCCATTAAAATATTTCTTTCTCTTCTATTTTTTGTGCAGAGATTTTCTGCATTGTGAGCAGGGTTTCTATTCAAATATATACCTTATTCACTTATTTGCCATCCAGTGAGTCGTGGCTGTACCTCTCCGTAAAGGTCAGGCTCTGAGAAGCCCTGGGGCAAATGGGGCTCTTTCTTGGATGTCTATTTTAGTTCTAAGGATATATTACTATATACATATTATATCTGGCATTATATATATATATATATATATATGTTGTTGTTAGGTGCTGTCAAGTTGTTTCTGACTCATAGCGACCCCATGCACAGCAGGACGAAACACTGCCCAATCCCACGCCAGCTCCGTGATCCCTGCTATACTTGAGCCCATCATTGCAGCTACCATGTCAATCTGTCTCGTTGAAGGCCTCTCCCTCTTTCATCGACCCTCCACCCTACCAAGCATGACATCCTTCTCCAGGGAATGGTCCCTTCTGACAACATGACCAAAATAAGTGAGACGAAGTCTGGCCATTCTTGCTTCTAAGGAGCA
>NW_006921711.1:8282693-8284020 GCF_000298275.1 Orycteropus afer afer | reverse complement strand
TTCTTAGTAGCCAGTCCTTTGTTATACTAATCTTTTATTGTTGTAGGAACAACAAGGTCCTTACCCCCTGTCACAAAGAGTCAATGATCACAATAGGTTGAAGTAGGAAAGCAGAAGGTTTATTGAGTATGAATACCCAAGGAGACAGAGGGAATCACTTCTCTAAAATGTCTGTCTCCCCAGGCAAAGGGATAAACATGATTATATAGAAAACTGGGAAGGGGGTTGAAGATCCCTTGGACTGCCAGGGATGTCTTTGTTCCTCTCTTCCCTGGTTACTCTGGACTCAGCATCCCTCTTCCCAGGGTCATTTTGCTTCATACAGTTCTCAACCAAAACCAGTTGTGGAAGAGGGTTATGCTTTAAAGAATGTATAATTGAAAATAACAAACCTAAAGAACTCAGCATCCGTAAAAAGTTTGGTATTCTTTTTTCTTTAAAGAAAGCAAAAGTGAGGGGAAAACAAGTTAGTCATGATGATTAATGTCAACTTTCATAATGCCTGCTAGCCTGTTCAAGTTCTGCAATTCTCAGTGAGGGGCTCCTTCAGCCTTTAACTTCAGCCTTCCACAGTATTAAGGTTAATATCTTTTATATTAAACTTTTCCCATTCAAATCACTGTGTGGTTTCTCTCTCCAAATTAAACCCAGACTGATACAATTCATTCTTTCATTCATTTGTTCTAGGGTTCTGGTAAGATGGCGGAATAGGCAGAAAGACTGCAGAGACCCTCTTCAACAAAGAAAAAGGGAACCAATTAACACAGATACAGAAGATAATCCTGGACTCCTGAGCCTTGAAGGGAAGGATATAGAAGTAGACTAAACTCCAACTAGCAGAAGAATTTGCATGAAAACACCAAACGCTTTTTTTCTGGCAGCACTCCTGACGGCACAGATGGTTTGGATGTTCCTGAGTGGTGGTAGGACCTAAGAATTAACCTAAAAATAAGCCCTGCTAGCCAGGGACTGCACAGAGGACTGCTTTGGTGGCTGGGGAATAAAAAAGGAAGCAACGAAGAGGAAGGCGGGCTGAGTTGTGGACTTTTGCTTGTCCTGAGGGTGCAGCCATTTTGAATGTTTACAAGCAGTTTGACCATTTTGGATATTTAAAACAACAACATTCTCTCAGATTCCAGGGACTTAAGAACAGGCTCCACTTGCTAGGAACCTCAAGGACATCCCGGACCCAGACGACTGGAAAGGTACAACATTCCCCTTGTTACTCTTATACCCCATACCCTCTTGGTGAATGGAGTGTGACCATCCTTCACTCCCACCCACCTTTTGGGCCAGCAGGAATTCCATCCCAGTCTGTGTGCTCAGA
>NW_006921711.1:8278971-8281893 GCF_000298275.1 Orycteropus afer afer | reverse complement strand
CCCCTTTTATCTTTTTTTTTGGTTACTGTTCTTGTGTGATTACATGGTGTTTTTTTTGTCCATTTGCTTTTACTTTTTTGATGGTTTTTCAATTGTTATTTTTATCTAACTGAGCGGAAGCCAGCAATAGTCTCCGTAAAACACAACTACACCCAACTTCACTTACTGAATGAGACCCACCACTTCCTTCTCCACCAACAGGCCAACAATAAATAACCACCAAAAAGAGCCTGACTTACCCTTGGCTGCTCTTCAAAAACAGTTAACAGAGATCTAAATACAACAATGCCATGGTGTCTCGGAGACAACAGATCATTCATTTGTTCTAGACCAAAGCCAGTAAAATAAGGGTCTTGTTCCAGAGGAACTCTTAGTCCCATGGTTGTAGGGGCAAGAAAACAGAAATCTACTGTGCAAGGAGACATGCATGGCCATAACTGAGATATAAATAAAATGTATAAAACCACAAAAACCAAACTCACTGCTTTTGAATTGTTTCCGACTCATAGAGAGCTCTCCTTGGGTTTCCAAGGCAGTATCTCTACAGAAGTAGATTGCCCAGTCTTCCTTCCAAGGAGTGGCTGGTGAGTTTGAACCACCAGCCTTCTGGTTAACAGTCAAATGCCTTAGGCACTACACCACCAGAACACCTATATAAAACATATGGGAGGCAATTAAAGTAACTGGAGGAAAAAAAAAAAAATGATGGTTCTACAGTGGGGCAGAGGAAGCTGAGAAGGCTTTGCCTGCTTTAGTTCCTGCCTTCAGGACTGGGACTTCTGGATCTCCCTCTCCGCAGGAAGAGAATAGCCTGTAGGGATGAAGGGAGCTTTGGCAATGTCCCTGTAACTTTATAGTTTGCAACCACTGGCCTCTGTCTGTCTCCCCTTGGTGGTGTTAGGAAAAACTGTGAAATACTGAAATAGGCAGATAAGACTTCTGGACAAACTTGTATTCCCCAGGTTCTCTGAGCCTTTGTTGTCTGAGCTAATTTATAGCTCTGTAAATTGTGGATTACTGATTATACTACAAATGAATCTTGTCCCCTGGAATATAATCAGATATTGATCAATTTTCCATTTATCTGTAAATTTATTTCAGTATTCTTTATTGCCTATTTATGTATCTTAGGTTGGTTTCTCTAGAGAAGAAAAACCAGTGAAGCTTGGAGTTGTTGTTGTTAGGTGCCATTGAGTTGGCTCTGACTCATAACGACCATATGTACAACAGAATGAAACACTGTTCAGTCTCACAATCCTTGCTATACTTGAGGGCATAGTTGCAGCCACTGTGTCAATCCATCTCATTGAGGGCCTTCCCCTTTTTCATTGGCCCTTCACTTTACCAAGCATTGTATCCTTCTCCAGGGAATGGTCCCTTCAGACAACATGACCAAAGTAGGTGAGATAAAGTCTGGCCATCCTCCCTTCCAAGAAATGTTCCAGCTGTACTTCTTCCAGGACAAATTTGTTTGTTCTTTTGACAGTCCATGGTACTTTCAGTATTCTTCACCAACACCACAACTCAAAAGCATCAACTCTTCTTTGGTCTTCCTTATTCATTGTTCAGCTCTCACATGCATATAAGGCAATTGAAAATACCATGGGGTGGGTTAGGGGCACTTTAGTCTTCAAAGAGACATCTTCACACTTCAGCACTTTAAAGAGGTCTTTTGCAGCATATTTGCCCAGTGCAATACGTCACTGCTGCTACCATTGGTGTTGATTGTGGAACCAAGCAATATGAAATCTTTGACAGCTTCACTCTTTTCTCCATTTATGCTGCTTATTGGTCCAGTTATAAGGATTTTTATTTTCTTTATGTTGAGATGTAATCCATACTGTAGACTGTAGTCTTTAATCTTCATCAGTAAGTGCTTCAAGTCACCCTCACTTTCAGCAAGCAAAGTGGTGTTGCCTGCATATCACAAGTTGTTAATGACTCTTCCTCCAAACCTATCCCATTCTCTTCTTCATATAGTCCAGCTTCTCGGATTATTTGATCAGCATACAGATTGAATCAATATGGTGAAAGGATACAACCCTGACACACTCTCTTCCTGATTTTAAACCATGTGGTATCCCCTTGTTCTGTTCAAATGCCAGCCTCCTGGTCGATGTATAGGTTCTTATGAGCACAATGGAATTACCATTATTCTCAGTATTAACCATAATTTGTTATGATCCACACAATCAAATACTTTTTTGCATAGTCAATAAAACACAAACATTTTTCTGATATTGAAGCTTAGAGAGATAGAGAGAAATTTACATCAAGAAAATGGCTCACCCATTTTCTTGGTGAAAGAAAAGGGTGGTAAATCCCATGTCCATGGGTCAAAGGTCAAGCTGGAGGCTTTTCCTGACTCACACAGCTGCAGGGGCTGATGAACCCAAAATTGGCAGTCAGTATAGCATAGCAGGTTGCTAGCTTCAGAGAATGATGAATCCAAGATTGGCAGATAAAATGCAGATTGTTGACTCACAAGCTACAAAGGCAACAATCCCAAGATCAATAGGCAATATGGCAAGCTGCTGGCTCAAGTCCAGGAACAGGAGATGATGGTGAGCTAGATGCAAGATCAAGATCTAGCAGAAAGCCAGAGAATTTTCCCAAATCATCTATATCTATATTGGAAGTAAGCCACATCCCTAAGGAAACTCCCTTTCAACTGATTGGCTGCTCATAGCACATCCATCATGGAAGTGACTATATTACATCAGATCTCACCATTTAGAATCAGCCAAGTAAACACATAACCTTAATTATCACAAAGTGTATTCTTTAAATTCCTTCCAACTAGTTGAAACATTTTACTAGTTCTCTCATTAATTAATGAGTTCAATATAACCTGTGACATGTGTTTGTTTTGTATTTATGAGTGTCATGATTTCACCTTTATGTGTGTGTGTATTTATATAT
>NW_006921711.1:8269937-8278766 GCF_000298275.1 Orycteropus afer afer | reverse complement strand
TGTGTGTGTGTGTGTGTGTGTGTGTGTGTATATATATATATATATATATATATATATATATAAAACCACTGCCATCAGGTTGATTCTGAACTCATAGTGACCCTCATTGGGTTTCCAAGGCTGTAAATGTGCTTTAAATCTTTACAAAAGTAGGTTACTTCATCTTCCTCCTGCCAAATGGCTGGTGGATTTGAACTTTCAAGCTTCTGGTTAGCAGCCAAATGTCTTATGCCAGAACTCCATACATACAATCTTCTTTAACAGTAACAATATTGTTTTGTGTGCACTTCAGTAGATTCTGACTCGTAGTGACCCTATACGACAGAGTACAACTGTCCCATAGGATTTCCTAGAGTGTGATCTTTATAGGAGCATATTCCCAGGTCTTTCTCCTGTGGAGCCACTGGTGGGTTTGAACTGCTGGCTTTTTGGTTAGCAGCTGAGCTCTTAACCATCAGAGCTTCTTTGACTAGCAATAAAAGTCCCAAAAGGAAATGATCTAATCATGTAGAAGGAGGGTGCGGAATGGGGAAGAGAGTCCAGGAATGGGTGGGTAGATTAATCTGAATATATATTGTTTAGTGAGTGCCTATTGTTTACCAGGCCATGGGCCAAACATAGAGAGGATACTCTGCCCCTGAGTGCATAGAATCCAGGTCAGTGCCCAAGAATCACCTAGCAGCAGACTAGCCCTTGAGCCTCCCATCTATGCCCTCTCTTCCAGGCCCCTCTCTCAGTTTGGAAAGTTAGGATGTAGGCTGACTAGTACCTTTTGGGTGCCCATGGCACTAGAGGGAAATAAAACTGCTGACATTATCTCTTTTCTAATAAAAAAGCTACTTTAATCCCAGAAATGAGATGAAGACAGTAAGCTTGTCTGAGAAAGCTGTCCACAGGGACAGCTTCCCACTATTAAACAAGTTGTTCTAATAAAAATAGAGGCAGCACTTATTAGAGACATTAATTTCCCTAGCGAATTCTGTTTGATTTTAATACTTGGCCCCTGTTACTCTGCCCCAAAGGCCAGAGTGTCACTGCTGGCCAAGATGCTCTGGAAGGCAGGGTGTACTGGGACAGCCCTGGCAGGAATAAAGAGGATGCCAGGGTCACATGGGCCAATGGAATGCTTGGTGGGCTTTCCTGAAGTAGCCAGGAGTTGATGTGAGGGAACAATTTTTGTGCAGATAAGTGACTACAAACAAGTTGAGTAAGGTATGATATCTTGCTTAGTTGGTATTAACTTGCTTTTGAGAGAATAAATAAAGAAGAAAATATTTTTCCTGAACACTGAAGGTGTATTCAGAAGAAAAGATTGTCAGCATCCAGTCCCACCACCAGATAAACCTCAGCTGAGCAGGATTACCTGTGAGAACCCAGGGGCTGTGGTGAATGGAGGTAGAGGAGGAGTGGTGGGCATCTTGGGTGTCACAGGTAGCTCTATAATACCTGGGTAAGGTGAGAGGAAATGGCATAGCTCAGAAAGGCTGGAATTTCAGGGAATCCAAGGGTACCTGGTCTTACAAAAATTATCTGGAGACTATAAATAAAGCCAAGAGAATGACTGCATGATCTTTTAAAGATTATTTAACTTTTTTTTTAAATTGTGGTAAATAAATATCTCACAAAACATTTGCCATTTCAGAATCAACTTGATGGCAGTAGGGTTTTTTTTTTTTGTTTTGTTTCACATGTACAACAATTCAGTGACATTGTGTTCACCATCTAGTACAACAAAGAATTTTAAGTTCTAAAGAGAGTGAACCATTGGTTGGCTTTACTATCTACTATTCATTATGAATTCAGGTTCTGTGAAGTTACATCTTAATCTGAACACCTGTGACCATTAGAGATGTATATGATTTATGTATAGGAGGAAAGATAACCCCAAAAGTTACCATTTAGTGCCTCATAAACATTAAATAATTTTATATATAAGGTACCAATCTTATTATAACACTTTTGTATTAATTTACCTATAGATATATAACTGCTCTAATGCTGTTATTTTCAGTAAACTTTTAATTTTGAGATAACTGTAGGTACACATGTAGTTGAGAAGAAAATATAAAGAGAGATCCCAGGTACTTTTATCCGTTTTCCATCATCTCTTAAAACTATAATACAACCTCACAACCAGGATATTGACATTGATACAAGTCAAGAGGCAGAACTTTTTCATCACCACAGATCATTATAGTACACCTACTTCTTGCCCTCTCCACTTCCCCCACCTTGCCCTGTGAAATGTTCTTTTAATAAGCCTTCTATCATCTCACTGCTTGCCTCATTAAGTTAAGTAAAATCTTTGCCACATATCCATTTCATATTTGTATTGTTGTGATGAGAAATTACTCAGACCTTAAGATGAAACTCAGAGGTTTTATTTGGCATTAAAGATCCATTCAAATAAGGGAGAACAAGAGCTCACAACTAAAAACATGGCAACTCCTGAGAGAGGGTCTCAGGCAGGAGCAGTTATAGGGCCAAGAGGAAGTTACAACAAAGATTATCAATAGGTTAAATATTCACTGAGGTCAGAAGAGGCAGGGTCAAGTAGAGTGAGGAAGAGTCTTCCATTGGATACATATGCTTAGGTGGATTACAAAGATTTGTTGTAAGAGTTGTTTGCAGGACTTCAGGAAGATGGAGGAATAGGCAGACAAGGTACACAGACCCTTGTCAACAAAGAAAAGAGAAACCAATTGACAGATATACAGAAGATAGTCCTGGAGCCCTGAGCTTTGAAAGTAAGTATACAGAAGTGGATTAGGTACAAACTAGTGGAAAAACATGACCAAAAACAGTGAGTATGGAGATGGTTGGAGCAGTGGACTGTCAGCTACTCTGACGGGACCAACAGCCTGAATATTTCCAAGTGGTGTTGGGACCTGAGAAATGACCTAAAGATCAGCCCTGGTTGCCCAGGGCTGCAGGGATGACTGCGCTGGTGGACTTTGACTAGGAAGGGCAACAGCAGGGAGGGAGACAACCTGAGCTGTGGACTTTCAGCTAGCCAGAGGATGCAGCCATTTTGATTGTTTACAAGCTACAGCCATTTTGAATATTTAAAGTGACCAAGGGTACAGCCATATTGCATGTTTACAAGAGGCAGTCATTTTGGATTTTAAAGTGACAGCATTCTCATTTGGATTCCAGGGATCTAAGAATAAGTTCCTTTTGCCAAGGACAGCAGAGACATACAGAAGGCTGACAATGGGAAAGGAGACAGGTTGTGAGTGTGTAAGTGCTGGTACCTACTGAATAGAGGAGCACAGTACCCTGCTTATTTAGATACAATCCAAAGAAAACAAAAATTGTGGGCAAGTCACTTTAACATACAATCATCAATTAAATATAAACACAAAAATGTCATAATGCCTCGGAGACAACAGAGCATCACAGTCCACACAAAGAACCAAAATAAAGCAAGAAAAACCAGGGACCAGGATACAGACTCAAAGCACATTCCTGAGGAAGACGCAATATTGGAACTCCCTGATAAGGAATTCAAAAGAATTATATTTAGGTATCTTCAACGAACTGAGAGAGAGATCAAAGAAAACACTGATAAAATTGAGGAAAACACAGAGAAAACCCTGTAACAATTTTGAAAGACAATACAAGAACAAAATAAATGAAAAATTAGAAATGATACAAAATCTATACATAGAGGACTTCTGGTAATATGGAGGAATAGACAGACAAGCAACACAGACCCTCTTCAACAAAGAAAAGAAAAACCAATTGACAGAGATACAGAAGATAATCCTGGAGCCCTTAGCTTTGAAAAGAACTATATAGAAGTGGATAAGACAACAACTAGTGGAAAAACCTGAATGAAAACAGTGAGTACAGAGATGGTTGGAGCTGCGGACTATCTGACGGGACCAACAGCCTGAATATGTCCAAGTGGTGTTGGGACCTGAGAATTGACCTGAAGATCAGCCCTGGTCACCAAGGGCTACAGGGACACAGTGGTGGTGGCCTATGTCTAGGAAGGGAAACAGCAAGGAAGGAGACAACCTGAGCTGTTGACTTTCTGCTGTCCAGAGGGCGCAGGCATTTTGATTGTTTACACATGGCAGCCATTTTGAATATTTAAAGTGATTGAGGGTGCAGCCATTTTGAATGTTTATAAGTGGCACCCATTTTGGATATTTAAAATGACCGAGGGTGCAGTCATTTTGAATGTTTACAAGCAGCAGTAAACACAAAAATGTCACAATGCCTCACAGACAACAGAGCATCACAGTCCACACAAAGAAGCAAGATAAAGCAGGAGAAACCAGGGACCAGGATACAGACCCAAAACACAGCCCTGAGGAAAACGCAGCATTGGAACTCCCTGATAAGGAATTCAAAAGAATTATACTGAGGTATCTTCAAAGGATTGAGAGACAGACCAAGGAAAACACAGACAAAACCCTAGAACAATTTTGAAAGACAATACAAGAACAAAATGACAAAATAAATGAAAAATTAGAAATGATACAAGATCTACAGACAGAAATCCAGAAGATTAATACTAAATTTTCAGAAATAGATAAGACATTGAATGGGCAAAGGAACAGAATTGAATCAATGGAAAACAGAATTAGGGAGATTGAAGGCAAATACCTGAACACTTCTTTGGAAAGAAATAAATCAGAAAAAAGATCAAAACAAAATGAAGAAAGCCTAAGGGTCATGTGAGATACCATCAAAAGGAATAACCTATGTGTCATCGGAATTCCAGAACAGGAAGAGACAAATAAAACCACAGAGAAAATTGTCTAAGATTTGTTGGAAGAGAATTTTCCTGGTATGATGAAAGATGAGAATATATCCATTCAGGAAGTCCAACGAACCCCAAACAGGATTGTTGTTGTTGTTGTTGTTTGCCGTCGAGTCGGCCCCGACTCATAGCGACCCCTCCTTGGGTTTCCAAGGCAATATCACTACGGAAGTAGGATTGCCCAACCTTCCTTCCGAGGAGTGGCTGGTGGGTTTGAACCGCCAGCCGTCTGGTTAGCAGGCAAGTGCCTTAGGCACTATGCTACCAGGATAGACCTCCCCCCAAAAATCACACAGACATATCATCATCAAAATTACCAAAACCAAAGATAAAGAAAGAATCATGAGAGCAACACGGGTAAATCGAAAAGTTACCTACAAGGGGCAACCAATAAGACTAAGCTCGGATTTCTCGACAGAAACCATGCAGGCGAGAAGACAGTGAGATGGTATATATAAAACCCTGAAAAATTTCCAACCAAGAACTATGTATCCAGCAAAATTGTCCCTCAAGTATGATGGTGAAATTAGGACATTTCCAGATAAGCAGAAATTAAGGAAATTTGTTAAAACCAGACTCATCTTATAAGAGATGCTAAAGGGAGCCCTTTGGACAGAGAAGCAACAACAGTAAACAACAACTGACCATTAACATACATGGTGACACAACCCAGAAATCAATCCAGGTATGGGAGTATTCAAAGTAAATAAGCCTACAAGATTGTAAACAGGGAACCAGAGACATCAATTGACAAATGAGGACAACTACAAATGAAAAAGAGAGAAAAATTTGTGTAGTTATAGAACTTCTAAAAGTCAAGACAACTACAAGATAGAATGGGCTGTTCTAACTTGTGAAGAAAATTATAAATCACAGGGAAACCTCAAAGAAAAATGATAAACCTTCACATCAAAATCAAAAAGAGGACCAGCACGAAATATTTAGCAAATACTAAAACAATAGTAATGAAGCAAGTGATAACATGATTCATAAACAAAACGAGGTCAGTGTAGAAAATTATATGGAACAAAGAAATCAACACCACAAAAAAGCACATAACAAAAATGACAGCAACAAATTCATACTTGTCGATAACTACATATCTGACAAGGGACTTATCTCTAAGATTCATAGAAAACTCCAATGCCTCAACATTAAAGGAATTAACAATCCAATTGAAAAACGGGCAGAAGACATGAATAGACACTTCACCAAGGAGGATATTCAGGTGGCCAGCAAATACATGAAAAGATGTTCACAATCATTGGCCATCAGAGAGATGGAAATGAAAACAAGATACCATCTTACCATCTCAGCACTGATGACAAGGTTCAATGAGACAGAAAATAACAAATACTGGTGGGGATGCGGAGAGATTGGAATTCTCATACACTGCTGGTGGAACTGTGAAGTGTTACAACCACTGTGGAAAGCAGTCTGGCGATTCCTTAGAAAGTTGGGTTGGAGATACCATTTGACCTAGCAATCCCATTACTAGGTATATATCCTAGAGAGGTGAGAGCCAGGACAGGAACAGATGTATGCACACTCATGTTCACTGCAGCACTATTTACAATAGCAAAAAGATGGAAACAACCTACGTGCCCTTCAGCGGAAGAGTGGATGACCAAACTACGGTACATACACATAATGGAATGCTATGCAGCACTAAAGAATAATGTAGAGTCTGCAAAACACCACATAATATAGATGAACTTGGAGGACATTATGTTGAGTGAAATAAGTCAATCACAGAAGGACAAATATAGTATTAGTTTGTTGATGTGGAGGGTGTCAAGGAAAGGTTTATATATGGAGGGAAACTTTCTTTGTTGGTTGCCAGGGGTGGGAGCGGAGGGGAGGGAACACTGCAAAAAAAAAAAAAAAAAATGTATTGACCCATGCCACTTTAGTTTTGTGTATTTCATTGTACATAAATTATATTTCAATAAAAAGCATTTGTTTTTAAAAAGAATAATGTAGAGTCTGCAAGACACTGCATAACATGGATGAACTTGGTGGACATTATGCTGAGTGAAATAAGTCAATCACAGAAGGACAAATATAGTATTAGTTCATTATTGCAAAAAATCAAGGAAAGGTTTATATACGGAGGAAAACCTTCTTTGTTGGTTGCCAGAGTTGGTAGGGGAAGGGAGGGAACATTGCAAAAAAAAAAATATATATATATATATATAGACCCATGTCACTTTAGTTTTGTGTATTTCACTGTACATAAATTACATTTCAATAAAATGCATTAAAAAAAGTTGATTACAAAAGTTCATTTGAGCACAGAGATTTACAATCACAGTCACAAAATTATTAAAATGCAAACCTCCCAGAATATGTTGTAGAAATGTCCGATTTGATGTAAAACATTTCTTAGGGATGCCTGGTACCTGGGCTGGAGATAAGAATCCATCCCAAGACCCCTTCTTAGAAAGCTTGCTCAAGTGAAACCTTTCTAGTTCCCTGGGAGATTCAGATAACAGGTTGGCGCCTAATGTCTTTTTCCTAAGGCATTATTTCTGTATCCCTACCATGAAAGGAATATTTCTTAAGGCCATTTTACACAACATATTTGTGTTAAGATCCCCTCCTTAGGTTGCATTCCTTCCACATCCTGACTTGATCGTGGAGAAAATATCTCCCCAGCTACACATGGTTGCTGGCCAGATAAAGAGCCTAAAGGGCAGGCATTGTAAACTTCAGTTTAATTCTGCTGAATCTGGAAGAAACATGGATTTAATTCTGGCATTTTTCTTTGGTCAAAAGTTTAGGAAAATTTCTCTCACAGTGTGAATCTTATTTTTAACTTTTTGAGCATGACTCTGACACTGGGAAGCCTCAAGGTTTTGAATCTGGGTGGGTGTTAACACCTTGCAGACCATCCCTGCACACCCTTGATGTCCCTTTTTATCTGCTCCATCACTCCCCTGCAAACTTTAGTTTGCTCCTTCCAGGAAAGTTATTTCAGGAAACTGACTATGGCAGTTAATGTTTTGTGTCAACTTGGTTGGGCCGTGGTTTTGAGTGGCTTAGCAACTGGATGTAGTTATCCCCCATGATGATATTGTAATTATCTCCACGGTAGAATATTCTGTGAGCAGCTAATTAGTAGCCTTCAGTGTGTGGCCTCCTTCCAATATATATGAAGAAGCTTTGGGAATAGTCTCTAGCTTTTTGGCATATTTTGAATCATGCCAGTCTTGGAACTGTTTCTGGCCTTGAACCAATGGACCGCTGCGTTGATGGCTGATCCTGGGATTGTGCTATTTTATTTGCTGATCTTGGGTTCATCAGCCTCAGCAGCCAATAACTGAGTGAGTCAGAGGAAGCCTCATGCTCCAGTGGCCTGGAGCTGAAACCCATGGTTGAGGGGCCTTCACCCAACCCCTAGAGCCAACACTCTGAAGTCAGACTTTTAGCCTCCTAAACTGAAGAGGAATAAATTCCTGTTTCTCGAAGCCATCCACTTATGGTATTTCTGTTATGGCATCACTACAGCACTTTAACCACATGGGCCCAGAGCCCACTGATCTCAAACTACCTACAGCATAATTTATATAATACTTATCACAATTTTGGTACTTGTCAACTCACCTTGATTCAGTAAACACATTTACTGAGGGGGAGCTTCTTCTTTGGCTTATCATAAACTGCCTTTTATGGCAGTTTTTTGAGTGCTAGGTTCCTGCTGGGCTGGGTCTGCATCCTGCTTACCTCTGTTCCTCCTCAGCACCAAACCTTACCTGGAGAGGGCTTAACACAAAAGAACAAAGTTTGAGTAATATAACTTCAGGACTGGAGAAGTGGAAATACCTTGTGTGCAAGGTCCCCAGTGCCCTCAAAATATATGTGCAGTGTGAGTCAATCTGAAGCCAGAGTTCTAGCAGCCTCCAGGAAAATCTTTAACCAGAAACCTTTTAGTGTCAGCAGTGCTAACAGAACTTTTGTAATTCTAAACACTCCTTAGGGCCTTTATCTGCCCTCCAGTCTCAGCAGGTATCAAGGAACTTCCTCCGAACTCAGCACACATCACAAAAGCCATC
>NW_006921711.1:8263411-8269558 GCF_000298275.1 Orycteropus afer afer | reverse complement strand
TGTGTTGGCATATTTCTCTCGCCGAGGAACTCCTTCATAACCTGGGCACAACAGCAGGAGACTGCCAGCCTGGAGCTGTCACAAGGCTTGTTCCGGATCCACAGAACTAGTCAAGAGAACCAGCCTTTGGTGCAGGGCTCCTGCTGCAGAAGAAAAGTTTGAAGGTGCCACCAGCCAATTCCCCTTCCTTGGAATTGCTCCCATTCACAGCCAATGACAAGCCAAACTCACATGCAATGTGAGGTCACTGAGTAAAGAAGCCTTGAGAAAGCTGAGAGGGGAGGATAGAGCTGATTCTGAAAGTCCATATGGCTCTTTGGAAGATGGCAGGGAAAGCCTGCTTCCTCACTCCCCTGTTCCAGTCCTCCCATGAAGACTTTTTGGCTATGTGTTTCCCAGTCCCAGAATGCCTGTGAGAAAGACAGCTATTCTCTTACAAGGGACCACCTGTGTACTTATAATTAGGAGTGAGTTTTTGTTTCTTGAAACCCAATATGTGTAATACGTTTCTTTAAGATGCATGCAGACACCTTTTCATCTAGAATGCAGCTATCTAGTGTCTATGGAGCTCTGGTAGCATAGTGCCTAAGGCACTTGACTGCTAATCAGAAGGCTGACGGTTCAAACCCACCAACCACTCCTCGGAAGGAAGGTTGAGCAATCTACTTCCATAGAGATACTGTCTCGGAAACCCAAGGAGGGGTCGCTATGAGTCGGGGCCGACTCAATGGCACATAACAACAACAACAAGTGTCTATGAAACCTTCTGCAACTGTCCCAAACTCACAGACCTGAGGTGATTCGAATGTTTAGGGTGGCTGGGTTAGCAGACTTCATCCCAGAATGATCATTCAATGCCTGTCTTGCAATCCTGCAACACTGGCTGCTCTTGAACAGATTGTTTTAAATTAACCATAATTTTCAGGAAGATACTGGACTCCGGGCTATGGTGTTGAATAAATATTATTGCCGTATGTCCAATTTTAGGATCTCTGATGGTGTGGTGCCTGAGGCATCCGACTGCTAGCCAGAAGGCTGGTGGTTCAAACCCACCAGCCACTCCTCGTGAGGAAGACTGGACAATCTACGTCTGTAGAGATACCACCCCAGAAACCCAAGGAGGAGTCTCTATGAGTCAAGAACAACTCGAGAGCAGTGAGCATGTCTAATTTTAGATATATCCATTGAAACTAGTATACTCTGTTCTATGAGCTTGGGATTCAAATATGATTACATTTCTTTCATCTTTTTGATTTTTCAAATCAATCTTCCTAGTTCTCATTTGCCCTTATTAGCAGAAAAGTCCATTATCTTCCTCTAGAAACTTCTCTATGTCAAATTATTACCAATGTTGAAGGCAGTCCTACCCACCTCAACTTGCACAATGCTGCAAGTTCAAGTCTCTGCTCACTTCAGCAGGACCCCACAACTGGTCTCTCAGGTCATGTTTGGTCATTGTTCCCAAAGTGCATCACTGTGCCACCAGTGTAGCTGGATCCAGAGGGTCTTAAAACCTCAGCCCCACCCTGTGGCTCCTGTTGACCCTCACTGAGGTTTTGCTATCCTTTTCTACTGATAGACCTTGGTCTGGCCACCTGCAGCTAACAGTAGGAGTTGGTTGCCATTACCTTTCCTGTTAGAAGGCCCTTGGTTCCTCATGCAAATTAGTCTCTTTCCTTTCTGGAATTCTAAAAGGTGAGAGCTGTAAATTAAAAATTTTAAATATATTATTTAAAACTTTAGAAATACATTGTTGTAAAATCATAATTGAATCTTATTTAAGTAGATCATAATTCCAATATTTAATTTGGCATTTCAATTGGGCTTTATGAATAGCCATTGCATTTCATAATTAATATAAATCTTTCTTTTTGACCCAGTTATTTTTAAATTGATGTTATTTTGCACAGGGCTAAACAATCCTTGTTAATATTAGTATCAAAACCAAAACCAAACCCACTGCCATTGTGCTGACTCACAGCAATAGTATAGGACAGAGTAGAATTGCCCCATAAGGGTTCTAAGACTTTAAATCTTTATGGAAGCAGACTGCCATATCTTTCTCCTGTGGGGCAGCTGTTGGGTTTGCACCTCAGACCTTTCAGTTAGCAGCCCAGTGCTTACCTACTGTGCCACTAAGGATGTACTTTTGAAGGGATTCAAAAGTGAAGGGGGAAAAAAAAACCCAAATCCACTGACATGGAATCTATTCTGATTCATAGGAACCCTCATTGGGTTTCCAAGGCTACAAATCTTTACAGAAGTAGATTGCCTCATCTTCCTCCCATGGAGCAGGTGGTGGGTTTGAACCAACAACCTTCTGGTTAGCAGCCAACTGCCTTACCTACTACACCACCAGAGCTCCTTTCAAAAGTGCAAGAGGGGGCTAAAAGTTTTATGTTTAAATAGCAAAGAAAGCCTGCGCTGGTTACCTAGTGTAGCTCTGACAAGAAATACACCACAAATGGGATGGCCATAACAAACAGGAGTTTATTCTTACATTTGGAGGCTTTAAATCCAAGTTCAAAGTGCCAGGC
Organism: Orycteropus afer afer; assembly: GCF_000298275.1. Lineage (NCBI taxonomy): Eukaryota > Metazoa > Chordata > Mammalia > Tubulidentata > Orycteropodidae > Orycteropus > Orycteropus afer. Next base: position 8,267,021 of record NW_006921711.1, on the reverse strand, counting down.
TCTAGGGGCTGGGTGAAAGCCCCTCCACCTTGGGGTCCATCTTTGCCTCCTGCTCCCAGCCCACTGGAGCTAGAGGCATTTCTTCACTCAGACAGTTGCTGAGGCTGAGAAGCCCCAAGATTGGCAAGTAAAAAGGCACAGTCCTGATGTTACCAAACCACATGGCAGGCCATTAACTTAAGTCCATTGTAAGTGCCAAGGTCAGCAAGCTGCTGAGCAACGACATGGCTACATGCAGGGTCCAAGCGCGCCAAACGCCAGAGACCATTCTCAAAGCTTCTCCTTATATACAGGAAGCCGACCACATACCCAAAGGCAGCTACTCAGCTGCTCCCAGTAGATTCCACCATGGAGTTGATTACCAGTCTCATCATGGGAAATACTACATCCAGCTGCCCAGCCACTCAATCAGGCCTAGCCAAGTTGATATGCAAACATAAGCATCACAATTCCACCCCTTGTCAACTTGGCACCTGTACAGATCTTCAATGGGTTGTATCTGTACAGATCTCCTCAACTGGGTGGCTCCAGTCCCCTACTTCCTGAATAGTAACCTCACTCCCTTGGCCTAGAAACAGGCCCCGTTCCTCTCCCTCTTGGGCATGGCAGCTCTGCCCCCTCACTCTTGAGCAGTGGCTATGGCTCCATCCCACTGGCTCACATAAACAAGCAGCCCCCACTCCAGAACCAAGTTGGTGAAGGCCTGGCTCTTTGAAACCTAGGGGACTGTGGTCGTTCCACCTCCAAAGGCCATGGTCCCACCCTTAAGGCTGAGGCAGCTCTACTTCCGTTCCCTTGGTCTCTCCGCTTCTGTCATTAATGCCCGAGGGCAACCCACTGTGCTGAAAAACTGTGCCCAAAAAACACTCGACTTTTTTGCTCCATGGGCCGGCCAACCTGCTAAGCCATTTCATGCCAATCTTTTCTACCAATTAATGCCCGAAGACAACCCACTTTTTCAGTAAGCTGCCTAACCAAAGGCATCAAGCTTTCTCCTCCGTGGGCTGGTAAGGCTGTCGCTGTCTCATGCCAGTTCTTTGGGCTCTGCACCTGCCATCTCTCATGCCAGTCTCTTTCTCTACTCCTGCTGTCATGCCATATGCTGGGGTCTCTCTGCCAGGGTCTCGGGTCAAGGACACACTCCACTCTTGTTTCCACATTTTAGGTATCTATCAGATCAGCACCCCACTCTCTCGGTACCAAATTCTGTTCTGGTTACCTAGTTCTGCTCTGACAAGAAAATACCACAAATGGGATGGCCTTAACAAACAGGAGTTGATTTTTACAATTTGGAGGTTTAAGTCCAAGTTCAAGTGCCAGGCTCTAGGGGCTGGGTGAAAGCTCCTCAACCTTGGGGTCCAGCTCTGCCTCCTGCTCCTGACCCACCGGAGCTAGAGGCGTTTCTTCACTCAGACAGCTGCTGGCTGCTGAGGCTGTGAAGCCCCAAGTTTGACAAGTAAAAAGGCACAGTCCCGATGTTACCAATCCACACAGCAGACCATTAACTTAAGTCCATTGTAAGTCCCAAAGTCGGCAGAGCATAGCAGGCTGGTGAGCAACGATAAGGCTACATGCAGTGTCCAAGCATGCCAAAGGCCAGAGACCAATCTCAGAGACTCTCCTTATATACAGGAAGCAGACCACATACCCAAAGGCAGCTACTCAGCTGCTCCCAGTAGATTCCACCATGGAGTTGATTACCAGTCTCATCATGGGGAATACTACATCTAGCTGCCCAGCCACTCAACCAGGCCTAGCCAATTTGACATACGAACATAACCATCACAAAGCCCTTAAAGCTACTTCTTAGACCAAAAGAAAAAACAGTTTTAAGGTGGCTGTGATATTTCTTTGTGAAAACACAAAGAAAGAAGTTGTAATCAATAAAAAAAGAGAAATGTTTTGAGATGATTGTAGTTCCACCTACAATTATAAGAAACAATACAGAAAGTGCCCTGACAGACCCCACGTAACTTCTGCAATGGTGTTGATGTTGTTAGTTGCTGATTAATGGGGACCCTATGTGTGTAAAAGTTGAACTGTGCTCTACAGGTTTTTGGAAGCAGATCACCAGGCCAGTCTTCTGAGGTGCCTCTGAGTAGTTTTCAACTGCCAACTTTTTAGCATTTAATCTCATTTGTGCCACCCAAGAACTCCTGTTCCCCTAGTGGCAGCATCTTGAAAAATAACTGTACATATCACAATCCACCACCACTCGTCTGTCAGTTTGTTATACTGTGGTGGCTTATGTGTTGCTGTGAGGCTGGAGGCTATGCTACTGGTATTTCAAATACCAGCAGGGTTACCCATGGTGGATAGGTTTCAGCAGAGCTTCCAGACTAAGACAGACTGGGAGGAAGAAAGGGGCCATCCACTTCTCAAAGAACTGGCCAGTGAAAACCTTATGAATAGCAGTGAAACACTGTCTGGCATAGCACTGGAAAACTTTATGAATAGCCCTGAAACACTGTCTGATATGTAGTGCCAGAAGATGAGCCCCTCATGTCAGAAGGCAATCAAAATACAACTGCGGAAGAACTACCTTCTCAAAGTAGAGTTGACCTTAATGACCTGGATGGAGTAAAGCTTTCAGAACCTCCATTAGATGATGGGGGATAACTCAAAATGGGAAGCAACAGCTGCAAACATCCATTAATAATTGGAACATGCAATGTGTGAGGTAGGAATCTAGGAAAACATCATACATGAAGAAAGCAAAAAGTCATTAAAAAGACAGGAAAGGAGAAAAGACCACAAAGGATGTCAGAAGAGACTCTGAAACTTGCTCTTGAATGGAGAGTAGCTAAAGCAAATGGTAAAAATGACAAGATTAGGGACTTCCGGTAAGATGGAGGACTAGGCAGACAAGTTACACAGACCCTCTTCAACAAAGAAAAGAAAAACTAAGTGACAGAGATACAGAAGATAATAATCCTGGAGCCCTGAGCTTTGAAAGGAACTATACAGAAGTGCTCTGATAGCCTAGCGCCTAAGGCACTTGACTGCTAATCAGAAGGCTGGCAGTTCAAACCCACCAGCCACTCCTCAGAAAGAAGATGGGGTAATCTACTTCCATAGTGATACTGCCTTGGAAACCCAAGGAGGGGTCGCTATGAGTCAGGTCTGACTCAATGGCACATAACAACAACAACAACATACAGAAGTGGACTAGGCACCAACTAGTGGAAAAACCTGAATGGAAACACTGAGTATAGAGACGGTCAGAGCTGTGGACTGTCAGCTACTCTGACGGGACCAACAGCCTGAATATTTCCAAGAGGTGTTGAGACCTGAGAATTGACCTAAAGATCAGCTATGGTCACCAAGAGCTGCAGGAATGACTGTGCTGGTGGCCTATGTAGTCATAGGAAGGGAAACAGCAAGGAGGGAGAAAACCTGAGCTGCTGACACACAAACTTAATCACCACACTGGGCAACTGACTAAAAGAGATCAATGTTTGTGGCCATTTCAACAAAATGTGAAATTATCAAACAATATCATTAATAACACATGCAAGTAAAATCTTGCTGAAGATAATTCAAAGACAATTGCAGCAGTATACTGACAGGGAACTTCCAGAAATACAAGCTAGAACTGGCAGGCTGCTGA
>NW_006921711.1:8261453-8262136 GCF_000298275.1 Orycteropus afer afer | reverse complement strand
GGAACCACCATAGCCCCCTAGGTTTCAAAGAGTTAGACCTTCACCAACTTGGTTCTGGAATGTGGGGCTGCTCATTCATGTGGGCCAATGGGATGGAGCCATAGCCACTGCCCAAGAAGAGAGGGGAGCAGGGCTACCACACCCAAGAGGTAGAGGAATGGGGCCCACTAGGCCATGGGGGTGAGGTTGCCACTAGAGGATTAGAGCCATCCAGTGAAGGAGATCTGTACAGATGCTACCCATTGAAGATGTGTATAGGTGCCAAGTTGACAAGGGGTGGAATTGTGGTAGTTAAGTTTATGTGTCAACTTGGTTGGGCCTGGTTGAGTGGCTAGGCAGCTGGATATAGTATTCCCCATGATGAGACTGGTAATCAACTCCATAGTGGAATCTACTATGAGCAGTTGAGTGCCTTAGGGATCTGCATCCTGTATATAAAGAGAAACCTTGGGGAAGGGTCTCTAGCTTATGGCACACTTGAACCCTGCATGCAGCTATCTCATTGTTCAGCAGCCTGCCATGCTCTGCCGACCTTGGGACTTTCAATGGACTTGAATTAATGGCCTGCCGTGTGGCTTGGTAACATCAGGACTGTGCCTTTTTACTTGTCAACCTTGGGCTTGTCAGTCTCAGAAGCCAGCAGCTGTCTGAGTGAAGAAAAGCATCTAGCTCCAGTGGGGCAG
>NW_006921711.1:8248050-8249814 GCF_000298275.1 Orycteropus afer afer | reverse complement strand
GGGAGGGGAGCTGTTGCATTGTGGTAAACTGTGGTCAATGACGTGAGACAAAGTATATGTGAACTGCTGTATGGAAAGTGAATTTTCTCTGTAAATCTTCACCCAAATCACAATAAAAAAATAAAATAAAATCAGGAAAGGAGTGTGTCAGGGTTGTATCCTTTCACCATACTTATTCGATCTGTATGCTGAGGAAATAATCTGAGAAACTGGATTACATGAACAAGAGCATGGGATCAGGATTGGAGGAAGACTCATTAACAAGCTGCAATATGCAGACGACACAAATTTGCTTGCTGAAAGTGAAGATGATTTGAAGCACTTAAAGATGAAGATTAAAGACTGCAGTCTGAAGTATAGATTACACCTCAACATAGAGAAAATAATAATCTTCATAAATGGGCCAATAAGCAGCATCATGACAAATGGAGAAAGGATTGAAGTTGTCAAAGATTTCATGTTACTTGGATCCACAATCAATAGCAATGGAAGCAGCAGTCAAGACATGAGATGTTGTATTGCATTGGGCAAATGTGCTGCAAAAGACTTCTTTAAAGTGCTGAAGAGCAAAGATGTCCTTTGAAGACTAAGGTGCGCCTAACCCAAGCCATGGTATTTTCAATCCCCTCATATATGCATGTGAAAGCTGCACAATGAATATGGAAGACTGAAGAAGAGTTGGTGTTCTTGAGTTGTGGTGTTTGCGAAGATTACTGAAAATACCATGAACTGCCAGAAGAATAGATCTGTCCTGGAAGAAATGCAGCTGGAATGTTCCTTGGAAGTGGGAATGGCCAGACTTCATCTCACCTTCTTTGGTCATGTTGTCTGAAAGGACCATTCCCTAAAGAAGAATATCATGCTTGGTAAAGTGGAGGGTCAACAAAAAAGGGGAAGACCCTCAATTAAATGGATTGACACAGTGGCTGGAACAATGGGCTCAGGAATAGCAAGGATTGTGAGGATGGTGCTCCATCGGGCAGTGTTTCATTCTATTGTTGATAGGATCACTATGAGTTGGAGCCAACTCCACAGTACCTGACAACAACACAACATCACAACGCAGATGTTGTCATTGGTACAGTCAAGATACAGGGCATTTCCATTACCCTAAGGATTCACTCCTGTTCCCTTTTATAACCACACTCACCTATGCTCCTACCTACATTATTAACCCCTGGCAACCACTCCATCTCTTTAATTTTGTGATTTCAGGAATGTTATATAAATTGAATCATACAGTATAAAACCTTTTAAGATGGACTTTTTTTTGACGTGTATAATCCTCTTGATAACTCATCCAAGTTGTTACATGTTCCTTCTTTTTTTTTAATTGCTGAGTAGTATTTTATGGTATGAATATACCACAGTTTGTTTAACCATTTACCTCTTGAAAGCCATCAGAGTTATTCCTAGTTTACAGATGTTACAAATAAAGCTTCTATTAGCATTAGTGCACAGGTTTTTGTATGAACATAAATTTTCATTTGTCTGGGATAAACACTTAAGAGCTGAAATGCTAGGTCATATGGTAGTTGAATGTTTAGTTTTATTAAAAAAATTGCCAAATTGTTTTCCTAGAGTGTATCATTTTACATTAACAAGCAATACATGAGTGATTTTGTTTCTTTGAGTCCCAGCCATTTATTTCAGCCATTCTGATAGATATGTAGTATCTCATTGTGGTGTTTGCGTTTCTCTAATAACAAGCTGTATTGAACATCTTTTCATATGCTTTTTGCAAATTGTTTATCCTCTTTGGTG
>NW_006921711.1:8246082-8247365 GCF_000298275.1 Orycteropus afer afer | reverse complement strand
GACCCCTCCTTAGGTTTCCAAGGCAGTATCACTACGGAAGTAGATTGCCCAACCTTCCTTCCAAGGAGTGGCTGGTGGGTTTGAACCACCACCCTTCTGGTTAGCAGTCAAGTGCCTTAGGCACTACGCCACCAGAGTTCCTGACATAAGTCATTAGAAACTATAAATATAAATCATTAGAAAGTTATTCTAAACTTAGAAATAGATGAGGGAACTAGGAGAAGTATGTGAAGTGTATAATAAACAACTTTCCTAAATAGCTGTGTATCTGTGATTAAAAAAAAAAAGTAACATTAATGAAATATCTGTAATTGGGCTGGGACATAAATAGGTCATATAACAACTCCCTTAATGTCTAATAAATCAAATCTCTATAAATAGGCCTTGGGACATAAATACGTCATACAACAATTCCCTTAATTGGCAATAAGACATACTAATCTTGGTTAAGAATGACATCAACTAACCCTTATCTTGCAAAATCAAAGTGAGAAAATGGTATGTAAACCCTCAATTTCTGTTTACATGCTGAGAGAAGACAGCAGCAAAAGGTCTCTCTGACTTTATCTCTGAAGATGGAGAGCTTGCTGAGATATTGCCCAGTGCATCTGACCTCAAACTTAGGTATGGGAGACCTCCTTCAGGTTCAAGTTGTGGCTTAAGTCTCCTCCCAACACTACTTGTTAAGATAAAACCCTGATGTCTAAAGATTTGGACTTTGAAAGTTCAAAATTATTATCTTGCTATCTTACTTGTGTGCCTTGCCATGACTACCTTTCAATAAACTACCTCTTAATAAACTAAATGAGTTTATGTATTCATGATAACCTTGAGCATTTCTTCCATTATTTTTGCTGGTAATTTTTTTATGATCTGTTCAGTTTCTTCTTTTGTTATGGATCTGTTCAACTTTTCCACATCAGTCTGCATTAGTTTAGGTAAGTGGTGTGTTTCTAGAAATCTGTCCATTTCTTCCAGATTCTTAAATTTGTTGGAGTATAGTTCTTCATAGTATCCTGATATTATCCTTTTGATTTCAGTTGATTCTGTTGTGATGTCACCCATTTTGTTTCTTATTTGTGTTGTTTGTATTCTCTCCCTCTTTTCCTTTGTTAAATTTTCCAGTGGTCAGTCAATTTTATTAATCTTTTTGTAAAACCAATTTCTGGTCTTGTTGATTTTTTTCTCTTGTGTTCCTATTTTCTGTTTCATTGATTTATGCTCAAATCTTGATTATTTCCTTTCTTCTGGTGACTGTAGGCTTTTCTTGCTGTTCTTTTTCT
>NW_006921711.1:8239561-8243962 GCF_000298275.1 Orycteropus afer afer | reverse complement strand
AGGCTTGTTTTATGTCCTGACTTATGGTCTATCATGGAAAATGTTCCATGTGCACTGGAAAGGAATGTATACAGTGCTGTTGTTGGGTGAAGTGCTCTGTAGATGTCTATAAGGTCAAGTTGGTGTCTTTCATTATTTTCAAGATAAAAATCCTCCTAGACAATTTGTCTCACAAGTCATTGTGTTATGCTATTGACTGATACTGCCTTGGAAACCCAAGGAGGGGTCGCTATGAGTTGGGGCTGACTCCATGGAATTTTGGTTCAAAATTGACCAAACAGTCCACTCAGACTCCCTGGACTATGAGCAATTCTTTGTCTAGGAAATATGAGCCCTGTTACTTCAACACTTCTCCATTCCTCCTTGGACAGCACTGCTGGTAGCCGATGGTGCAGCTGAGTACTGGGGATCCAAAAGAAATAGATGATTCACACTTACCCTTCTTTGGATCCCCAGTACTCAGCTGCACCATTGTACTTAGCTGACATAAAGGTCTGTTGATACAGAAATGCATGACAGAGGGAGAGAGAGACAGAGGGAGGGTGAAAACGTGGGAAGACAGGCCTATGGAGGACAAAGACTGGTGGAATTGGTTCTACCAGAGGCTGAGCACCTTTGTTTCACTTTTTACAGAATGAGACTATCTTAGTTCTCAGGGCACTCCTTCCAGGTCGTGTATGTATTTCCATGCAGATTCCTGATGCAAGTGAAACAGTGCAAACAAGGACAGTGTCTGGACTACTCCATAACTACTGAGTGAATGAATGAGGTTGAGAGAGAAGGAAAGCAAACCTGCATGGAGCTTTCCTGAAACCAAAATCACTTCCAAAAGTCCCTGAAAATTTATTCTGGATTCTCTACCTATCTTCAACCAAAGGAGAGAGAGAGACTCTCGGGCCACTCATTTGTGTCACTGATCCTAGTTCGTTAATCCCAATAAGAAGGTAAAAGCTTCTTAGAGGGAAGCACCCCCCTTTGTAGAGAAGGGGGTTGGTAACAGCCTATATATATATGGCTGGCTCTCTGTATGAGCTGCCTGAATGCAGGACTCAGGCTGTCAGCTGATCTAACCAACAAGATTGGTCCATAATCTGTTGTGCAAGGGGGTGGAGCTGGGACAGGAGGGCTGAAAATCCCTTCTTGAAAATGGACACTCCTAACACACTCTCATAAGACAGCATGTACTTCATTCATCCATCCATCTCAGAATTTCCAAACTCTACTCTTATATCTCTTCATGATATTTGCTGTATCTGTGTAGCATCTTCTATATTATTATTATTTTAATGTATTTATTTTAATCAGCTTATCTGTCAGTTTGTACTCCTGTGGCAGCTTCTGTGTTGCTGTGAGGCTGGAAGCTATACCACCTGTATTTCAAATACCAGCAGGGTGACCCATGGTGCACAGATTTCAGCAGAGCTTCCAGACTAAGACAGACTGGGAAGAAGGAAGGGGCCATCCACTTCTCAAAGAATTGACCCGTGAAAACCTGATGAATAACAGTGGCATAGCACTGAAAAACTTTATGAATAGCCCTAAAACATTATCTGATATATAGTGTTGGGAGATGAGCTCCTCAGGTTGGAAGGCACTCAAAATATGACTGGGGAATAGCTGCCTCCTCAGAGTGGAGCTGACCTTAATGATGTGGATGGACTAAAGCTTTCATATCCATATACCTACAAGGAAAACCATTATTCAAATTTATGCACCAACCACCAAAGCCATGGAGGAAGAAATTGAAGATTTTTACCAACTTCTGCAGTTTGAAATTGACCAAACAGCAATCAAGATGTGTTGATTATCACTGGTGATTAGAATGCAAAAGTTGGGAACAAAGAATAATCACCAGTAGCTGGAAATATGGCCTTGGTGATAGAAATGATGCGGGAGATATCATGATAGAATTTTGCAAAACCAACAACTTATTCATTGCAAGTACCTTTTTTTCAACAACATAAATGGTGGCTATATATGTGGATTTCACTAGATGGAATACACAGAAATCAGATTGACTACATCTGTGGAAAGAGACAATGGAGAAGCTCAATATCTTCAACCAAAACAAGGCTAGGAACTGACTGTGGAACAGACCATCAACTGCTCATATGCAAGTTCAAATTAAAGCTGAAGACAATTAAAATAAGTCCACAAGAGCCAAAATATGACCCTAATTAGTTGTTGTTAGGTGCCATTGAGTCATCTCCCACTCATAGCAACCCCATGTACAAAAGAATGAAACACTGCCTGGTCCTGTGCCAGCCTCATGATCCCTGCCATACCAAAGTTTTTTTTGCAGTCACTGTGTCAATTCATTTCATTGAGGGCCTTCCTTTTCTTCGTTGACTCTCTACTTTACCAGGCATGATATCCTTCTCCACAAAATGGTTCCTTCTTACAACATGACCAAAGTAGTTGAGACAAAGTTTGGCCATTCTCGCTTCCAAGGAGCATTCTGGCACTTTGTTAGTTTTTTTAGCAGTCCATGGTATTCTCACTATTCTTCACCAAGACCAAAACTCAAAAGCATCAACTCTTCTTCAGTCTTCCTTATTCATTGTCCAGCTTTCACATGCATATGAGGCGATTGATATACCATGGCTTGGGTTACCCATTGCCCTCGAGTCAGGTCTCACTCATAGCGACCCCTCCTTGGGTTGCTGAGGTGATATCACTACGGAAGTAGATTGCCCAACCTTCCTTCTGGGGAGTGGCAGATGGGTTTGAACTGCCAGCCTTCTGGTTATCAGTCAGATACCTTAGGCACTATGCCACCAGAGCTCCCATGGCTTGAGTTAGGCACACCTTAGTCTTCATAAAGACATCTTGGCTCTTCAGCACTTTAAAGAGGTTTTTGCAGCAGATTTGCCCGGTGCAATATGTCATCTGATGTCTTAACTGCTGAGTCCATTGCTGTTGATTGTGGAACCATGTAATATGAAGTCTCTGACAACTTCAATCTTTTCTCCTTTTATCATGATGCTGCTTATTGCTGTCCAGTTGTGAGGAATTTTGTTTTCTTTATATTGATGTGTAATCCATACTGCAGACTATAGTCTTCAATCTGCACCAGTAAGTGCTTTATGTAATCCTTACTTTTAGCAAGCAAAGTTGTGTCATCTGCATATTGCAGGTTGTTAATGAGTCTTCCTCCAATCCTGATGCCATGTTCTTCTTCATATAATAGTTTCTCAGATTATTTGCTCAGCATACGATTGAAGAAGTATGGTGAAAGGATACAACCCTGATGTGCACCCTTCCTGATTTTAAGCCATGTAGTATCCCCTTGTTCCATTTGAACAACAGCCTTCTGGTCTATGTACAAGTCCCTCATGAGTACTATTAAGTGTTCTGGAATTCTCATTCTTCTCAATGTTATCCATAATTTATTATTATCCACATGATCGAATGCTTTTGCATAGTCAATAAAACATAAGTAAATATCTTTCTGGTATACTTTGCTTTCTGCCAGGATCCATCTGACATCAAGAACGATATCCTTCATTGCACATCCTCTTCTGACCTTGATTGTATACTTCCTGGTTTTAGAGATCATCTAAAGAATAGATTTGATGCATTGAACACCAATGAACAAAAACCAGAAGAATTGTGGGATGATATCAAGAACATCGGGAGCTCTGGTAACGTAGTGCCTAAGGCACTTGACTGCTAACCAGAAGACTGGCAGTTCAAACCTACTGACCACTCTTTGGAAGAAGGATGGGGCAATCTACTTCTGTAGTGATAATGCCTCTGAAACCCAAGGAGGGGTCACTATGAGTTGGGTCCGACTCGACGGCACATAACAACAATATCAAGAACATCATCCATGAAGAAAACAAAAGTCATTAAAAAGGCAGGAAAGAAAGAAAAGACCACAATGGATGTCAGAAGAGACTCTGAAACTTGTCCTTCAGTGGAGAGTAGCTAAAGCAAATGGAAGAAATGAAAAGATAAAAGAGCTGAGCAGAAGATTTCCAAGATCAACTCAAGAAAACAATGTCAATTATTATAATGAAATAATCTGGAGTTAGAAAACCAAAAGTGAAGAACACATTTGGCATTTCTTAAGCTGAAAGAACTGAAGAAAAATTAAAGTCTCAAGTTGCAATATTGAAAGATTCTATGGGCAAAATAGTGAATGATGCAGAAAACATCAAAAGAAGATGGAAGGACTACACAGAGTCACTGTACCAAAAAGAATTGATTGATGTTCATCCATTTCAGGAGATGGCATATGATCAAGAACCAATGGTACTGATTTGGATTCCACGGACCTAAGAACAAGCTCTGTTTGCCAGGGTCAACAAGGACATACAAGAGGCTGACAACAGGAAAGGAGACAGGTGGTGAGTGTATAAGTGCTATCAACTAGTGAATAGAGGAGCACAGCACAGT
>NW_006921711.1:8238203-8239301 GCF_000298275.1 Orycteropus afer afer | reverse complement strand
AATAGATAACACATTGAAAGGGCAAAGGAGTAGAATTGATGCAATGGAAGATAGAATTAATGAGATTGAAGACAAATACCTGAATACTTCTTTGGAAAGAGATCAATCAGAAAAAAGATCAAAACAAAATGAAGAAAGCCTAAGGTTCCTTTTGATGGTGTGGGACACCATCAAAAGGAATAACCTACATGTCATTGGAATTACAGAACAAGAAGAGAAAAAGAAAACCACTGAGAAAATTGTTCACGATATGTTGGAGGAGAACTTCCTTGATATGATGAAAGATGAGGATATATCCATTCAGGAAGTCCAACGAACTCCAAACAGGATAGACCCCAAAAGAAAAACACCAAGATACATCATCATCAAATTCACCAAAACCAAAGACAAAGAAAGAATCATGAGATCAGCATGGGTAAATCAGAAAGTTACCTACAAGGGGCCAACCAATAAGACTAAACTCAGATTTCTCAACAGAAATCATGTAGGCGAGAAGACAGTGAGATGGTATATATAAAACACTGAAACAGAAAAATTTCCAACCAAGAATTATGTACCCAGCAAAACTGTCTTTCAAATATGATGGTGAAATTAGGACATGTCCAGATAAGCAGAAATTAGGGGAATTTGTTAAAACCAGACCAACTTTACAAGAGATGCTAAAGGGAGCCCTTTGGACAGAGAAGCAACAACAACTGACCATTAAACACATGATGATATAACCCAGAAACCAACCCAGCTATGGAAGTATCCAAAGTAAAAAAGCCTACAAGATTGTAAACAGAGAATCAGAGACACCAACTGACAAATGAGGACAACTGCAAACCAAAAAGAAGGAAAAAAATCTGTGTCATTAAGAACTTCTAGATGGTAGGGAAATCAAGACAACTACAAGATAGAACAGACTGTTATACACTTGGGAAGAAAACTATAAATCACAGGGTAACCTCAAAGAAAAATTATAAACCTTCACATCAAAATAAAAAAGAGGACCAGCATAAATATTCAGCAAATACTAAAATAATAGCAATGAAGGAAGTGATAACATGATTTGTAAACAAAATGATCTCAGCATAGAAAATGTTACGGAACAAAGAA
>NW_006921711.1:8219597-8238058 GCF_000298275.1 Orycteropus afer afer | reverse complement strand
AGACACTTCACCAAGGAGGATATTCAGGTGGTCAGCTAATACATGAAAAGATGCTCACAATCATTGGCCATCAGAGAGATGTAAACCAAAACAACAATGAGATATACTATCTCACCCTACCACTGATGGCAAGGTTCAATAAGACAGAAAATAACAAATGCTGGTGGGGATGTGGAGAGATTGGGACGCTTATACACTGCTTGTGTGACTGTGAAGTGACACAACCACTGTGGAAAGCAATATGGCGATTCCTTAGAAAGTTGGAATTGGAGATATCATTTGATCCAGCAACCCCATTAGTAGGACCTGCAGAGGTGAGAGCCAGGACAGGAACAAATACATGCACACTCATGTTCATCACAGAACTATTTACAATAGCAAAAAGATGGAAACAACCTACATGCCTACAGAAAAAAATAAAAAGAACCAAAGGTACTGAAGGAAGAAGACAAAGCTGCACTGAAGGAATTGGTGGAGAACAAGTCTCCAGGAACTGATGGAATACCCATTGATATGTTTCAACAAACGAATCCTGCCCTGAACGCACTCACTCATTTATACCAAGAAATTTGGAAAACAGCTACCTGGCCAACTGACTGGAAGAGATCCATATTTGTACCCATTTCAAAGAAAGGTGATCCCACAGAATTTGGAAATTATCAAACAATATCATTAATATCACACACAAGTAAATTCTTGCTGAAGATAATTAAAAATGGTTGCAGTAGTAACTTTGAGAAATGCAAGCTGGATTCAGAAGAGGATGTGGAATGAGGGACATAATTGCTCATGTCAAATGGATCTTGAATGAGGACAAAGAATGCTGTAAAGTGTTTACTTGTGTTTTATTGACTATGCAAAAGCACTTGACTGAGTGGATCATAACAAATTATTAATAACTTTGAGAAGAATGGTAATTCCAGAACACTTAATTGTGCTCATGAAGAACCTGTACATAAATCAGGAGGCTGTTGTTCGAACAGAACAAGGGGATACTGCATGGTTTAAAATCAGAAAGGGTGTGTGTCAAGGTTGTATCCTTTCACCATACTTATTCAATCTGTACAGTGAGCAAATAATCTGAGAAACAGGATTATATGAAGAAGAATGTGGCATCAGGATTGGAGGAAGACTCATTAACAACCTACCATACACAGATGACACAACTTTGTTTGCTGAAAGTGAGGATGACATGAAGCACTTACTAATGAAAATTAAAGAGTACAGTCTGCAGTATGGATTACATGTCAACATAAGGAAAACAAAATTCCTCACAACTGGACCAATAAACAGCATCACGATAAATGGAGAGAAGATTGAAGTTGTCAAAGATTTCATATTACTTGGTTCCACAATCAACAGCAGTGGAAGCAGCAGTCAAGATATCAGGTGTCGTACTGCACTGGGCAAATCTACTGCAAAAAGACCTCTCCAAAGTGCTGAAGAGCAAAGATGTCTCTTTGAAGACTAAGGTATGCCTCACCCAAGCCTTGGTATTTTCAATCACCTCAGAAGACTGGGCAATCTACTTCCGTATACAGACTGCCCCAGAAACCCAAGGAGGGGTCACTTTGAGTTGAAACTGACTCAATGGCAGTGAGTTTGGTATGATTTTTTTGGTCATATGCATGTGAGAGCTGGACAATAAATAAGGAAGGCTGAGGAAGAGTTGATGCTTTTGATTTGTGGTGTTGGCAAAGAATACTGACAGTATCATGGACTGCTAAAAGAACAAACAAATCTGTCCTGGAGGAAGTGCAGCTGGAATGCTCCTTGGAAGCAAGAATGGCCAGACTTGGTCTGACCTACTTTGGTCATGTTGTCAGAAGGGACCACTTCCTGCAGAAGGATATCATGCTTGGTAAGGTGGAGGGTCAACAAAAAAAAGGTAGGCCCTCATGAGATGGATTGGCACAGTGGCTGGAACGATGGGCTCAGGTATAGCAAGGATTGTGAGGCTGGTGCAGGACCAGGCAGTGTTTGGTTCTTTTGTATATAGGGCCACTATGAGTCAGAGCTGACTCAATGGCACCTACAACAACAAGAACTCTTGTATCTCTTCATGATATTTGCCATATCTATGTAACATCTTCTATATTATTATTAATTAAATGTATTTATTTTAATCAAGTCCATTTTCCTACTAAAACATAAGGTTTTCTTAAAAGTATGTTTTATGGCCTTAACAGTGCAATGAAATGAAACACAATGACTCTTATAATTAGTAGGAAGAAATATAAAAATAAATACAATTCACTTATTGAAAATACATTTATGGAGAGCCTACTCTGTTTCAGGCAGTGTTCTAATCTGTGAACAAAACAGTGAAGTCCCTGTTCTCCAGCAGGTTACATTCTCAAGAAATAAAATCAAAACAATACTTTTTATATTCTAATGTAAAATGTAGGTGTTCTGGTGGTGTAGTGCCTAAGGCATTTGACTGCTAACCAGAAGGCTGGCTGTTCAAACCCACCAGCTACTCCTTAGAAGGATGATCGGGCAATCTACTTCAATTGTTGAGTCTAGGTTAAGGTCATATAGATGTTTATTGCATTCTTATGTTCTTTTTAATTTCTACTCTTTTATTAGATCACTAGGATGATTGATAAAGAGAATGTTGAAGCCACATTACATATAATTATCAGCAAGATATTTGACAGACACCTCCCGATACATTTAGAGTTGTAAGAGCAAATAAAAATGAGGGTTAATTCTCTGTTGAAAATTAGGGTAGAGACTTCCTTCTTTTTCTTTCAGAATTTACTTTAGAAAACTTGTAAGTTCTTTCTCTGTCTCTTTTAAATGTATGTAAATCAAAAATATTTCCTCAAAGACCTGGAAGCCATCTCTGAATCTTCAAGGCAGATGGCATCCCTACCTCTCAGTTTCCTGGGAAGAGATGTCCTTAACTTCAGGTGACACTTGAAATTGCAAACTACCTCTGGTCATAAAAATATGAAAAATTAGTAATTGTTTATCTTAAGAACATGTACGTAATGGGTTGTATTTGCTTAGCTATGTGAAAGGGTGAGATTTCTTTCTGTTTTTGCAATTTCTTTAGCAGATTGCCTGTGATGCATCAAATTTTGGTTTCATGCTTGCTCCATAATAAAACTGCTTTCTTTTTCTTCTACCTTTGTGAAGAAGGTTTTCTAGGCTGGCAGAAGATTTTGTTTTTAATTATATTTCCTCAACATGGTTAAGATGGGCAAAATATTGGGATTATAATACATTTGATCAAGTATATTATATTATACCTGAACTTGAAGGATATTGTTGTTGTTATTGTTGTTACATGCCATCGAGTCGGACCCGACTTAAAGTGACCCCTCTTTGGGTTTCCAAGGCAGTATCACTATGGAAGTAGATTGCCTAATCTTCCTTCCAAGGAGTGGCTGGTGGGTTTGAACTCCTAGCCTCCTGGTTAGCAGTCAAGTGCCTTAGGCACTCTGCTAGCAGAGCTTCCGAAGATATTGTATGCCTGCAATAAAGTATCTTAAAGGTTTAAGTTTTCTTAACTCATTTGGTCCAGTATTTTTTTAATATATTTTAAATTCAGGCTTAATGAGGTATAAAGAGTGTGGGAGGACAAATAGGCAGGAAGAGCCTTCAATTGTGAGGCAGATTTGACACCTGAGAAGAGAGAGAGGAAAGGAAAGACTGGGTAGTGGAGGACTTTGTACTGTGTCAACTTAGCTAGGCTGGACTGCCTTCCAGAGTTCCCTTCACCATATATTTCTGGTTAGTGTTGGCCACAAGAGACATTTTGTCTGAGATATGAATGGTGATAATAAATCAGTAGACATTGTTTTCACTTTTGGAAAATTGGTATAGGTGCACCAGGCATGGTTATCACTTAATCTGCTGGCTCACCTTGTTGGCATGGGGCAGAAACCAGGTCTGAGGCTGCTCCATTTTCCCATGGTTGCTTCCCGAACCCCTGGGCCAATTATGTGCTAGGATCCTTGACAAATGGTGCCAGTTTTTTTCTCTCTCTCTCTCTTTGTCTTTAATAAACAGAAATTTATTCTCTTACAGTTTAGGAGGCTAGAAGTCTGAGGTCAGAGTGCCAGCTCTAGGATGCAGCCTTTGAAACCACAGAGGCCATAGTCCTACCCTTTGAGACTGAAACAGCTCTGTTTGCTGTCTTCCTTGTCTCTTCAATTTCTGCTTCTGTTTCCTTGGTCTCTTGAAGGGGTCAGCCCGACCTCTGCCCTGTTTCTGTGTTATAAACTCTTCAGCTCTACCAATTAGTGCCTGAAGGCAACCCACTCCTCCAGGAAGCTTCCTGCCCAAAGATACTCAGCTCTCTCATTCTGTGGGCCAGGAAGCCTGCTGCTCCATCTTATGCTGGTTTCTTGAGTCTGTTGGTTCTGATGCCTCTGCTGCTATAATTTCTCTGCTGTCTCTCTGCTGACTCTGGTATTACAACTCTCCTCGCTTCCTTCTGAGATGACACCAGAATTGCCTTTTACTTTCATAGTTCTATCAACAGTCCTTCTAGGACTTTACTATTAGGCACCTTAAAACTCTTCTAGCCTCTACTTTCCGAATTCCAAAACTGCTTCCACGTTTTAGGTGTCTGTTAGAGCAGCACCCCACTCCTGGTACTAAATTTTGTTTTCGTTCTTTGTTGTTGTTGTTATGTGCCATCGAGTCGGACATGACTCATAGCGACCCCTCCTTGGATTTCCGAGGCAGTATCACTATGGAAGTAGATTGCCTCATCTTCCTTCTGAGGAGTGGCTGGCGGGTTTATTGCTGCTAAAACAGAAATAGCACAAGTGAATGATGTTAACAAACAAAACTTTATTTTCTTACAGCTTAGGATGCTAGAAGTCTGAGTTCAGAGTATTGGCTTTAGGGGAAGACTTTCTTTCTCTGTGTCTCTTGTTCCTATGTGGATCCCAGCACAGGGACACTGGGTCCAAAGCATGCACCCCACTCCTGGATCCTCTTTCTTGGTGGTAGTAAGTACCCCCTCCCACTGGTGCTGGGTTGTCCAGCAGGGCACCCATTCATCAAAGTCAAAGGCAGTGAGAGATTGACATAGGTTCCAGTTTGTTCTCATGAGTTTGTTCTCATTCTCTCCATTCTATATTCACCTTCCCTTTCTGACTACCTGTCAGTTCTGAAATATCTGAACCAGCCTGATGGAATGTCCCTAAGCAAAAGTTGCTCAACAGAGAAATCCTGACAGGTAGGAATGGTCTGGTTCAAGTATCCCTCTTATGATAGCCACTGTCTGGGAGCAGCTAGCAAGGGAAAGGAGGGAGAAAGATAAGGTGAGAAGGGAATGTAGCCTGGCATGAATGCCACAGTAGATCTGTGGAACAGGAGGAGACTGTCACTCAGCAGTGCGGGTTGTCTTGGAGAAACTGAGTGGTGTACCTCCAAGTCCATGACACTTGCTTTTTCTGGAATTTTAATAAATACTCTGGGTGGTACAAATGATTAAACACTCAACAAATAGCTGAAAGATTGGCAGCTTGAACCTACCCAGAGGCACCTTGGAAGACAGGCCTGGCAATCTGCTTCCAAAAGGTCACGGTCTTGAAAACTCAATGGAACACAGTTCTACTCTCTGATATGCATGGATTTGTCATGAGTCAGAATCAATTTAACAGCAACCAAAAGCAACAATACTACACCATGATTGCCACCCATCTGTAAGTTTGTCATCTTGTAGTAGCTTGCATATTTTTATGATGCTAGCCATCAGTATTTCAAATACCAGCAGAGTCTCCCATGGTGAACAGGTTCCAGTAGAATTTCCAGACTAAGACAGACTAGGAAGAAAAGCCTGGCGATGTAATTCTCAAAACCAGTCAGTGAAAACCTTATGGATCATAACGGAATATTGCCCAATATAGTACGGGAAGAAGAGTCCCCTAGATTGGAAGGCACTCAGCATACAGTGGCCACAACAATGGAGTCCTATCAACAATAGTGAAAATGGGGCAGGGTTGGGCAATATTTTATTCTGGAATTGCCATGAGTCAGAACTGACTTGACTGCAACTAACAACAATGTACCATGAATCCTATAGAAGTGAAGAAATGTCATGGATTAGATGCTTCTATTATGGTGACTGCCCAGCTCTCACTTGTCCTGGCTTTGGGAATAGGCACCAATATACTAGGATGGTCTCCCAGCCACCATATCTGAATTCTGTGATGCTTTCCCCATGACCCAAACTGATTTACTCAACACAGATGTGGGTTTTTTTTTTTTTTTAATGCATTTTATTGAAATATAATTTGTGTACAGTGAAATACACAAAACTAATGTGAAATGGGTCAATACTTTTTTTTTTTTTGTAGTGTTCCCTCCCCTCCCTTCCCACCCCTGGCAACCAACAAAGAAAGTTTCCTTCCATATATAAACCTTTCCTTGACCCTCCACAACAACAAACTAATACTATATTTGTCCTTCTGTGATTGATTATTTCACTCAGCATAATATTCTCCAAGTTCATCCATATTATGCAGAGTTTTGCAGACTCTACATTATTCTTTAGTGCTGCATAGCATTCCATTGTGGGTATGTACCATAGTTTGGTTATCCACTCTTTCACTGATGGACACGTAGGTTGTTTCCATCTTTTTGCTCTTGTAAATAGTGATGCTATGAATGTGGGTTTGGATGTATATGTTCCTGTCCTGACTCTCACCTCCCTTGTAATGGGATTGCTGGGTCAAATGGTATCTCCAATTCCAGCTTTCTAAGGAATCACCATACTGCTTTCCATAGTGATTGTATCACTTCACAGTCCCACCAACTACATATGAGAGTCCCCATCTGTCAACATCCCTGCCAGCATTTGTTACTTTCTGTCTTGCTGAACCTTGCCATTAGTGCTGGGGTGACACAGTAGCTCATTGTTGTTTTGATTTGCATCTCTTTGATGGCCAATGATTGTGAGCATCTCTTCATGTTTAAGCTGGCCACCTGAATATCCTCCTTAGTGAAGTATCTATTTATGTCTTCTGCCCATTTTTCAACTGAATTGTTAATTGCTTTGCTGTTGAAGTGTTGGAGTTTTCTATAAATCTTAGAGATAAGTCCCTTGTCAGATATGTAATTATCGGCAAATATGAATTTGTTGCTGTCATTTTTGTTATGTGCTTTTTCATGGTGTCTATTTCTTTGTTCCATATAATTTTCTATGCTGAGCTTGTTTTGTTTATAAATCATGTTATCACTTCCTTTATTGCTATTGTTTTAGTATTTGCTAAATATTCAGGCTGGTCCTCTTTTTTATTTTGATGTGAAAGTATATCATTTTCCTTTGAGGTTACCCTGTGATTTATAGTTTTCTTCCCAAGTTTGGAACAGTCCATTCTATCTTGTAGTCTCTCAACTTCTCTACCATTTAGAAGTTCTGTAATGACACAATTTTTCCCTCTTTTTGGTTTGTAGTTGTCCTCATTTGTGAATTGATGTCTCTGGTTCTCTGTTTACACTCTTGTAGGCTTCTTTACTTTGGATACTTCCATAGCTGAGTTGGTTTCTGGGTTATATCATCATGTGGGTTAATGGTCAGTTGCTGTTGGCTGTTGCTTCTTTGTCCAAAGGCTCCCTTTAGCATCTCTTGTAAGGTTGGTCTGGTTTTAACAAATTCCCTGAATTTCTGGTTATCTGGAAATATCCTAATTTCACCATCATATTTAAGGGACCATTTTGCTGGGTACATAATTCTTGGTTGGAAATTTTTCTCTTTCAGGGTTTTATATATACCATCCCATTTTCTTCTCACCTGCATGGTTTCTGCTGAAAAATCTGAGCTTAGGTTATGCCCTGTAGGCAACTTTTCATTTTTTCCTGTGCTGCTTTCATGATTCTTTCTTTGTCTTTGGTTTTGGTGAGTTTGATGGTGATATGTCTTGGTGATTTTCTTTTGAGGTCTATCCTGTTTGGGGTTCATTGGACTTCCTGAATGGATATATTCTCATCTTTCATCATACCAGGAAAATTCTTTTCCAACAAATCTTCGACAATTTTCTCTGTAGTTTTATTTGTCTCTTCCTGTTCTGGAATTCTGATGACACCAAGATTATTCCTTTTGATGGTATCACACATGAACCTTAGGTTTTCCTCATTTTGTTTTGATCTTTTTTCTCACGGATCCCTTTCCAAAGAAGTATTCAGGTATTTGCCTTCAATCTCACTAATTCTGTCTCCCATTGTTTTAATTCTACTCTTTTGCTTGTTCAATGTCATATCTATTTCTGAAAATTTAGTATTAATCTTCTGAATTTCTATGTGTAGATTTTGTATCATTTCTAATTTTTCATTTATTTTGTCATTTTGTTCTTGTAGTGTCTTTTGAAATTGTTGTAGGGTTTTTCTGTGTTTTCCTCAATTTTGTCAGTGTTTTCCTTGATCTGCCTCTCAGTTTGTTGAAGGTATCTAAATATAATTCTTTTGAATTCCTTATCAGGGAGTTCCAATGCTGCGTCTTCCTCATGGATGAGTTTTGTGTCTTTACCCTGGTCCCTTGTTTGTCCTTGCTTTACCTTGCTTTATCTGAGCTTAGTCTTGTTGGTTGCTCCCTATAGGCAACTTTTCATTTTTCCCATGCTGCTTTCATGATTCTTTCTTTGTCTTTGGTTTTGGTGAGTTTGATGATATGTCTTGGTGATTTTCTTTTGGCATCTATCCTGTTTGGGTTTTGTTGCTTCCTTGTGTGGATTGTGATGCTCTGTTGTCTCTGAGGCATTGTGATGTTTTTGTGTTTATAATATTTAATTGGTGATTGTATGTTGGAGTGGGATCTCTGGTAGTGTAGTGCCTAAGGTACTTGACTGCTAACCAGAAGGCTGGTGGTTCAAGCCCACCAGCCACTCCTTGGAAGGAAGATGGGGCAATCTACTTTCATAGTGATACTGCCTCGGAAACCCAAGGAGGGGTCACTATGAGTTGGGTCCGACTCAATGGCACATAACAACAACAACAACGTGTTCCAGTGACTTGCCCATGATTTTTTGTTTTGTTTTGTTTTGTTTGTATGTTATCTACATAAGCAGGGTACTGTGTTGTGCTCCTCTATTCACTAGTGGACAGCACTTATACACTCACCACCTGTCTCCTTTCCTGTTGTCAGCCTCTCATTTGCCCCTGGTATCCTTGGCAAATAGAGCCTATTCTTAGGCCCCTGGAATCCAAATGAGAATGCTGCCACTTTGAAAATCTAAAATGGCTGCCACTTGTAAGGATTAAAAATGGCTGCACCCTCGGTCACTTTAAATATCCAAAATGGCTGCAGTATGTAAATAATCAAAATGGCTGCACCCTCAGACAGCAGAAGTCCACAGCTCAGGTTGTCTCCCTCCTTGCTGTTTCCCTTCCTAGTCATAGGCCACCAGCACAGTCGTCCCTGCAGCCTTGGTGACCCAGGCTGATCTTTAGGTCAATTCTCAGGTCCCAACACCACTTGGAAATATTTAGGCTGTTGGTCCCGTCAGAGTAGCTGACAGTCCACAGCTCTAACCTTCTCCATGCTCACTGTTTTCGTTCATGTTTTTCCACTAGTTGGTGCCTAATCCGCTTCTGTATAGTTCCTTTCAAAGCTCAGGGCTCCAGGATTATCTTCTGTATCTCTGTCAATTGGTTTCTATTTTCTTTGTTGAAGAGGGTCTGTGTCGCTTGTCTGCCTATTCCTCTATCTTACTGGAAGTCCCCCAAATGTGGTGTTTTGAATAAAGATACTCAGTGTAGGGGATTTTTGTAGATTATCCACATTAATGACCAGAGACAAGGTCCACAAACATTTTCAGCTAAGCTCTGCATAGCTACCTTGGCTCCGTTTCCTCCTCACACTGGCCTGTTCCACTTTTCCTCAAATTCTGTGAGATATTCCAATATTCTTCCTCTTTTTTCTCTTCTTTAACTAGCCAGCTTCTGAATGTGAGTGTTCTCCTCAGGGCCAGCAGAGATCCTAGGCTGCACACAGGAGCACTAACTGAGGCAGGTGGGCAGAAACACTGTGGTGAGATAGATTGCTTTTATACAGCCTTTCTAGCCATGGTATATAGTGCCCACCAAATGATTGTGTGGGACTATGCAAATAAGGTGTTTGTATCCACCAAGGAAATTAGACTATTTGCTAAATACGTATATAAGGTACAGGTACACTACATGGGTGAGACCATGCAAATAAAGTGTATGGAACCCTAACGAGGGGATTGTTCAGTTTTGCCATCCCACTAGTCTTAAAATGAGCCATCCCAGAGACTACCACCAAGAAGAGATGGGAGTGGACCACGTTGTTTGGACCTGGGTTACCTGGTTGGGAACTTCCCAGAGCCAGGAGACAGAGAGCAGTAATAGCATAGACAGCAAGAAACAGTGAGAAGTCACAGCAGAGAAATGATGGCAGCAAAGACAGCAGAACCAGGAGGACAGCAGAACCAGGAGACCAGCAAGAGACAGTGTAGTTGGCTTCCCAGCCCACAGAGTGAGAGAGTTGAACACCGTGAGGCAGGATGCTTGTTGGCAGAGCGAGGTGCCTCCAGGTATTTGGCAGAGGACTTAGGCTTGCCAACCTATGGAGCTGGAGAGCTGAGCACCTTTGGGACAAGGCGTACTGGTGGAGTGGGGTGCCTCCAACCCCTTATTGGTGTCACTAAAGAGCTTTATAACATTTGCCCAAGCAGGGGCAAAGACCAAGCTGCCCCAAGAATCTCACAGGTTTAAGGGACTAAGGGCCAGAGGAGAAGAGGGCCAGAGAGAGCCCTGCTTGCAGGCACGGCTGAGAACAGGCTGTCCAGATCTAAGAACTATATCTTGAGTTGTTTCTGATCATGAATTGTAACTTGCCTCGGAAGCCCCAAGGAGGGGTTGCTGTGAGTTGGGCCCAACTCGACGGCACATAACAACAACAACACTTCCCTAATAATCCCCACAATCATGAGTAAATTCTGTGTGAACATTGCAACTAATTATTGAACCCACCAGAGAAGTAGAGAGGGGAGGGATGACTGGTAAAACAGTTGGAAGGTGGAGGCATGTCTAACCTCTGCATCATAAGAATCAACTTTGGGCTGACACTGATGGTGATTATTTGCCCTCCTTGTGAAGTTAGAGAAAGTCAGATGCCTCTGCCATGCCATTTGTATAGACCTTCAGCAGGCAAGCTGCTAAAACCACAGTGCAGCCAACTACAGATCCCTAGCACAGTTTACAGTGCTTCAGAGAGGCATAGAGAATGGAAAGGCCTGCTCCAGATACTTAGGGTCTTGGGTGAGCCATTTCAGCTTTCCAATCTTTTGTTTCGTGATCGCTGTGAGTGGTTCAAATGTTTCCACTGAAGTGTAATCCCCTACCCTACCTCTCAGGGAGCTCTGGTAGCATAGTGCCTAAGGCACTTGACTGCTAACCAAAAGGCTGGAGGTTCAAACCCATCAGCCACTCCTCGGAAGGAAGATGAGGCAATCTACTTCTGTAGTGATACTGCCTCGGAAACCCAAGGAGGGGTCACTATGAGTCAAGTCTGACTCAACGGCACATAACAACACCAACAACAACAACCCTACCTCTCACTCCCTGACCCAGAAGCAGCCTGCAGCAAGCTCAAAATCTACCTGGTCTTGAGTTTTAGATTAAATATGAAATTTTGCTTGTTGTAAATTCAATTTTAATTTTTGTCCTCCCTTTTCTCTGCTGTTCCCTAAGATTTCCATATCCCAATCCCTAGAACCTGTGAATATGTTATGTTATGTTACATGACAAGGATGCAAATGGAATTGAGGTTGCTCATCACTTGACCTTGACATAGGGGAGATAAACCTGGATTATCTGGAGGTACCCAAGGGATGTCCCTCATAAGGGAGGCAGGAGAATCAATCAGGAAATATGGGCAGTGTCTGTTGCCATCGAGTTCATAGCGACCCCTCATTGGGTTTCTGAGGCAGTATCACTACAGAAGTAGATTGCCCAGTCTTCCTTCCTAGGAATGGCTGGTGGGTTTGAACTGCCAGCCTTCTGATTAGCAGTCAAGTACCTTAGGCACTATGCTACCAGAGCTCCTGTTATTGTTGTTGTTGTTGTTGTTGTTGTTATGTGCCGTCGAGTCGGCCCCGACTCATAGCGACCCCTCCTTGGGTTTCCGAGGCAGTATCACTACGGAAGTAGGATTGCCCAACCTTCCTTCCGAGGAGTTATTGTTGTTAGTGACCTTATATACAACAGGACAAAACACTTCCTGGTCCTGCACCATCCTCACAATCTTTGCTATGCTTTAGCCCTTTGTCCCAGCTACTGTGTTAATGCATCTCATTGAAGGTCCTCTCTTTTTCACTGACCCTCTACCTTACCAAGCACGATATCCTTCTCCAGGGACTGGTCCTTCTGACAACATGAGCAAAGTAGATGAGATGAAGTCTGGCCATTCTCACTCCTAATGAGCATTCCAGCTGCACTTCTCCCAGGACATATTTGTTCATTCTTCTGGCAGTCCATGATATTTTCAGTATTCTTTGCCAATACTACAATTCAAATGCATCAATTCTTCTGCAGTCTTCCTTATTCATTGTCCAACTTTCATTACAGGGGGCCCTGAAACCCTGAACCGTTGTCTTTGCCTTCTACTGATAAAGACTTGAACAGGATAGGCAAAATGTCCACATGAACCTATAAGTTTATTAAAGAGAAAGGGAAGAGCTTCCGAGAGAAAGATGGATAGGGCTTTTACCTATGCTAGCCTTCAATCTCTCACTGAACAAAGGATTTCCTAGGGCTTATAAAGGGTTTTTGAAGAGAAAAAGGCATTATCTTTATTCATAAAATGGGCAGAGATTTCCGAGAAAAAGGTGGGGTTATGAAAATCAGATGTGTGTGCAGGAAGTAGCCAAAATGGATTCCACTGCAAAGGCTTTTGAAACAAAGATAGAACCCGTCCCAAAGGCTGCTAGGATGCTTGACATGACTTATTCTGGGATGCTGCACATGCACAATGTCTCTGGACCCTGGGTCGAATCCCAGCTAGAGACTCCTATTCTTGATTATCTCTGGCAGAAGGTCACTTTGTCAGTCAAGTTGAATTTTACTGCACATGCTCTGCACCTGGTGAGGTACTTGAAGGACAACTCAGGAGGTTTATCAGCATTGTACAACTGGTCATGCTTGTGAGGATCTGAAGTGTAACCTCTTGTCTTGCTTAAGGGCCTGGCTTGTTAATCTCAAGTAGTTCTCTGTCACCAGCAACAATAGTTATGTGGTAGTCAACCATGTAACTGTTCCAAGAATACCGAGTCAGAGACTGCTTGATTCAGCCTGCCTGTCTCTGATTTTCATATGCATATGAGTAGATTCAAAATACCATGGCTTGGGTCAGGTGCAGTTTAGTCTTCAAAGTGACATCTTTGCTTTTTAACACTTTAAAGAGGTCCTTTTTTTCATTTTTCCCCTCAGCAGATTTGCCTAGTGCAATAGGACATTTGATTTCTTGACTGCTGCTTCCATGGGTGTTGATTGCGGATTGAAGGAAAATGAAATTCCTGACAATTTCAAACTTTTCTCCACTTATCGTGATTTTGCTTATTGACCCAGTTGTAAGTATTTTAGTTTTCTTTATGTTGAGGAGTAATCCATATTGAAGGCCACTCATCTGTCTATTTGTTACACTGCGTAGCTTGTGTGTTGCTGTGTTGCTGGATGCTCTGCCACCAGTATGTCAAATACCAGCTGGGTCACCCAAGTTGAACAGGTTTCAGCAGAGCTTCCAGACTAAGGAAGACTGGAAAAAGAGAACATAATTCAAGCTGGTTCAATAAAGACACTTTTATTAAGCCTTAGACAGGACAAAGACAATCATCCAGGATGAGGACACCATTAGCACGTATACAGTACAGAAAGCTGAATGAAGTCCATTGAGTCACAGCCATGGGACTAATTAATTATATATGCTTGAAAACAAAGGAAATCATCACAAAGTCATGATTGGTGACAAAATAATCACTGTAGAAGATGGGATTACAGAAGTGGGAGGAGGGGGAAAACCAAGATTGAGATATGTACATAACTGAAGATAAAAGGGAGTTACAAGATTGGTTCTGAGGCTTGATTACCTTGCTAGATGGTAGTCTGAATAAGACTCCTGCCCATGTGGCCTGACTCATAGCCACAAGGTGATTATAAAACAGTAGGAGAATCCCAACCTTAATTCACATTAAAAAAGAGCACAGTCAGGCAAGTTCCCTTGTTCTTTTTGTGAGCATAATCTGCTTTGAACCAAACTTTTCCAGAACACAAAATGCCCCACCCTAGGGTTGTCTTGGAACTTATCTATGCATAGCCACAATGCTGGTTTAAAGGTCAGAAAGAACTCAAATGGTATCTGAACTTATGTCAAAACTCAAAATGGAGTTAGGGCTTCCACTGTAGACCACAGCCTTCCACAAACCAAGTGCTTTAGAATTTAAGCTCAGATACAGAAGGATGGGGCCATCCACTTCTGAAAAAAATGGGAATTGAAAACCTCATGAATATCAATGAAACATTGTCTGATATATTACTATGCAGTGTCTAAAAAAAAAAAAAAAGACAAGAAGACAGATTTTACCTGAGAACCCCAAAAAAGAATACAACCCTAGCTGACACCTTGATTTTAGCCCAGTGAGACCCGTTTGGGACTTCTGACCTGTAGAACTATGAGATAGTAAATGTGTGTTGTCTCAAGCTGCTAAATTTGTGGTAATCTGATTTAACAAGCCTTCCCCCAAAATCAAATTGCCAAATCAGGAAAAGGTATCTGTTTACCATGTGACTCCACATACTTCTGTAGTGACTTGGACTTTAGTTGGAGGACACTATACTGAATCCTATGAGGAAGATATTGTCATCCTCATTTTACAGCTGGAGAAAATGAGGCCTACATGATTTCTAAGAACCCTCACAGCCCCAACATCTCTCATATGAGGAAATATATTCTGAATTGCTGACATAGACCATGGTAGTTGTAGGGATGGCAAGTGGGGAGCAACAATGGGATAACAGGAAGAAACATGACAAGGGAGCTCTGGTAGCATAGTGGCTAAGACACTTGGCCTGCTAACCAGATGGCTGGCGGTTCAAACCCACCAGCCACTCCTCGGAAGGAAGGTTGGGCAATCCTACTTCCGTAGTGATACTGCCTCGGAAACCCAAGGAGGGGTCGCTATGAGTCAGGGCTGACTCGACGGCACATAACAACAACAACAACAACAGAGACATAATTAAATGCACAGGAGGCTTTGAAGGCCCTTCAACTCATACAAGCTAATGCTTCAACAAACAGTCCAACAAAGAGAAGAAAGATGCATTCTAGTTGCAGCCTTTGAAATGGGAACTCTGCTGTTTTCCTGGAAACCTTGAATTTCTGGTGAATTGACATTATCAATGAGCACCAGGACTGAGTTCCTGAAGCAAAGCTGCTGCCATCATCCACATAGAGGTCTGCAGCCTCACAAGGAATCACCATAACTCATGTTCAGGGGTTACCACATCCGGGGTTGAAGAGCTGCATCCACTGCCTCCTCCAGGAAGCTCCAAAGACCTTTCAAGGTAAATGCATTCACATCACTCCAAGTTCAAAGCAGGGATCTTACACATCACCACTTTACAACAGACTAAATGAGGCCTCAGGGGATTGGGCCCCCACCCTAGAGTAGACAATGTTTGGAAATAGAAGAGGAAAGCTCATCCTTTGGGATCCTGCTCACCTCTTCTATGAATCACTCTTTGATCACTATAGACCACAGGGATTCAGTCATTCATTTCAGTAGTATTGGTTTCTTATTTAGCCATTTAACAAACATGGTATATATTATAGATTGTATCATGTCCTCTCAATATATGTGTTGTAAATCTTAACCTCTATGCCTGTGGTTATAATCCCATTCAGGAATGGGTTGTCTTTGTTATGCTAATGAGGCAAGACTAGTGGAGGGTGTGTGTTGAATAAATCTCTTTTGAGATATAAAAGAGATAAAACAAGTGAGCAGAGGAAAGATCGGGTATGAGAGATGCCAAGCTACATGAAGATGGCCCAAGAGCAAAAGCCCAAGGGGACAAAGTTCTTCCTCCAGAACCAATAGAAAGAAAGCCTTCCCCTAGAGCTGACATCCTAAATTTGGACTTCTAGCCTCTTAGAAACTAAATTTCTGTTTTACTCCCACTTATGTAGGAGCTCTGGCGGCATAACGCCTAAGGCATTTGACTGCTAACCAGAAGGCTGGTGGATCAAACCCACCAGCCACTCCTCGGAAGGAAGATTGGGCAATCTACTTGCATGGAGATACTGCCTTGGAAACCCAAGGAGGGGTGGCCATGAGTTGGAACCAACTTGACAGCAGTAAGTTTTGAATTTGTGCTATTTCTGTTATAGCAGCATTAGATAACTAAGACAGTATGTGTGTCTCTTATATGCTATGGACTATACTACTCATTGAATATACAGAAATAAATAAGACAATTACCTTCAGGACCCACCATATGGATGGATAGGCTTCTAACATCATTACCATCATAATGGCTACAAGTTATGGGCATTTTCTGTGAGCAAGGTACTGTGCTAACATGTTAAGTACATTATCTCAATTAATCCTCAAAATTCTCAAAGAATATAGAAATAAGTATAATTCAGATATCCTGTTTCGTCATTTTGGGAAACAAAATAAGAACACTTCTCTTTTAATATTCATTGAAGTCTCAAATTCCTCCCCTATATCCTCACCCTTTAGTGATTGTTGCAGACAAAAGCTGTGAGAAGGTCCTGCCCAGCATGGCCCCCAAGTCAATGAAAACACCCAGGTGAAGGCAGTGAAGTGCATATATTGCAGGTGCACAAGCAAGGAACTTCGAAGACTCCACCTCAAATGGAGTTCCCTGAACAACAGGACACTTCAATTTGTATACACTTTGAAACAAAGAAGTCATGCATATACAACCAATGATATGGAAAATATTTGCTTTCTAAGCTAATTAGCATTAGTGGGGATGCACTGCCATTGCCACCTGGGGGGGTGTTTTTCGGCCTCTGACATCAAAAATTCACTTTCAGGTGAAGGTTTTCCACACTGCACCTGCATGACTAAGCAGAGACAGCTCTGGCCACTTCTGGCCAATTCTACCCAGCTCCTAAGATACCTTCTGCTGGCTTCTTGTTTATTTTTCTTTCATGTTCCAGAAGGGGGTCAGCCCTTACATATGATCCTGAGGAATGAGGGGAGAGGGCTCAGGCTAGTCAGTACCTAATTCAGTGAAGAATGTACAGGCTGTCTTCAGTGATGAATTCCAGAGCCCCACAGTTGACCCAATCCTGGTTATTCTGGTCTCACAGAGGGCTGCTTGGTTGCTGTCCCTCCCATATAGAGTCACTGTCTTGGTGACTAAGGCCCTGGAACATAGCTGGCTCCACAGGCAGTCACTTTTTGGGTTTCTCTCTTCAATATCATGCTCATCTATGTGGCGAAAGGGCACCACAGACAATACACCTGCTGTTTGCTTGTATGACTACACATGAATATGCATGATGTGTCTATCCTTCTATTTCTCTGAGAAAATGGAAAAAAGTATTTCTGCAAGCCCCACTCCTACATATACCTACTTTCTTGCATCCAGGCCATAAGCTCTGCCCTCCTGTCTATTACTGTAGGTGAACTATCTTTTCTCCCACAAGGTCAAACTTCCTCTCCCACTTGTGCATGAGACCCCAGACCCTCTTACATACTCAAGAACAAAGCAATTGTTCCCCTCCAAGGTGATCAGACTTATGCTTACTTACCAAACAAACTACTGCCATCGAGTCAGATATGACTCACTCGGTTTCCGAGGCAGTATCACTAAGGAAGTAGATTGCCCTAACTTCCTTCAGAGGAGTGACTGGTGGGTTTGAACTGCCAGCCTTGTGGTTGGCAATCAAATGCCTTAGGCACTACGCCACCAGAACTCCCTGTTTACTTACCAGGAGTAGGTAAACTAAGGCCTGTGTTAGAGATATGCCACGCCATCTTGCATGGCTCTTCCGGGTTCTTCTTCATTCCCTGTTGCCCCACTCAAGGTCATAAGTCAGTTAAAGGAAGTCAAACTGAGGTTCCTGCAAGGCGTGAATTTTAAAAGGCAGCATAGCTTCTGATAGCTTCCCCCAGCTCTGATTTGTTGTTGTTGTTGTTAAGTGCCGTCAAGTCGTTTCCGACTCATAGCGACCCCATGCACAGCAGAACGAAACACTGCCCGATCCCACGCCAGCCCCACAATCCCTGCTATACATGAGCCCATCATCACAGCCACCATGTCAATCCATCTCGTTGAAGGCCTCCCCCTCTTTTGTCTACCCTCCACCCTACCTAGCATGACATCCGTCTCTAGGGAAGGGTCCCTTCTTACAACATGACCAAAATAGGTGACACGAAGTCTAGCCATTCTTGCTTCCAAGGAGCATTCTGGCTGCACTTCCTCCAGGACAGATCTGTTAGTTCTTT
>NW_006921711.1:8214749-8216787 GCF_000298275.1 Orycteropus afer afer | reverse complement strand
TGTGTCCCTGAGTTGTCCCTGGGGCTGAGTGCTCCTCTGTCCGAGTTCCTGGCTTTTATCCCCTTTCTCCTGCTCTCCGGTCCTGCTGCTTTGGGTGGGCCTGAGTTTCCTCTCCTCACCTAATCCCTTTGGCTGATTGCTCTTCTCTCTGGCTTCCCAGCTTTTAATTCCCTTTCTCCTGCTCTTCTGGCCTGCTGCTTTGGGCGTCCCTGACTTGTCTATCCTCACCTGTAACCCTGGGGCTGACTGCTCTTCCGTCTGGGTTCCTGGCTTTTAATCCCCTTTCTCCTGCTCTTCTGGCCTGCTACTCTGGCCGTCCCTGAGTTGTCTCTCCTCACCTGTAACCCTGGGGCTGACTGCTCTTCTGTCCAGGTTCCTGGCTTTGACTTAATTCATTCCCTCAGGTGATCCTATCCAGATCCATGCTTTTAATACCAACCAGGTAGTGGTTACTCTCACATTCTTATCTTTGGCCCAGACCTTGCCCTTGAACTCCAGAGTACTTACTAAGCTCTGACGTACAACCTTCTTAACCCAGGTCTATATAAGACCACCCTCTCCCCTGCTGACAGGTCTCTTCTCTTCTTCCTCTTCTCCTTCTGTCCTTCCTCAGTGCAGGCACCCTTTCACCTCTTTAAATAAAATCTCCTGTTGGGTACCCTGGTGTGTGGCGTGGTTGTTGAGTGCCAACGGAGCTCTAACAGCCTGCAAGTCAAATCCAGTCCTCCCTTTGGCCCTTCTGTTTTTGTAAAGTTTTATCAGTACACAGTCATGGTCATGCCATTTATTTACATATTGTCTATTGCTGCTTTCTAGGCAGAGTTGAATAGTTGCAACAGAGATTATATGACCCACAAAGCTGAAAGTATTCTCTAGCCTTCGCAGAAAAAGTTTGCCAACTCTTGGTTTAACCAATGGAGTGCCCCACTACTCAGGCATTAGACTTAATTCATTCCCTCAGGTGATCCTATCCAGATCCATGCTTTTAATACCAACCAGGTACTGGTTACTCTCACATTCTTATCTTTGGCCCAGGCCTTGCCCTTGAACTCCAGAGTACTTACTAAATACATATCCAACTTCACTTAGACATCTAACAAACACCTCAAACTTAACATGTGTTAAACTCCAGAACCCCTTCCCAACAAAAACCTTCTGTTTCTCCCATAGTTTCCCCTATTTCATAGCATAGCAACTTCTTTTTTTTTTTTAATTGTGATTTGGGTGAAAATTTACAGAGAACTCACTTTTCATACAGAAGTTCACATACGCTTTGTCTCATGACATTGACCACCATTTACCACAATGCATGCAACAGTTCCCCTCCCACTTCCTCTTCCCTGTGTCCATCCCTCCATGCACTCCTGCTCCAGAGCTGTCTCTCTGTAGCAACTCCATTCTTTTGGTATATGTGAATTTTTCTCTCATACAGCATATCCAATATCCATATGCAGATGCTGTTGGCATTACCTTTAAAATATACACAGGATCCACTGCTTCTCATCACCTATTCTAGTATTATCCTGGCCCCCAGAAGTTCTCAATTGGAGAGTGCAATGGCTTCTGAACTGGCCTTCTGGTTCTGCCCCATCCTGCTGCAGTCTGTTCTCAACTGTATTAGAGCTTAAATTCTAAAGCGCTTGCTTTGTGGAAGGCTGTGGTCCACAGTGGGAGCCCTAACTCCATTTTGAGGCTTGATGTAAGTTTCAGATGCCATTTGGGTTCTTTCTAACTATTAAGCCATTGTTGTGGCTATGCACAGACAGATTCTAGGACAAGCCTAGGGAGGGGCAGATTGCCCTCAGGAAGAGGGTGGTTGAATATAAATTATCTCACACAAAGAACTTGGGAACTAGCTTGAGTGTGTCCTTTTCTAATTTAAATTAAGGTTGGGGTCTTGGTGTTGTTTTGTAGCCACCTTGTGGCTAAAACTCAGGCTGCAGGGTCATGAGTCACAGGCTATCTGGACCACCATCTAGCCAGGTAGTGAAGGCCCAGAACCAATCCTGTAACCCTTTCTTTCTTTCTTTTTTTTTTT
>NW_006921711.1:8212300-8213719 GCF_000298275.1 Orycteropus afer afer | reverse complement strand
TAGTGCCTAAGGCACTTGACTGCTAACCAGAAGGCTGGTGGTTCAAACCCACCAGTCACTCCTTGGAAGGATGGTTGGGAAAACTACTTGGGTAGTGACACTGCCTCTCGGAAACCCAAGGAGGGGTCACTATGAGTCAGGTCAACAGCTCATAACAACAACAACAACATCTACAGATTTATAAATTTCAAAAGAAATTATACATGTTGAACTCTGGCCTACATGCTGGCCCATGCACATTACATTCTAAAAGGCTAAATTTAGATGTGGGGAAATGAATAAACAGTAAAGTTTAAATGAAAACTGCTGAATTCTGGCCTAATAAGTTTTTCTTTACCTTTTTCTTTCTTTTGTCTCTCTCTATTTGTCTCTTGCAAAGGTTTTATTTTACCCTCATTGGTGTGGGGTTTTGGTTTGGTCTTTTGCAAAAGGTTGTTTATCTCTGCTGATGGGAGCAGCAAAAGATTTTGACTAAAAGTTTCTGTTTGCAAATAATTTGGTCTACTTCCTTATAGATGTTTGGTTCAGGACTCAGGTTTTGAGCTCGTTGGTGAGGCTAAACCAAATGCCATGCTTCACCGTTGTTAAATGTTGCTGTTTGATGCTTTTTGCGTGTGTACTATTTCTTGCAAGAAATTTTTGCTGGGAGGATTTGGGTAACTATAGGCCTGTTTTATAGAAACTTTGAAACACGCTATTGCTTGGTAGGATAGAGAATGCCCCATCTCCAGGTCAGGCTGGACTGCTCGTGAGTACTCCAGTGGATTACATATGTAAATATTAGATGTTCCTTTGCTGTTTTATACACTGGACACTGGCATATTATTACAAGGAATTCTTTAGAAAGTCAGTGGCCACTTTTAGAACAAGATTTGTCAGACTAGATTTGAGAGAGAGCTCTGGTAACTGGTGGACCTAACTGAAACAGCTTGAAATTATGTAACTACTTGTGTATATGCATGTCTGTTGCTTTGTTTTGTGTTGTGCTGTTTTAAGAATGTTATGCTGTTGTTTCTTATAAAATGTAAAAAGCACAGGCAGAAACCTTATGAATCTGTTTAAACTAACTTCAGAAACCCAATGAGTGTGTGATTTTCACTCCAGATGACATCCACCTGGACCTGGTCTGTGGTGGGTCACCTAGAAAAGAGGACTTCCATTCTATTCTAAAGAGCATTCGGTTTGAGTGTCCATCTTCTTTTGTGGGCTG
This sequence comes from Orycteropus afer afer, assembly GCF_000298275.1. NCBI lineage: Eukaryota > Metazoa > Chordata > Mammalia > Tubulidentata > Orycteropodidae > Orycteropus > Orycteropus afer. Next base: position 8,212,509 of record NW_006921711.1, on the reverse strand, counting down.
CCATGAGATTGCTCTAGCCTCAGCTCCAAATAAAATTGCTTCTTGCAGCTATTTTATGAATTCCGCTTTCAGTGGCTATTCTAAGAAACTGTGATACAAATTAGTTCATTTGAAAAATGTACTTAAAAAATTGTTTATTTTGATTGGTAAAACAAGGCCCTAAAAGAAACAAATTACTCTAAGAAAATCATATTGTTGTTGTTGTTGTT
>NW_006921711.1:8211621-8212200 GCF_000298275.1 Orycteropus afer afer | reverse complement strand
AAAAAAAAAAAAAAAAATCAGATTATGAATATATGTATAATTTTTACCTCTGTATGGTATTATTAAATTATGTATCTTCAAGGACTTGCTCAGATTTGGTCAAATGATACTTATATAAATCAGTCTTAATATTACAAAGAATTAATGAAATAAATTCATTTTGACAAAAGTTTGTTTCTTGCAACCTTAAGTATTAACTTAAGAATGTGTTTTATTTAAGGAAAAGAAGTAATATGTTGTAAAGTGAAACTAATAGCTAAATTGGTTACCTTTTGTTTTTAACATATAAATGGACTAGTATGATCTCTTTTATTTAAATGTAAACCATAGGTAGGAGGGAGAAACAAGATCAGGCTTTTTTAGCCAGTCTCTGAGGGAAGTTTTTGAAGGATCTCTGCTTAATTAAGCGTTGACTATTGCATACAAGGGAGCTCTGGTAGCATAGTGCCTAAGGCACTTGACTGTTATCCAGAAGGCTGGCGGTTCAAACCCACTAGCCACTCCTCGGAAGGAAGGTTGGGCAATCCTACTTCCGTAGTGATACTGCCTCGGAAACCGAAGGAGGGGTCACTGTGAGTC
>NW_006921711.1:8203188-8211071 GCF_000298275.1 Orycteropus afer afer | reverse complement strand
GGTGAGAGCTGTCGGAGCTTTCAAAGGTGGGCGAGAGACTTTTTGGGGCCAGGGAGATCTCTGATAAAAAGTTCTGAGGCATGGGACATGTTAATCTCCATGCTAAAGGCTTCTGGTTTAAGATCTACCTGGAGGCATTAGGACTCAGCACAAGATGTGTTAATCTGTTAATCTCCATACTAAAGGTTTCTGGTTAAAGATTTCCCTGGAGGCTATTAGGACTCGGGCCTCAGCTCCACACTACAAGCCAGAGACTTGAAGTTATATACATGAATTGGACATTTGAGCAAAAACTTTGTAATTGCCAAAACTAAATGGTACAATTTTAAAGGGCTAAATTTAGATGTGGGGAAATGAACAAACAGTAAAAGTTTAAATGAAAACTAAGAATATTTAAGCAAACTTTTTCAGCAGGAATTATGTTTTGTGATATATATATATAATTTCAAGATTTTTAGGTAATCTAATAAATGAGTTAAATATTCATTATAACTTAAAATTCATATACTTTTGCTTTTAGACAAAGCACATTTACATATTCAAGTCTGCTGATAAGTGTGTTCATTTTGCCATTTAAAGTCTATAAGAGATATGCAACAGACCGCTTAAAGATTTATTAAAAGCAATTTATTTGATATGGTCAAGTTTTTATCTATTTGGCTAAAGTTTAATAGTTTCCGATTTTTAGAGGCGTTAAAGATAAGTAGCATATAAAACACCAAATTGGGTTTCTTGCAGTTAAAGTAACAAAATTTTATTTGATTACTGGTTTGAAGAATTAATTCATTATTTTTGTATTTGGCCTCCAAGGCAAGGAGTGATTCCTCAGTCAGACCTAGCCATGTGGTTTTAAAAAACATTGAAGTTTTTACCTTTAGAAATTTTAGTTAAATAAGTTAGGTATTGTTTCTCAGTAGCCTATTATAATAAACTCTGAAAACTTCAGGAAAAGCCCCAAGAGATTTTTACAAAAAGAGAACTATAATTTTATTTAATAGATTACCTGAGCATTTTGTCAATTCAAGAGAAGTGGTCTATTCTCTTTGGGGTTAAAAATTGATATTAGTATTTCCCCTTCTGTTTTTGCCTAATATTAGACAACAATTACATGATATTATGTCATAATTTTAGTTATTTTAATTGCTAACTTGGTCACAACCTTTTCTTTTGAAAGCAGCATTAAAGAAGATGATGAGTTTAATTAGGAGAATTACTCCACTTATAGAGCTTAATACAGATGTTTAAAGACTTGAAAGTCTTGGTATATAATATTATGTCTCAAGATAATTATGTTAGAGATACGCCATGCCATCTTGCGTGGCTCTTCTGGGTTCTTCTTCATTCCCTGCTGCCCTGCCCAAGGTCATAAGTCAGTTAATGGAAGTTGAAACTGAGCTTCCTGAAAGGCATGAATTTTAAAAGGCAACATATCTTCTGATGGGTTAAGACCCCTTCCCCCAGCTCTGACGTACAACCTCCCAACCCCGGGGTCTGTATAAGACCGGCCTCTCCCCTGCTCCCTCTCTTCTTCTTCCTCTCTTCCTCTTCTTCTTCTGTCCTTCCTTAGCGCAGGCGCCCTTTCGCCTCTTTAAATAAAATCTCCTGTCCGGTACCCTGGTGTGTGGCGTGCTCGTTGAGTGCCAACGGAACTCTAACAAATTATGTGTTATATTTAAAGCTCTTTGAAAATAAGGTTAATCATTATGTTTGCAGATATTCTCGTCTAACTTTCCTTTTGATTTTAAACTGACTTATTTGGCTCTACATTGGTTGGGCAATCTACCTCCATAGTGATACTGCCTCAGAAACTCAAGGAGGGGTCGCTATGAGTCGGGTCAACTCCATGGCACATAACGACAACAACATTGGTTCTATAATTGGTTTCCCACCAAGTTTTTCACTCCAAAAAATTTTTGTTTGTGTGTGTTAACCATAACTAAGTTTTGTCACCTACAGAGAAGCTTTGCTTTATTGACTTGCTAAAATGCTTGACCAAAATATTCCAACAGAAAGATTGACTGTATTGGAGTTAGGCAAAGCACTGTGATATTTTGAACATGGATCCTACTAGATTGAATCCAGATTTACAGAACTCTGGTATAGAAGGTGACGAGTTCACAGACTGTATTGCAACTGATCCAGAATCTCAGGGGGGAAAAAAAATTAACTGCACAGGACTAAGTGAACTGAAAATTGCTATGAGATCTAGATAGAAATATTACTGATGTTTTAATATTCTGCTTTTTGAGTATCTATATAAAAAAAACAAACTCACTGCCATCGAGTCAATTCGACCCATACCAACCCTTCCTTCAGTTCCTGAGAAGGTATTACTACAGAAGTAGATTGCCCAATCTTCCTTATGAGGAATGGCTGGTGGGTTTGAACCTCCAGCCCTCTGGTTAGTAGTCAAATGTCTTAGCCACTCCGCCACCAGAGCTCCCCTTTTTGAGTATAAGAAACCATTATTTCCTCCTTTCTCTTAAATTCTCTGATAGGTTTGTTATTTTCATCTGCAGATTTTGGCTGGTTCTTGTTATTCTATTTCTAGGTGTTTATATATAATCAATTACCCAACTGGAAAAATTAGAAATTAAGAACCAGAAAAGAAACCTGAAATGAAATGAGAAACTTCTTAATCAACATAGTGCTAATAGCTACTGAAATAGCTGGTTCTTGCATTTAAAGTAATAATTTGATCATGGGACTTGAAATGAGTTTAGATAATGTAACTCCAATTAGAAGTTTCTGTTGATAAATTTAGCAAAGTTATGAATATAATTACAGAAGTGTTTGAAATTCGAGGTATAATTTAAAAAAAAAGAAAAAGAAAAAGATTTCCTGCTAAGTCTCCCAAGGGACAGTTTTGTAACTTAATAGATGCAATTTGCTATGTCTATTGTATTAGAGCTTAAATTCTAAAGCATTTGGGCTGTGGAAAGCTATGGTCCGCAGTGGGAGCCCTAACTCCATTTTGAGCTTTAACATAAGTTTCAGATGTCATTTGGGTTCTTTCTGACCATTAAATCAGCATTACCACCATGTACAAACAAGTTCCAGGACAAACCTAGGGAGGGCAGTTGGCCTTCAGGAAGAGTGTATTTGAAAGTAGATTATAGTCTCACAAAGAACTAGAGAATTTGCCTGAGTGTGCCCTATTCTCATTTAAATTAAGGTTGGGGTCTTGGCATTGCTTAGTGGCCACCTTGTGGCTAAGACTCAGGCTGCATAGTCTTGAGTCACAACCTATCTGAACCACCACCTAGCCAGGTAGTAAGAGCTCTGGTTGTGTAGTGCCTAAAGCACTTGACTGCTAACTAGAAGTCTGGCTGTTCAAACCCACCAGCCACTCCTCGGAAGGAAGGTTGGGCAATCTACTTCCATAGTGATACCGCGTCAGGGGTTGCTATGGGTCTATGGCTCATGACAACAACCACCAGGTAGTCAAGACTCAGAACAAATCCTGTAACCCTTTCCTACTCACATCCCAATCATGGTCTTTATTTTCCTTCTGTAGCGCCACCTGTAACAGTGAGGAATCTATCTACCACCTATCATGATTTTGTGATGATTTAAAATATATATTTAGCCACCTGGTCGTGACTCAGCGGACTCCATTCAGCTTCCTCATGCTGACTGTTTCCCTCATCCCGGATGATTGTCTTTGTTCTGTCCAAGGCTTAATAAAAGTGTCTCTATTAAACCTGTTTGAATTTGGGGTCTCTTTTCCTCTAATATACTATTAATATGAAATCTGAAGTTTTGCAAAATTCTTTACAGTGAAGGCACATGAAAACTTTTCTGATATTGTTTATGTATGAATGAACGCCTTGTGGAACTTGTTTCCTTGGTATAAAGACCTTAGGATTTTAATTTTGTGGGTTTATTCCAGCAAATTGACCTAATACTAATCATGTTTCCAGATTTCTGTCTTGGAAGTTGGGATAACCTACACAGACCATTGCCCTGAGGTGTCCTTTTGCATCTTGAGCCTTGAAAGTACGTGCCTGAAAGTCATTTTTGAGTCACATAATGGTTCAGATAAACTAGTAAGATCATTTAGCTCTGAGCATTGTGCCTTTTTGAAGAATTCAGTCTATTTATAGAAACAGAAAATCAGACTGGGCCTTAGGTTTAGAGTAAATCAGTAATTATTTTAACTGATCCTTAAGATAATATTATATTAAATGTCTAATACTTGTAGTCAAAATATCACTCTCCTTGGTATACAGAAAATCATGCATCTTAAAGAAATTAGGTTCTCAGAGGAAATTGACCTTACCTTTAGTCAGCCTTGTTAGGAAATCTAACGGTTCATCTGTTGTAACCTTGTTCTGCACTTACCCTAAATTTATGATGATCAAAGAATTTCTACAGAAATTCATTATCAGAGGAGGGGAAAATATATGAAGGCACCTCAAAACCTTAGAACACTTAGTCTAACTAAAATGGCTGACACAAGATTTGGCTGGGCTCCATTTTGTTTGGGGCTTAGCTTATGTTTCTGAGAAGGTGACACATGACTATTGGGTGAACAAGGAAGGGGCAGCTTTTCCCTGGGGAAGATGTTCTAAATAGATGAACTGTAGACCCCCAACACCTGTGTTACCTTGCTAATTATATATCTTTGACAACACTTAGTAAATGTTCTACTTTTTCTTTTGGTCATTCTAGAGGTCAAATGCCTTAACTTAACCTGGACTTTTGATTGTCATAGTACTTTTCATAGGTGAACAGCTTTTGATCTTGGCTTTTGATCTCCAGGCCTGCCTGATCCCACCCCACTCCACCCCCCACCCCCCAAAAAAAACCTGGTAAGAATTTTCCATACAGACTGAATATATCTGCTCTTCATTTTCATATTTATCACTTTTGTCTTGCATGTCTTTAGGTTCTATAGACTAATCACTTTCCTTTAGTGAAAGGGTATTTGACATTATTGCTTTGTACCTAACCCTCACCATTTTTGAAGTAATTTGTTCTACCGCTTAAGTTTTATTAATTTGTGTTGTGAGACCATGTCCCTATATAACCACCCTGTTTGTAACCATTTTAAGTATGTAGCCATTTTGCAATATGCCTTAGCATTTACTTCATGCTTTAGTGCTTTAGTTACTGGAAAAACCACAAAGAGTCCTAACTACCCCCACTTCATCGATACTCCCAAGCATTCTTCTTAGCAACAACCAATCAGTAAATGGCAGAGAAATACCTTACCTAAAATAGTTAGAAATGACAGTTGGTGGCTTCGGCCCACAAGACAGAGCCAATCAAGTAGGAACAACTAGCAACTTGAAAAATGTCAACCAATCCTGTAATTTTCTGATTGAAACTTCCTCATTTCCGCTGAGACCCCTATAAAAACCCTGTTACCCCTGAGTTCGGGGCTCTCAATCCTGAACCGCTGCGTCAGTGAGGGTTGGGGGTCCGAGCTCGAGCTGTGACGACTCGACGGCACATAACAACAACAACAACAACAACGCTTTTGCAGTTCAATCGGCTCCTTGGTGGTTTTTGGGGATTCAAGATCTGGGCACAACAGTGGAGGTACCCCTTCCCATGTTTAACTGAAAAGCTATATTTTTCTCAATATTCCAATCCATACTATTGACTGAATTAGTGATATTATTAGAATTATCAAATGTGGTGTATAAGTTACTTCTAATGTAATTTCTCAGAAAACATATATGAGATATATTTTACAGATAGGAGCTCTGGTAGCATAGTGCCTCAGGCCCTTGACTGCTAACCAGAAGCCACGCCTCACCTCTGAAGGAAGGTTGGGCAATCTACTTCTGTAGTGATACTGCCTTGGAAACACAAGGAGGGGTCAAGGGGTCACTATGAGTCTGGTCTGACATAACAACAACAACAGCTATCAAGAAATGATAATGTCTAGGGTCTTAAAAGCTTATCTTAAAACAAGCAGCCATCTGAATAAACTGTTGTAGGGAAACCTGTTGTAGGGAAACGAAGTCCCTACCCCCAATGATCACAACAGGATGAAGAGAGAAAACAAAAGGTTTATTGAGTATCCTTACCCAAAGAGACAGTGTGAATCATTTCTCCAAAATGTCTGCCTTCCTGAGCTTGGAGAATGGTTAGGGCTTTTAAAGGAAATCAGGCTGAGTGGGGGATAGGTTTTAGGAATGCTAATTTTCTGCAGGAGGGGTGGTATGAGAGTGGGTGTCCCCAGGCCTCTCCTTCTGCAGAAATATCTCCATAGTCTCCTTATCTTGGTTTCCCTAGGGCTCAGAGTCTCTCTTCTCAGGGTCACCTTGTAACTGGCTAGGGCTCTTAACTACAATTTAATCCTGCCTGTTAATTTGTTAAGGCAGGTTTCAGAGAGGGATACCTTTAACATTTTATTTCAGCCGTCCTGAGAACCATCAAGCAGTCTGTGCAGAAGAAAACACACTAACCCTAAGTATAATTGTTATAGGACCAAATGTGGATCCCTGCCTGGTGCGCAGTCAGGCCAAAACAGTTTACACACTGAGATTAAGAGGAGAGAAAATTATTTATTGCAAAGCGGCAATGCAAGGAGTAGGGATAGTTCGGTACCCAGATCTGACTCCCCGAAAAGCCCAAATACAGTTTTTGTAGGTTTCAGGAGATGGGTTATGCATATACACAAAAGGTTGAGGAATTTGAGGCATGAATGTGAAATTGGTGACCGTTGTGCCTGGAGTCACACTAGCTTCCTGTCATCAGCTGATAGGGGCTTGGGCAGAGGGGAGAGGGTCTGTGATTAACTTTTGTTCCTTTTTGCCCTATTGTGCATGTCCCTAGGTCAGAGTTAATTTACAAGTTGTTTCTAAGACACTCGTAGCATGTGTATCATCTGAAGGAAGGAATGTTTTCCATTCAGTTCTTTAAAGAACTGAATACTCATCTGTCAGGTGGGAAAATACTTGGTGGTAATTTAGTTTACTTATCTATTTCCATCCCGGTGCCAGGGTGGGGCAAATAGTTTTTACTTTACTCAGTTTCAATTCCCTCTTAGAATAGATACTGTTCCACATTCTTGGGGAACACTTTACTCAGTTTCATGATCAAAGGATTTATAATAAAATCCATGATCAGAGGAGGGAATGTGTTAGAGATTAAATTCTAAAGCACTTGTTTTGTGGAAGGAGCTGGTGGTGTAGTGCCTAAGGCATTTGACTCCTAACCAGAAGGCTGGTGGTTCAAACCCACCAGCCACTCCTTGGAAGGAAGATTAGAAAATCTATTTCACTAGAGATACTGCCTCGGAAACCCAAGGAGGGGTTGCTACAAGTCTGAGTGGACTCAAGGGCAGTGAGTTTTTTGTGGTTTGTGGAAGGTTCACACAAAGAAGGAACTGGGGAACTTGCCTGAGGTGTGTCCTTTCCTAATTTAAATTAAGGTTGGAGTCTTGCTATTGCTTGGTAACCAGCTTGTGGCTAAGACTCAGGCTGCAGGGTCATGAATCAGCCTATCTGGACCACTACCTAGCCAGGTAGTCAAGGCCCAGAACCAATCCTATAATCCTTTCCTCTCTTCAAATCCTAATCGTGGTCCTTTCTCTGCTTCTGTAGTCCTGCCTGCAACAGTGATGAATCAATCTACCACCAATCATGATTTTGTGATCATTCCTTTTTAAAATAAATCGTATATAATTAGCCACATGGCCATGACTCAGCAGGCTTCATTCAGCTTTCTCATGCTGATGGTTTCCCTCACCCGGGATAATTGTCTTTGTCCTGTCCAAGGCTTAATAAAAGTGTCTCTATTGAACCTGTTTGAATCTGGGGTCTCTTTTCCCAACACAACAGTTACATTCATTGTTTTAAAACTTAACTCATCTAACAGCGTTCCCTCCCCTCCGCTCCCACCCCTGGTAAAGTTAAGGAAAGTTT
>NW_006921711.1:8193817-8201989 GCF_000298275.1 Orycteropus afer afer | reverse complement strand
AAACTTAACTCATACAACAGCCAAACCTATTGTGTGAATTATGTTTGGATCCTGATTAAACACATCAAATATTTAAAAAACAAAACCTTATGTTTGAGACAATGTGGGACATTTATGATGAACTGACTGCTAACCAGAAGGTTGGTGTTTCAAACCCAACAGTCACTCAGTGGAAGGAAGACTGTGCAATTGAAACTGAGTAAAGTCAAAACTCAACTGTTTTCCCCACCCTGGTTAGGACAGATGGTTAGAACAGGTAGGACCCCAGGTTGGAAAAAAAATAAGTAAATATAATTATTCTCAACTATTTCCCCACCCTGGTTAAGATAAATAGGACACCAGTTAGAGACAGATGAATAAACACAATAAGCTCAATTCCTTAAGAACCGAATGGAATGAAAGGCCAATTTGCACATTCTTTCCTGCTATTCCCCTAGAAACAGGTGATAAATGTATTAATGTGTCTTAGAAAACAACTTGAAAATTAACTTTGGCCCTCAAACATGCACAGTGGAACAAAGAGGAACAAAGTTGCTGGGAACTGACACTCTCCCCTGTGCCTAAGCCCGGATCAGCTGATAACAGGAAACTAGTGTGACTCATCCAGGGCGCAGGCACATTGAATTAAAAAATGACTGTCCCTTTAAACCAAGGCAAAGGAAATTTCAGCCAATTGTCAACTATCTCACACCCAAATTCCTGAAATTTTTATGAGTATGCACAATCCTCTCTCCTGAAACTTACAAAAACTGTAATTCAATTTAGATTCTGGGGAGTCAAATCTGGGTAAAAGACTCCTGCCTCCTTGCATTGCTGCTTTGCAATAAATAATTTTCTCTCCTCTTAATCACTCGGTGTGTAAACTGTTCTGACCTGACTGCACACTGGGCAGGGATCCGAGTTTGGTCCGATTTCACAATCTACTTCTGTAAAGATTTACCACCTCAGAAACCTAATGGGAGTCGCTGTGAGTTGGAATTGACTTGATGGCAGTGAGTTTGTTGTTTGGTTTATTAACCATCAGCCACTCCTCAGAAGGAAGGTTGGGCGATCTGTTTCCATAGTGATACTGCCTCGGAAACTCAAGAGGGGTCACTATGAGTCAGGTCCGACTCCATGGCACATAACAACAACAATGACATACCAAGGAATCACCGTTAGCTTTGATACAGGTGATAAAATGGCACCATAGTTATGTAAGAAAATGACCGTATTTTTTTGAAATGCACGTTGAAATATGTAGAAGTAAGATGACATGATATCTGAAATTCTCTTTGAAACACTTCAGCAAGGAAAAGAGATAGATGAAGCAAATGTGACATCTTGCTAATTGAATCTGAGTGATAATACGTAAGAATTGTATTGGAGTTTGAATTCTAAAGCACTTGTGATTGTGGAAGGCTATTGTCCACAGTAGAAACCCTAATTACATTTTGAGGCTGGATATAAGTTTCAGATGCTAATTGGTTTCCTTCTGACCATTAAACCATCATCCATCATCCTAGCTATGCAGGGACAAGTTCCAGGACAAACCTAGTGAGGGGCAGTTTGAAGAGCATGGCAGAAAGTAGATTATCTCACACAAAGAACTAAGGAACTTGTCTGAGAGTGTCCTTTTGTAATTTAAATTAAGGTTGGGGTCTTGGTATTGTTTAGCAGCCACCTTGTGGCTAAGAATCAGGCTGCATGGTCTGAGTCACAACCTACCTGGACCACCACCTTCCTTCCGTCCAAGACTTAATAATAGTGTCCCTATTGAACCTGTTTGAATCTATGGCCTCTTTTCCCCTAATACAGATTTCAATGTACTATCTTCTCCACTTTTGAGTAGTTTGACATTTTCATAATAAAAACTTTTAAAGTGACTATTGTTACTGCTTAAATTCTGAAGCACTTGGTTTGTGGAAGGCTGTGGTCTACAGTGTGAGCCCTAACTCCATTTTGAGTCTTAACATAAATTCAGATGTCCTTTGAGTTCTTTGATCTTTAAACTAGCAATGTAGCTATGCTTAGAAAGGTCTGGGACAAACAGGAAGGGGCAATTTGCCCTCAGGAAAAGACTGGTTGAAAATAGATTATAGGAACAATGTAGAACAAAAAGCAAAATCATAAAGAAGAAAGAAAAAGACCAGGTTTGCTGGTCTGATAGAGCCTGGTGAGACCCCTGAGACTATGGCCCCTAGCTACCCTTCAGGTCTGGAATTGAACTGTCCTGTGGCTTCCAGCCAAACAATAGATAGGCATATGGGGTGAACATTTACATCAGGTAGATAAACTACTCTGGAGAGATCAATCAAGGGAGAACAATGTATGCACAGGGAGACAGCTGGGGGGAGGGGGGAGGGGGCAGGAGTGCTTGGGAGGGAAGTAGGCAGGAAAGAGATAGCTATGGGGCGGAAGTGAGAAGAGAGCTGTTATTTTGTGGGGAATTGCAGTCAATGTCATGAGACAATATGTGTATAAACTGCTGTATGGAAAACGAATTTGTTCTGTAAACTTTCACCCAAATCACAATAATTTTTTTAAAAAAAGAAAATAGATTATGCTCACATAAACAACTAGGGAATTTGCTTTAGTGTCTTTAACTAAATTAAAGGTTGGGGTCCTGCTATTGTCTTGCAGCCACTTTGTGGCTATGATTCAGGGAGACATAGTCATAACTCATACCCTGACAACCACATAGCCAGGTGGTCAAGCGCTGGGACCAGTTCTGCAATGCTTTTAATCCTAAATTATGTACTTATCCCAATCATAGTCCTCTCCCCAGTTCTGTAGTCCTGCCTGCAACAGTGATGAATTAACCTGTCACCAATCATAATTTTTTGATGATTTCCTTTGTTTTGTATCATATACAATTAGTTCCATGGCTGTGAATTAGCAGACTCCATTTGACTTCTTGTACTGTGTACATGCTGATGGTTTCCCTCGTTCTGGATAATTGTCTTTGCCTTGTTTAATAAAAGGGTCTCTATAGAACATGTTTGAATCTGGGTGTCCACCCCACCCCCCTCTCGAGAAGGAGCTCTGGTGGCATAGTGCCTAAGGCATTTGACTGCTAACCAGAAGGCTAGAGGGTCAAACACACCAGCTACTCCTTGAAAGGAAGACAGCAATCTATTTCCATAGAGATACCACCCTGGAAACCCAAGGAGGGGATGCTATGAGTCTGAATTGACTCAACAGCAGTGAGTTTGGTTTGTTTTTTCTTGTGGTTAGTAGATAAGGCACTTGACTGCTAACTGGAAGGAAGGTCAGTGGTTCAAACCCACCAGCTGCTCCATGGAAGGAAGATGGGGTGATCTACTTTCATAGAGATTTACAGGCTTGGAAACCCAGTGGGGGTCTCTATGAGTCCGAAATAACTCGATGGCAGTCAGTCTGGTGGGTTTTCTTCTAGAGTGCTTAGACCAGCACAGATACAATAAACATTCCTAAATGAATGAATAAATTCAAACATGTAGTGCACACACACATATGTTCAGAGTGGTCACCCAGGTGACTAAGTGGTCCCAGCAAGGTTTACAACCTTAGTCCCACACTGTCCAGAACTGGTTTCCTCCACACTGGTATTGGCCCTGGGGCCTGAGCCCAGCCTCCCCATATGCTTCCTGGGAGGTCCCCTGTGTCATCTTCTGATGTCAGTCAGTGTAGCCCAGGCCACAGAGCTTCTAAAAACAATGATCCTTGTTAAAAAAAAAAAAAAAAAAGGCAAGTGGGGGCACAGAGTCAGAATCCAGCTTCTTTGCCTCCTAAAAGTTATGATCCAAACCCACTGTCATCCAGTCAATTCCAACTCATAAAGACTCTACAGGACAGAGTAGAACTGCCCCCTAGGGTTGCCAAGGCTGTAAAACTTTACAGAACAGGCTATTTCATCTTTTTCACACGGAGCAGATGTAGGTTCCAAACATGACCTTTGGTAGCAGCCAAATGCTTAACCAACCAGAGCTCCTTAAGAATGTGATGGTGACCCAGTCATTTGCTGTCCAAACTGGGACCTGAGTCTAAAGGGGGTGCTGTTAATAAATGATTAACACAACAAGTGTGAGAGGAGACTGTCCACTACAAACTCAGATGAGCAGGCATTCTCCCCAGACTTCCTATGCAAATATGGGCACTTGCTTTGCATCTGCCACTAAACTCCTAAATCTAGGAGTAGAGTGAACTTTTGTCAAGTAAAACGAAGAAGACAAAAAAGAGAACATACTGGTTTAGGCCTTTCACCCAGAACAAAGGGCACCTACTCGCCTTACATCTGCATGAGCAAAGGGAGCCAGACAAAGTGCTACACAGATAGGAGCTCCTGGCAACTTTAAAATAGCAGGTCTTCTAACCAAAAGGATAAAAATTGTAAATGTCTTCACCAGATACAGTTAAATCAGATTGGTCTGATTTAGGGGTGGGCTCCAACAGCTGTGTAGAGTGAGAACCACAAATGGAAATGCTGGCAGCTTGTCTCCTACTACTGTGTCCCTGCAGCTGAGGTCCTCAGACTTCCCCATAAGAATCTGGGGAGCCTGGGTAAACCTACAGACATCTGGGCCCTCCCAGAGGTATTTTTTTGTAAGTCTGGAGTGGTACCCAGAAAGTCATACTTTAACAGACAACACACACAAAAAAACCACATAAAATGTAGTCCAGGAATGGTTCTTTACAATGAGAACAGCAGCTCTGGAAGCTGTGAGACATTGTGGGTTTAGATTAGGCTATCTGCTGATCCCAGTCATTAAAATCATCAAACACTCTCTCACTAACATTTCTTGAATGAGAACATAAAATACTTATCTGAATTTTCCGTTTGATTTTTCTAGTGACAAACTGTTTTACTCTCCTGTAATCCAGATTTCTGATTCATGGAGTTGGGGTGATCCACCCAGACCATTTGCCCTTAGGTGTTCTTTTGAACCTTGAGCCTTGAAGAAACTGGTTCCTAAATGTCACATCTAGTCAAACAACCACCTACCCAAACCAAACCACTGCCCATGGCGACCCCTCCTTGGGTTTCCAAGGGGTATCACTACAGATAGTGGATTGCCCAACCAGCCTTCTGGTTAACAATCAAATAGCCTTAGGCACTATGCTACCAGAGCTCCTGAGTCAAACAAGGGTCTAGATAAACTAGTGAGACCCCTTGCCTTGAGCATTGTGTTCTTTTGAAGAATTCAGTCAGTTTCAGGAAACAGACTCCAAAGGTCAGACTGGAAGCTACCATGTTTAGAGTAAATCGGTATTTATTTTCATTGTTCTTCAAGACAATGCTGTATGAAAATTTAGACCATGAATTTGTTTATAAATTCTGTTTGGGCCTTTTTTTCTCCACAAGAGTGCTGATAAAATCTGGTATAAGTGTGTTTCAAAGTTTGATAGGGAAAAAGACTCCAGATTAAAATATATTCTATTAGTGACCCTTTTAATTAAGCTTTAGAGAGGAAAAAAGACAAAACAATCACTCAGTGTGATGGAAACTATCAGCATGTGTATACTACAGAAAGCTGGATGAAGTCCACTGAGTGAGTCATGGCCATGGGGCTAATTATATCTGCGTGAAAACAAAGGGAAACATCAGAAAATCATGATTGGTGGCAGATTGATTAATCACTGTCTCAAGCAGGGCTACAGAATTGGGGAAAGAACCATGATTGGGATATGTACATATATGAAAATTAAAAAGGGTTATAGGATTGGTTCTGGGGCTTGATTACCTGGCTATGAGGTGGTCCAGATATGACTCATGACCCTGCAACTTGAGTCATAGTCACAAGGTGACTACAGGAAGATACGAAGTCCCCAACCTTAATTTAAATTAGAAAAGGACATACTCAGGCAAGTTCCCTAGTTCTTTATGTGAGCATAAACTATTTTCAACCAACTTCTTCCTGAGGGTAAACTGCTTCTCCCTAGGTTTGTTCTGGAACTTGTCTGTACAAAGTCACTATGTCAGTTTATGGGAGCTCTGGTAGCATAGTGCATAAAGCACTTGACTGCTAACCAGAAGGGTGGTTGAAGGAAGATGGGGCAATCTACTTCTGTGGTGATATTGCCTTGGAAACCCAAGGAGGGGTCACTATGAGTCAGGTCCTACTCGACGGCACATAACAACATGTCACTTTAAAGGATAGAAAGAACTCAATTGGCATCTGAACTTATGTCAAGACTCAAAGTGGAGTTAAAGCTTGTGTGAGAGCTTAAATTCTAAAGCACTTGGTGTTGTGATAGGGCTGTGGTCTACAGTGGGAACTCTAATTCCATTTTGAGGCTTGATGTAACTTTCAGATGCCATTTGGGTTCTTTCTGATCATAAACCAGCATGGTGGCTATGCACAGACAAGTTCTAGGACAAACCTAGGGAAGGGCAGTTTGCCTTCCGGAGGAGTATGGTTGAAAGTGAAATAAGACCAAACGCAGGTCCCTGCCCAGTGCACAGTCAGGCCAAAACAGTTTACACACCAAGTGATTAAGAAGAGAGAAAATTATTTATTGCAAAGTGGTGATGCAAGGAGTAGGGGTTCCCGTACCCAGATCTGACTTCCTGAAACTCCATCGAATTACAGTTTTGTAGGTTTCAGAAGAGAGGGTTATGCATATTCATTAAAATTTCAGGACTTTGGGAGTGAGGTGGTCTGTTAGATTGGGTTCTCTAGAGAAACACAAAAACCAACAAGCAGAGAGAGAGAGAGAAATTTATCTTAGGAAAATGGCTCACAAATGTATAGAAGCTGGCAAGTCCAAAGTCCCTGGAGGAAACTTCAAGCTGACAGCAGCCTTAGCTTCTGCAAGCGCAGGGGGCCGAGAAATTCAAGGCTGGCAGGCAGTACACTGGTTGTTGACTCCAACAAAAGACGAATCCAAGATCTCCAGGGCAAGCAGTGGGCTACTCACTCACGGAAGTTTGTAGTCTGCACACCAGGGTTCCAATCCCTCAAAGAATGTCCCTCTTCCCAGGATGTCCCTGGATATCTTCGAAACAGGCCACACCCCTAGGGAAACTCCCCTTGGGCAGATTGGCCATTCAGAACACAGTCGTCTGATCCCATCATGGGAACAACCACACAGAACTGGGGTCCAGCCAAGTTGACACACAGCTCCAACTATCACAGGTGGTTAATGATTGGCTGAAATTTCCTTTGCCTCTGTTTAAAGGGACAGTAGCATTTTGAGCCATTACGCTTACATACCGGATGAGTCACACGGACTTCCTGTCATCAGCTGATCGGGGCTTAGGCAGAGGGGGGAGTGTTAGTTCCCAGTAACTTTGTTCCTCTCTGTCCCACTGCTCATGTCCACAGGCCAGAGTTAATTTTCAAGTTGTTTTATAAGACACCTTAATGGGTTTATCACCTGTGCCTTAGGAAATAGCGGGAAAGTTTCCTCCATTCAGTTCTTAAGGAACTGAGCTTATTGTATTTACTCATCTATCTCCAACCCGGGTCCTATGTGGTCCTATGTGTTTACTCATCTATCTCCAACAAGGGTTCAGAGTGGGGAAATAGTTGAGGGTAATTAAGTTTACTTATCTATTCCCATTCGGGGGTTCCTATCTGTTCTAATTATCTGTTTTAACCAGGGTGGGGAAATAGTTTTGACTTTACTTGGTTTCAAAAGTAGAACCTTGGTGGAAGAAAGGTGGACAAAACTCATGTTAACCCACTGACCCTGGGTAGAGAGCCCTATGCTCCATTCCCACTCTCCTTTCTCCTTCCCAGTCTGCCTTCCAGCCATTCTTCCCAACAGAACAGAGCCAGCAACCAGTCATCCTTGGTCAGTGTCCAAGGCACATTGATTGGCCTTAAGTAAAAAAATTTGTCTTTCTTTTTGCAGTAATACCCTATAAAACCCTCAGTGTGGACCTGGAATAGTGCACTGATATAGTTAATGTGAAAATAGTAACACTTTTTCTTTTCATTTTGTTAACCTTACTATACTCAATCGGAGATGGAATCACATATGCTGCTAAGGTACATGTCAGCAAATTGAAACCTAAGTTTTTGTTTCTTATTTATTTATTTATTTATGTTGTGATTTGGGTGAAGATTTACAGACCAAATTCACTTTCCATACAGCAGTTCACATACACTTTGTCTCATGACATTGACCACAATTTACTACAATGCAACAGCTCGCCTCCCACTTCCTTCTGATAATTACCTCTTCCCTGTGTCCATCCCTCCATGC
>NW_006921711.1:8192205-8193394 GCF_000298275.1 Orycteropus afer afer | reverse complement strand
TGCATCCCTGAATTTTTGGTTTTCTTCATTCTTCTTTGTTCTGGATGGGGAGAGACCCATCGTTGCATCTAGATGGCAGCTTGCAAGCTTTTAAGATCCCAGTCACTACTTGCCAAAGTAGGAGGTGGAACAATGTTTTGTGTAGTATGTTATGCCAATTGAACTTGTTGTCCCCTGCAACCATAGTCCTGAGCACACAGGTTAAACTACTCGATCCCTCTGGGTAGCTGGCTATGACCAAGCACTGACTACCACCTTGCTTCTTGTCAGCTCTACTATACACCTGGGAATTCAGATCATACACATAAACTTATAGGACCTGCTTGAACAATTTTTGTTAGAAAGATCAGCACAAGGCCAGACCCCATGAGGTGGAGGTTAAAGATGTCCCAAATGTCCAAACTACCATGCCACTCCATAATTTCAGACATTAACTCCTCCTCCCAGTAATTTCCCCAGTCTTAAGGTTCTGTATTTCGCTGTAACGCCTCACAGAATTCACAGACACCCAAGAGTTCGTCTCATGTAGTATTGGTGGAGGCTAGCAGGCTGGCGAGTCCCGGGTCTGGGAGTAGGTCTGGCGAATCCTCCCAACTCTCGGGGTTTGATGAACCTCGATCAGCAGATCAGATGACGGCTGCTGTCCCAAATCCAGGGGTGAGCTGAGGATGATCCAAGACACAAAGCTGAAGCGAGAGGAGAGTGAATCTTCCCAGGAGATTCGTAGGTATACCCTCAGGGAAGCTAAGGGTGGTGATTTGAATTATACCCTCCAGCAAGGCAGGACTCAAGATACCTTCCACCTGTGTTGCCCCAAAAGAATTAACCTAAATCCCATCACAGAGTCAATTGCCAGTCATTATAGGGAATGACTACTACCAGCTGCCCAGCCAAGTTGATATCTGAACTTAACTACCACACCACTCCAAATAGTCATGGATAATGGGATTTAAAAAACATCACAGAATGGAGGACAATGGCTAGAAGGGCCACATCAAGCAATTCACCTCAGGACAATTGTCTGCCAACCCTATACATGTTCTTGGGTACACTCCCTACTTCATAGACATACCTACTAGTTCAGCCTTTCCACTCATCTGTCCACCCATCTATCCACCCGTATACCCATGTTTGCCTTCACTGACAACGCAGTACTGTATGTGCAAAAGGGTTCATCTTTGTTGTCTGT
>NW_006921711.1:8191418-8192020 GCF_000298275.1 Orycteropus afer afer | reverse complement strand
CTTTAGCATTGCATAGTATTCCATTGTGTGTATGTACCATAGTTTGGTTATCCATTCCTCAGTTGATGGACACCTAGGTTGTTTTCATCTTCTGGCTATTATAAATAGTGCTGCAAAGAACATGGGTGTGCATATGTCTGTTCTTGTCATGGCTCTCACTTCTTTGGGATATACACCTAGTAAAGGAATGGCTGGGTCAAATGGTATCTCTAATTCCAACTTTTGAAGGAATTGCCATACTGCTTTCCCCAATGGTTGTACCATTTTACAGTCCCACCAGCAGAGTATTAGAGTCCCAATCTCTCCACATTGTCACCAACATTTGTTATTTTCTGTCATGTTGAATTTTGCTACTAATGCTGGAGCAAGATGGTATCTTATTGTTGTTTTGATTTGCATCTCTCTAATAGCTAATGATCTTGAGCATTTCTTCATATGCTTGTTGGCCCCTTGAATATCCTCCTGGGTGAAGTGTCTATTCATGTCTTCTGCCCATTTTTTTTATATGTTTTTTAAATTGTGATTTGGGTGAAGATTTATACAGCAAATTCACTTTCCATAACCTATACTTTGTCTCCTGTCATTGACCACAGTTTACCACA
>NW_006921711.1:8156842-8159091 GCF_000298275.1 Orycteropus afer afer | reverse complement strand
CCTTCAAGGCTCAGGGGTCCAGGATTATCTTCTGTGTCTGTGTTAATTGGTTCCCCTTTTCCTTGTTGAATAGGTTCTGTGCAGTCTTTCTCCCTATACCACCATCTTACCAGAAGTCTCCAAGTTTCTGTACATGCCTGCCCTTCCTAGAAGTCAACCAATCCACCCTTGCCACCTTAGCTATAGTATATGACCTGACTGCAAAAGTACCCAATATGCCATGTAAGTAAAGTAACTTGATGTTGTTAAGTGCCGCCTGGTCGATTCTGACTCTTAGCCACCCTATGTACAAGAAAATGAAACACTGCCCTGTCCCTGCACCATCTCCACAATCCTTGCTATGCTTGAGTCTATCATTGCAGCCACTTTGTCAATCCAGCCCGTTGAGGGTCTTCCCTTTTTTTGCTGACCCTCCACTTTACCAAGCATGACATCCTTTTCCAGGGACTGGTCCCTTTTGACAACATGACCAAAGTGGGTGAGACAAAGTCTGGCCATTCTTACTTCTAAGGAGCATTCTGGCTGCACTTCTGCTAGGACAGATTTGTTTATTCTGGCAATCCATGGTATTTTCAGTATTCTTCTCCAACACTGCAATTCAAGGGCATTAACTCTTTTCCAGTCTTCCTATTCATTTACCTAAGGCAAGTAACTTAGAACTAACCAATCACTTTTTGCCCAGTGTTACTTCTTTGTTTTTATATCAAAACCAAAAAAAAAAAAACCAAACTCACTGCCATCGAATTGGATCTGACTCATAGTGACCCCTCCTTGGGTTTCCAATGCAGTATCACTACAGAAGTAGATTGTCCAATCTTCCTTCTGAGGAGTGGCTGGTGAGTTTGAACTGCCAGCCTTCTGTTTAGCTGTCAAATGCCTTAGGCACTGTGCCACCAGAGCTCCTTGTTTTTATATAGCCGTGTCTATATAACTTTCCTTGGGCAATCTACTTCCATAGTCATACCGCCTCAGAGACCTAAGGGGGGTTGCTATAAGTTGGGGCCAACTTGATGGCACATAAGAATCACAAACATATAACCTTCTGCAAGGAAGATTGGGCAATCTACTTCCCTAGAGATACTGCTTCAGAAACCCAACAAGGGATCGTTATGAGTCATGATCGACTGGATGGCAGTCACTTTGGTGTTTTATTGTTATTGTTGTTGTTATATAATGTTTGTTTCTCTCTCTTATTCTTCAGAGCTCTAGTTTGACTTTCAAACTAGATGCTGCCGAATTCAAGCATTGCTAAATAAAGCCAAAGTGTTTGAACAAAAATTAATGTTTTGTTAAAAATTTTTAAAAATAACTTCCAGGTATAGAACATCCTTGGCAGCTGGGCTCAGGAGCCTGGAAGTCTCAGAAGTGCAAAGATTTTTCTCAACTCTGATTTTCTCTGGTGGTTACAGCCCTGCGTCTCAAATCATGGCATCAAGAAGTTCCTGGAAAGCAGGAAGGAGGACAAGACATGAAGGCAGGAGAGCTATTCTTTCTTTCTTTTTAAAAATATACATTTTATTTAAATATAATTTATGTACAGTGAAATACACAAAATTAAAGTGACGTGGGTCAATGCATCTTTTTTTTTATTTTATTTTTGCAGTGCTCCTCTTCCTTCCCCTCCCACCACTGGTAACCAACAACGAAAGTTTCCTTCCGTATATAAACTTTTCCTTGACTTTTTACGATAATGGGCTAAGATTATATTTGTCCTTCTATAAATGACTTATTTCACTCAGCATAATGTCCTCCAAGCTCATCCATGTTATGTGGTGTTTTTTATAATCTACATTATTCTTTAGCGTTGTATAGTATTCCATTGTGCATATGTACCATAGTTTGGTTATTCAATCTTCTGTTGATGGGCACCTAGGCTGTTTCCATCTTTTTCCTATTGTAAATAATGCTGTGATGAACATGGGTGTTGCAATGTAGTAAATTACTTAGTATGGCTTTTCTACCCATAAGTCATTGTAAACTCAGAGGTGGAATGAGCAACTGAGGAGCTCCTGATTGTAAATGTTATCTACATGGGTTATTTCTGTTGGGCATGGCACAACACAATGTTATGGGACTCTCACTCTCAGGTGCTTAGAATTCTGTTGTTATGATTGGTTGGTTTGGCCACTCTGCCAAGCTCAAAAGGAGGCCTCCTAGAGGCAGAACTCTCTCTGACTGCTGGTTGAGGAACACATGCTGCTGAAAGAGATATGTGCCACTGGAAAGAGACGCAAGAGACACGCGTTGCT
>NW_006921711.1:8154078-8156622 GCF_000298275.1 Orycteropus afer afer | reverse complement strand
CATAATCTGTGAGCTCCGTGTGGTCACTGCAGCGAATTATCGAACCCAGGAGAGAGGTGGCGGGTGCTTTGGGGGGAACGTTTGGAGAAAGGGCTGGAGGGAGGCAGTATGTCTGGCCTTGTAGGAATAGGCCTTGGGTTACTGCTGGTAATCCTGTCTTCCTCTTGTAGGGTTAGAGGAGTTCAGAACTTGTGGCCTCCTTGCCCTTTTTGCAGGTGTGTATATATCTGTTCTTGTCCTGCCTCTCACTTCTTTAGGATATATACCTAGTAATGGGATTATTGGGTCAAATGGTATTTCTAATTCCAGCTTTTTAAGGAATCACCATACTGCTTTCCACAGTGGTTGTATCATTTGACAGTCTCACCAGCAGTATATGAGAGTCCCAATCTCTCCACAGCCTTGCCAGTATTTGTTATTTTATGTCTTATTGAACTTTACCATTAGTGCTGGAGTGAGATGGTATCTCACTGTTGTTTTGATTTGCATCCAGAAGGGCTATTTTGTTATATATCCAGCCTGGCTTAGCTGCCAGAGGGTCTTCAGTTTGGTTCCTGGCTCCTTTGGCATAACACCAAAGAAGGAGTGTGAGAGATGGCTCAGAGAGGAGAATGGGGCTGTTCAACAAGTAATAGCTCAGCCCTTGGCTAAGCCTAGAACATACACTAAGGTAGGATATGGGCTTCCTGCCCTTGCCAGTTCATGTACTCTAGTCTGGGAGTTGGGCTTTTGGGATGACAATCACACATTTGAAAACCAAATGTGGCAGGTTGGGACTGATGGTTTAATGGTTTCAAGGAATGGATAGCCTGTTTGCCTGTGTGGTCTTGGTGAGGTGGCATTTAATAATGTCTTAAAGCACTCTAAGAACTCTGGTAGCATAGTGCCTAAGGCGTTTGACTGCTAACCAGAAGGCTGGTGGTTCAAACCCACCAGCCACTCCTTGGAAGGACAACTGGACAATCTATTTCTGTAGAGATACTGCCTTGGAAACCCAAGGAGGGGTCGCAATGAATCTGAATCAACTCGACAGCAGTGAGTTTGGTTTTGGTCTTTTGGTAAGAACCGCTGGTGGTGTAGTAGTTAAGACATTTGGTTACTAACCAAAAGGTTGGTGGTTCAAACCCACCAGCCATTCCATGGAAGAAAGATGAGGCAATCTCCTTCCATGAAAATTTACAGCCTTGGAAACCCTATGGGTACTGCCATGAGTTGGAATTGACTCAATGGCAGTAAGTTTATTTTTTGGTTTTGGTAAGGGTACATTTCAGTTGCAGCAATATACAGAGAACTTCCAGAAATTCAAGTCGGAGTCAGAAGAGGGCCTGGAGTAAGGCATATCATTGCTGATGCCAAATGGATTTCTTGTAGCCTCTGTGGCACAGAGCCAATTATCACAACAGGTTGAAGAATTTATTGGGTATCAATACCCAAGGAGACAGAGCTGAGAAATGATTACGGTTTTTAAAGGGAATTGGGCTAACTTCCAGTAGGATGGAAGAACAGGCAGACAAGTGACTACTGCCTCAGAAACCCAAGGAGGGGTCGCTATGAGTCGGGTACAATTTGATGGCACATAACACCAACAAAAACATACAGAAGTGGATTAGGCACTAACTAGTGGAGAAACCTGAAGAAAAACAGTGAGTACAAAAACAGTCAGATTTGCAGAGTGTCAGCTACTTTGACGGGACCAACAGCCTGAATATTTCCAAGTGGTGTTGGGACCTGAGAATAGACCTAAAGATCAACCCTGGTCACCAAGGGCTGCAGGGAAGACTGCACTGGTGGCTTATTACTAGGAAAGGAAACATCATGGAGGGAGACAATCTGAGCTGTTGATTTTTCGCTGTCCAGAGGGCGCATCCATTCTGATTGTTTACACATGGCAGCCATTTTGGATATTTAAATTGACCAATGGCACGGCCATTTTGAATCTTTACAAGTGGCAGCCATTTTGGACTTTTTGGGTGGCAGCATTCTCATTTGAATTCCAGGGACCTAAGAATAGGCTCTTGTTTGCCAAGGATGGCAGGGACATCCGAGAGGCTGACAACAGGAATGGAGACAGGTGGTGAGTGTATAGGTGCTGTCATCTAGTGAATACAGGAGCGCAGTACCCTGCTTGCATGGATAACATACAAAAAAAAAAACAAAGAAAACAAAAATAATGGGTAAGTCACTCCAACATACAATCACCAACTAAATATAAGCACAAAAACCTCACAATGCCTCAGAGACAACAGAGCATCACAGTCCACACAAAGAAGCAAGACAAAGCAGAAGAAGCAAAGGACCAGGATACAGACCCAAAACATATCCCTGAGGAAGAGACAGCATTGGAACTCCCTAATAAGGAATTCAAAAGAATTATATTTAGGCATTTTCAACAAATTGAGAGACAGATCAGTGAAAACCCTACAACAATTTTAAAAGACAATACAAGAACAAAATGACAAAATAACTGAAAAATTAGAAATGATACAAAATCTACACACAGAAATCCAGAAGATTAATACTAAATTTTCAGAAATAGATAAGGCA
>NW_006921711.1:8152829-8153643 GCF_000298275.1 Orycteropus afer afer | reverse complement strand
TTATGTACCCAGCAAAACTGTCCCTCAAATATGATGGTGAAATTAGGACATTTCCAGATAAGCAGAAATTCAGGGAATTTGTTAAACCAGACCAACCTTACAAGAGATTCTAAAGGGAGCACTTTGGACAGAGAAACAACAACAGTCAACAACAACTGACCATTAAACACATGATGATATAACCCAGAAACCAACCAGCTATGGAAGTATCCAAAGTAAATAAGCCTACTAGATTGTAAACAGGGAACCAGAGACATCAATTGACAAATGAGGACAACTACAAACCAAAAAGAGGGAAAAAAATGTGTCGTTACAGAACTTCTAGATGGTAGGGAAATCAAGACAACTACAAGACAGAACGGGTTGTTCTAAACTTGGGAAGAAAACTAGAAATCAAAGGGTAACCTCAAAGAAAAAATGATAAACCTTCACATCAAAAAAGAGGACCAGCATAGATATTCAGCAAATACAATAGCAATGAAGGAAGTGATAACATGATTCATAAACAAAATAAGCTCAGCATAGAAAATAATATGGAACAAAGAAATCGACACCATGAAAAAGCACATAACAAAAATGACAGCAACAAATTCATATTTGCCAATAATTACTTATCTGGCAAGGGACTTATCCCTAAGATTTATAGCAAAGAGTGGATGATCAAACTATGGTACATACATATGAAGCAATGCTATGCAGCACTACAGAATAATGTAGAATCTGCAGAGCACCGCATAACGTGGATGAACTTGGAGGACATTATGCTGAGTGATGTAAGTCAATCACAGAAGGACAAATATAGTATTGGTTCATT
>NW_006921711.1:8150805-8152264 GCF_000298275.1 Orycteropus afer afer | reverse complement strand
GTCAACAACCAGTGTACTGCCTGCCAGCCTTGAATTTCTCGGCCCCCTGCGCTTACGGAAGCTAAGGCTGCCGCCAGCCTGTTTCCTCCAGAGACTTGGACTTGCCGGCTTCTATACGTTTGTGAGCCATTTTCCTAAGATAATTTTTTTTTTCTCTCTCTCTCTATAAATATATATATACGCTTTGCTGGTTTTTGTGTTTCTCTAGAGAACCCAATCTAACACACTACCCAAAGCAATATATACATTCAGTGAAATCCTGAGCCAGATTCCCTCAACATTCTTGAAAGATATGGAAAAACCAATCACTAATTATATATGGAAAGGAAAGAGACCTTGGATAAGCAAAACACTACTGAAGAAAAAGAACAAAGTAAGTCTCACACTCCCAGATCTCAAAACCCATTGCACAGCCACAATTGTGAAAACAGCCTGGTATTGATATAACGACAGATGTACAGATCAGTGGAACAGAATTGAGAACCCAAAAATTGAGCCATCAAGCTATGGTCAGCTGATCTTTGACAAATGGCCAAAATCCATTAAATGGGGAAGAGATAGGCTCTTTCACAAATGTTGCTGGCAAAACTGGATATCCATTTGCAGAAAAATGAAAAAAGATCCATACCTCACACATAGACAAAAACTAATTCCAGATGCATCAAAGACTTAAATGTGAAACCTACAACTATAAAGTTCATCAAAGAAAATAGGGACAAATTTAGGGGCCCTAATTTATGGCAGGAATAGACTATCAAGCATAACCCAAGATGCACAAACAGCAAAGATAAACTAGATGATTGGGACCTTCTAAAAATTAAATTTTCATGTGCTTCCAAAGACTTCTCCAAAAGAGTAAAAAGAGAACCTATAAACTGGGGGAAAATATTCTGCAATGACTTATCAGACAAAGGACTTACCTCTAAGATTTACAGAGAACTCCAACACCTCAGCATCAAAAAGACAAACAATCCAATTAAAAAATGGGCAGAAAACATGAACAGACTTCCTTGAAGAACATATTCAGGCAGCCAACAAACACATGAAGAAATGTTTGTGATCATTAGCCATTAGAGAGATGCAAACCCAAACAATCATGAGATACCATCTCACCCAGAATTAACAACAAAGTTCAACAAGACAAGATAACAAATGCTGACAAGGATGTGGAGAGATTGGGACTCTCATGCACTGCTGGTGGGAATGTAAAATGATACAACCACTGTGGAAATTGGTATGACAATTCCTTAAAAAGTTGGAAATAGAAATACCATTTGATCCAGCAATCCCATTACTAGGTATATATCTTAAAGAAGTGAGAGACAGGACACAAATAGATATATGCACATCCATGTTCATCACAGCACCATTCACAATAGCAAAGAGATGGAAACAACCTAAGCACCCATCAACCAAGGAATGGATAAACAAACTGTGGTACATACACACAATGGAATAT
>NW_006921711.1:8148871-8149940 GCF_000298275.1 Orycteropus afer afer | reverse complement strand
ACATGACTTTTATTTCTCTAAGTGATCCAGACATCCAGAAGAAATTACAAAAATTGGAGAGAGACTTGGGAATGCCTCTTGGGCAGCTGTTGGAAATCACTTTTAAAATCTTAAGCAATCTAGACCTGGTGGCTAAACACAAGGAAAGGCAGAAAATAAAACAGAAAACAATTTTACTCACTGTAGCTTTAGCTCCTGGAGGCAAAAGTCCAGAGAATAAAAGATCTTTTAGGGCCACCAGACCCTTGACTCAGACTAACATGCATATTGGAAGGAGAAAGAGGACCTAAGAGGTCTCGGGGAAGACACCCTTTTGTACTAGCATTACAGAGTACTGGGCAACAGGGAGAGGACTCAGATTGATGGGGCCTGGGGACTCTTACCCTCATCCAACTCTACCACCAAGAACCCTGAGTAACTATGTAGGTGGGAGAACACTTGATTGGTTTCATATTGGATACTGGGGCTAACTTTTCTGTGTTGAACACGGCCGAGTTCCCTTTAAGCACTCTCACAGTGCCAGTAATGGGGTTCACTGGAATCCTGGCTGCTAAGAGATTTTTACAGCCTGTTAGGTGCAAAATTGGTGATCAGCTTTTTCATGAATTCCTATGTGTTCCAGAATATCCCATTCCCTTATTGGGGTGAGATTTACTTAACAAATTGGGGGGCATACATAACCTTTGAGAAAGGAAAAATGAAGGTCACTGTCTGTGGTGGTTACGTTTTGTGTGTCAACTTGGCTGGGCCTGGTTGAGTGGCTGGGCAGCTGAATGGAGTTAGTCCCCATGGTGAGACTGGTAAGTAACTCCATGGTGGAATCTTTTGGAGCAGCTGAGTAGCTGCTTTGGGTATGTGGTCTGCTTCTCGTATATAAGGAATAGCTTTGGGATTGGTCTCCAGAATATGACACGCTTGGACCCTGCATGTAGCCATGTCGTTGTTCAGCAGCCTGCCATGCTCTGCCAACCTTGGGACTTACAATGGCCTTGAATTAATGGCCTGCCGTGTGGTTTGGTAACATCAGCACTGTGCCATTTTATTTGTTGACCTTGGGCTTGTTAGCCTC
>NW_006921711.1:8146948-8147501 GCF_000298275.1 Orycteropus afer afer | reverse complement strand
TCTTCTGGTTAGCATTCATGTTATGACAGAACTGGAGGAAAGGAAGCGGGTAAAGTCTTTAAACAATGTTTTACAAAGCATTCATCAGTATGCTTCTGTGCAATTGTCTTATCCCACTGACACTCCTGGCACAGGTTTCGACCAGGAGACAGGGTCTTGCTGAACACTTGGAAAACCCAACACCTGCAGGACCAGCTTACTCCAAAGTAGGAAGGACCCTTTGAAGTGCTATTGACACCTACTCCTTCCTGAAACTGGCAGGGATCACAGTCTGGGTCCATTACACCTTAGTGAAAGCTGCACCTACTGAACTTAACCCTTTACCCTCCAAACAAGACCCCTCCTATTCCTGCACTCCACTCTCAGATATCAAGTATTTATTCAAAAAGGATGAGTAAAACTGTGGGGGGGGGGATTTGTATTTGTATATTTGGTTTTAACCCCTTTCTGATCCAAGGTGAGCCCCTGCTGGTAATTTACAAGCAAAAGGGGTTCTAACTTTGAAAGTTGGAAACACCCTCATTCTACCTTGTGTTGTCTCTGCTTTTCTTCC
>NW_006921711.1:8144456-8145118 GCF_000298275.1 Orycteropus afer afer | reverse complement strand
GTCCTGTTTTCGTTCAGGTTTTTCCACTAGTTGGTGCCTAATCCACATCTGTATGGCTCCTTTCAAAGCTCAGGGCTCTAGGATTATCTTCTGTACCTCTGTCAATTGGTTTTTCTTTTCCTTGTTGAAGAGGGTCTGTATACTTGTCTGCCTAGTCCTCCATTTTACTGGAAGTCCTGTAGTTTTCTTTGTGTTGGTCTTTTGTGTATCTGGTAAGATTTATTCCCAAGTATCTTATCTTTTTTGTACCTACTGCAAATGGTATTGGTTTCTTTATTTCCTTTTCAGAGACTTCTCTGCTGGTGCAGAGAAACCCAACTGATTTTCATATGTTGATCTTGTATCCTGCCACTATGCTAAATCTTTCAATAAATTCTATTAGGTTTCTTGCTGAATCTCTTGGGTTTTCTATGTATAGGATTATATCATGTGCAGATAGGGATAGTTTTATTTCTTCCTTATGAATTTGATGCCTTTGGTTTCCATTTCTTGCCTTATTGCCCTGGCTAGGTCTTCCAATATAATGTTGAATAGAAGTGATGATAGAGGGCATCCTTGTCTGGTTCGTTTTCACAAGGGGAATGGTTTCAGTCTCTCTCCATTGAGATTATTGTTGGCTATTGGTTTTGCATATATGCCCTTTATTATGTTGAAGAATTTTA
>NW_006921711.1:8130682-8131715 GCF_000298275.1 Orycteropus afer afer | reverse complement strand
GGAAGCCCCCTTACAGTCTATTTTATGATAAATTAATATTGCCATTCCTGCTCTCTTTTGGTTGCCATTTGCTTGGTATATCTCTTTCCAACCTTTGACTTTTAGTCTATTTTTGTCTTTGTGTCTATAGTGAGTCTCCTGTAGACAGCATATTGATGGTTCATGTTTTCTTATCCAGTCTGCAACTCTCCATCTCTAGAGTGGTGCATTTAATCCATCTACATTCAGTGTAATAATCAACAAGTATGAATTTATTGATGTCATTTTGTTATTTTTTGTGTCTGTGGTGTTGTGGATTTCTTTGTTCTATATAATTTTCCTTGCTGAGCTCAATTTGCTCATGCATTGTGTTATCATCTCCTTCATTGCTATTGTTTTAGTATTTGCTTAGTATTTGTGGTTGTCCTCTTTTTCACTTTGATGCAAAGATTTATTATTTTTCTTTGAGGTTACCCTGTAATTTATAATTTTCTTCCCCAGTTTAAAAGTCTGTTCTGTTTTGCAATTGTCTTGACTTCCTAACCATTTAAAAGTTCTGTAACAAGACCCTTTATTCCCTCTTTTTGGTTTGTAGTTGTCCTTATTTACCAATTGATGTCTCTGGTTCCCTGTTCACATTCTTGTAAGCTTATTTTACTTTGGATACTTCAATAACTGGGTTGGTTTCTGCGTTATGTTATCATGTTTGTTAATCATTGGTTGTTTGCTGTTGTTGGTTCTCTGTCCAAAGGACTCCCTCTAGCATCTTTTGTAAAGTTGGTCTGGTTTTAACAAATTCCCTTAATTCTGCTTATCTGAAAATCTCCTAATTTCATCCTCATATTTGACAATTTTGCTTATATATAATTCTTGTTTGGAATTTTTTTCTTTTGGGGTTTTACATATATATCATCCTATTGCTTTCTTGCCTGCATGGTTTCTGCTGAGAAATCAGAGTTTAATCTTATTGTTTGCCCTTTGCAGGTAACTTTTCATTTTCCCATGGTGCTTTCATGATTCTTTCTTTGTCTTTGGTTTTGGTTAGTTTGATGAT
>NW_006921711.1:8127344-8130197 GCF_000298275.1 Orycteropus afer afer | reverse complement strand
GTGGCTGGTGGGTTTGAACTGCCAGCCTTCTGGTTAGCAGTCAAGTGCCTTAGGCACTATGCTACCAGCGCTCCCTTAAGAAAGTAGTATTGAGGTATTTGTCTTTAATCTCATTAATTCTGTCTTCCATTGATTTGATTCTACTCCTTTGCCTATTCAATAGCTTATCTATTTCTTAGTAATAATGTTGTTGATTTTGGTCATTTGTTTTTTGTATCATTTCTAATTTTTTGTTTATTTCATCAATTTGTTCTTGTATTGTTTTCCTAAATTGTTCTAGATATTTTTCTGTGTTTTCCTTAATTTTCTCAGTGTTTTCCTTGATCTTGTCAGTGTTTTCCTTGATCTGTCTCTTAATCTGCTGGGGGTGCCAAAATATAATTCTTTTGACCTCCTTATCAGGGAATTCCAATGCTGCTGCTTCTTCAGGGATATTTT
Organism: Orycteropus afer afer; assembly: GCF_000298275.1. Lineage (NCBI taxonomy): Eukaryota > Metazoa > Chordata > Mammalia > Tubulidentata > Orycteropodidae > Orycteropus > Orycteropus afer. The sequence continues at coordinate 8,129,759 of NW_006921711.1, read as the reverse complement.
CTGGGTTTGCATCCTGGTCCTTTGTTTCTAGTACTTTATCTTGCTTTTTTTGTGTGTGTGTACTGTGATGGTCTGTTGTCTTCAAGACATTGTGTTGTTGTATTTATGTTTAATTTGTGGTTGAATGTTGGTGTGATTCATTCAATATTTTTTTTCCTTTTATTTTATTTTGATATATCTTTGTGAGCAAAGTACTTTGCTCCTCTATTTGCTAGTTGTTAGCATTAGGCACTCACCACCTGTCTCTTTGTGGATGTGATAGAGAATGAGAGTGTGTGCACAGATCTCTGTTAGCTGTTCATAAAGAACATTTGAGGATTAGTTGAGCTGGTATTGGCTGCTGTCTATCACTGGTTAGTTGGAGCAAAAGCAAGTGGTGGCCCTCACTCAGTGGGTAAGGTTGCTGGAGGTGCAGTTATAGTTGGGTTGTGTGGGAATGGTTGCTGTCTCCCATTTAGTTAGACAAAAATAATTTAAAAACCTATCAAAAGACAAAACAAAACGAGAACAAAAAAACTCAAACCACATAAAAAAATAGGAACAATTGCAAAAGAAAAGTAATAAGAAGAAAAAATTTCAAAATATATTTTTAAAAGATAAAAGAAAGATAATGTGAAAAAGAGTAAAAAAAAAAAAAAAGCCACAATATGTGGGGACAGAGGAATTAGAGAAAAGAGCAAGTAAAAAAAGAATAGGGAAAAGTGCAAAAGGAAAAACAATAGATAGGAAGAACTGAAGAACCAAAGGAAAGTAAAAAGAAGGGAGCCAGGAAAAAGAAAACACACACACACACACAAGAATCAGGGATGGGAAAGGGGGGAGGGAAGGAAAAAAGGAGGAAGAAAAAAAGAATAATTTAAAAACAAACAAAACAAAACTGTGGATGGGGGCACAGCACCCAAGCTCTTCCAGTGCACAGACCAACATGCTGGGATGGAACCCTCACATGACAAGAAGTTGGGTAGAGGAAGGAGAATGGCCACATCCCTGTTCACAAAGAGGATGTGGGGCAAAAGAGTAACAAGTGGAATATTGCACCTCTCCTGTTGTCAGTCTCCAGTACGGTTGCCCATGCTGTCCTTGGCAGGCAGATCCCACTCCCAGGTCATAGTCCAAGCAAGAATGCCACCTGCACACTCTCAAAATAGCTGCACTGGCCACTTGCAATCATCCATAATGGCTGTGCCCTGAGTACAGCCACCAACAGTCCATAGGTCTTCCTGTCTCCTTCCTCGCTGTTCTCCCTTCTGGTCATCAGGCACCAATGAAGTCCTTGCCCCTGTAACCTTGGTGAACAGAGCTGATTCCTTGGTTGCTATTGGGAAATACTCAAAATGGCTGTGCCCTCAGGACAGCCGGCAATCCATAGCTCTGTCTCCTTACTCACTGTTTTATTCAGGTTCTTCTACTGGTTGGTATTTAATCCACTTCTTTATCCTTCTCTTCAAAGCTCAGGATTCCAGGAATGTATTCTGTATCAGTTTCAATTTGGTTCTCATTGCTTTGTTGCAGAGGATCTGTGTAGCCTGTCTGCCTATTCCTCCATCTTGCCAGACCTTGCTTCTTAGTCATGGGGGGATAACTACACCTTTGCCAGTTATTAAGAATGCACCCCAGGAATAGGCAGACAAGCGACACAGACCCTCTTCAACAAAGAAAAGAAAACCCCATTAACAGAGATACAGAAGATATCCTGGAACCCTGAGCTTTGAAAAGAATTATACAGAAGTGGATTAGGCACCAACTAGTGGAAAAACCTGAACGAAACAGTGAGTACAGAGATGGTCAGAACTGCAGACTGTTAGCTACACTGATGAGACCAACAGACTGAATATTTCCAAGTGGTGTTGGGACCTGAGAATTGACCTAAAGATCAGTCCTAGTCAACAAGGGCTGTGGGGACAACAGCTCTGGTGGTCTATGACTAGGAAGGGAAACAGAAGGAGGGAGACAACCTGAGCTGTGGACTTTCTGCTGTTTGTAGAGTACAACCATTTTGATTGTTTACATGTGGCAGCCATTTTGGATATTTAAAGTGACCGAGGATGAAGCCATTTTGAATGTTTATAAATGGCAACCATTTTGCATTTTAAAGTGATAGTATTCTCATTCAGATTCCAGGGACCTAAGAATAGGCTCTGTTTGCCAGGGCCAACAAGGACATATGAGGGTCTGACAAAGGAAAGGAGACAGGTGGTGAGTGTATAAGTGCTGTCAACTAGTGAATAGAGGAGCACAGATCAGTTCCCTGACTGTACAGATAACATACTGAAAAAATGGCGAGGAGGCCACATGTTCCGACCTCCTCTAACCTTACAAGAGGAAGACAGGATTACCAGCAGTAACCCAAGGCCTATTCCTACAAGGCCAGACATGCTGCCTCCCTCCAGCCCTTTCTCCAACCATTCCTCCCAA
>NW_006921711.1:8125380-8126247 GCF_000298275.1 Orycteropus afer afer | reverse complement strand
ATCAAAACAAAATGAAGAAAGCCTAAGGTTCATGTGGGATACCATCAAAAGGAATAACCTACAATGCACTGGAATTCCAGAACAGGAAAAGAAAAATGAAACCACTGAGAAAATTGTCCAAGATTTGTTGGAGGAGAACTTCCCTGGTATGATGAAAGATGAGAACATATCCATTCTGAAAGTCCAACGAACCCCAAACAGGATAGACCCCAAAAGAAAAACAGTAAAAGATATCATCATCAAATTCACCAAAACAAAAACAAAGAAAGAATCATGAGAGCAGCACAGGAAAAACAAAAAGTTACCTACAAGGGGCAACCAATAAGACTAAGTTCGGATTTCTCAGCAGAAACCACGTAGGGCAGGCAAGAAGACAGTGGGATGGTATATATAAAACCCTGAAAGAGAAAAATTTCCAACCAAGAATTATGTCTCCAGCAAAATTGTCCCTCAAATATGATGGTGAAATTAGGACATTTCCAGATAAGCAGAAATTCAGGGAATTTGTTAAAACCAGACCAATCTTACAAGAGATGCTAAAGGGAGTCCTTTGGATAGAGAAGCAACAAAAACCAACAACAACTGACCATTAAACACATGATGATATAACCCAGAAACCAACCCAGCTATGGAAGTATCCAAAGTAAATAAGCCTACAAGATTATGAACAGGGAACTGGAGACACCAACTGACAAATGAGGACAACTACAAACCAAAAAGAGGGAAAAAAAATCTGTGTTGTTACAGGACTTCTAGATGGTAGGGAAGTCAAGACAACTACAAGATAGAACGGACTGTTCTACACTTGGGAAAAAAAACTATAAATCACAGGGTAACCTCAAAGAAAAATGATAAACCTTCACATCA
>NW_006921711.1:8122929-8123695 GCF_000298275.1 Orycteropus afer afer | reverse complement strand
TTGATTACCCATTTTATACAGTTTACTCCCAATAAGCAATCTATCGAAGGATGGGTGTCAATGCTGGATCCGGACATGTATCCAGCTATGTACACTCCCAGAAACCAACTCTACCACGGTATTTTCAATTGTCTCTTATTCATATGAAAGCTAGACAATGAATGTGCATGACCTAAGAAGAATTGATTCCTTTGAATTTGGTGTTGGCATAGAATATTGAAAGTATCTTGGACTGCCAGAAGAACAAACAAATCTGTCCTGGAAGAAGTGCAGCTGAAATGCTCTTTATAAGCAAGCATGGCCACATGTCATCTCACCTATTTGGTCATGTTGTAAGAAGGGACCACTCTCTGGTGAAGGATATCATGCTTGGTAAAGTAGAGGGTCAGTGAAAAAGGCAAGATCCTTAATGAGATGAATTGATACAGTGGCTGCAAAGATGGGCTCAAGTATAAGCAAAGATTGTGTGGATGGTGCAGTATCAGGCAGTGTTTTTTTCTACTGTACATGTGGTCGCTATGAGTTGGAGTCAACTTGACAGCACCTAACAACAATAACAATGTCAAGGGTATATTGACATTATAAGGGGCCAGTGACGTTCAGTGGTAACATTCTCCTATACAGGAGACCAAATGAGCTCTGGTGGTGTAGTGAATAAGGCATTTGGCTGCTAACCAGAAAGTCTGTGGTTCAAACCTACCAGCTGTTCCCTGGAAGGAAGATGGGGCAATCTATTTCTGTAAAGATTTACAGCCTCGAAAACCTA
>NW_006921711.1:8111847-8122554 GCF_000298275.1 Orycteropus afer afer | reverse complement strand
GGGGAGACATTTACAGACATCCATGCCATATGTTGAAGTGCTCTGAGTTGCAGGTTTAAAAAAGTTTAAAAAAGATTTCTGTTCCGATCCTGCATTATCAGTAATAACACACATTAATCTACATAGGTAGACAGGCATGATAAATTATGAGTAGGTGAAAGGGAATACAGCCATGACCATATATAGGTTTGACTGACGATATTTCTACATATGTGTTTGTTTGTGCTCTAAGAATGTCCATATATATAAGAACTAAAAGGGGGCAAAGTTATGATAATTACTTATCCACAGCCAAACACCTTAAGTGAGCGAGTCACTAGGCCCACAGGCTTGGGACCATGGTCACATCAAGTTCAACTGACCTAACATATTACATAAAAACTTTGTTCTACATCCTACTTTGATGAGTAGCGACTGGGGTCTTAAAAATTTTCAAGCAGCCATCTGAGATGCAACAATTGATGTCTGATCCAGAAAAAAGAAGAGTGAAGAAAATCAAAGATATGTGGAAGCAATTAGTCCAGAGACCAGTGAAGCACGGGAATCTCAGCCTACATGACCCTGAGACCGGAACTAGATGCTGCCTGACTACCACTGCCAGCCTCTCAGAAAGGGACCAGAATTGAAGACCCTGGACAGAGTAGGAGAAAAATGGGGCACAAAGCTCAAAATGATTTAAAATAAATAAATAAATAAAAGACCAGGCTTACTGGTCTGATAGAGACTGGTGAAACCCCTGAGACTATGCCCCCCTGTCACCCATCAGACCTGGAACTGAACTTACTCCCATGGCCTAGTTTTCATCCAAACAATAGACAGGCCTAGAACGTGAACAATTACACGAAGTAGATACACTCCTTAGAACAATCAACCAGGGGAGATCAGAAGGGCAGCATCTGTACAGGGAGAAACCTGGCAGAGTAGGAATGGATAGGAAAAAGGACACAGGGAAAAGGTAGTCAAAGGGAAGAAATGTGAAGAGAGCTGATACATTGCGGGGATTGCTGTCAATGTCACCACGTACCAGTTGTTGAATGGAAAATGAATTTGCTCTGTAAACTTTCACCCAAATCACAATAAAAGAAGAAAATAAATAAATAAAACGATTTGCATTCACAGGCAGGTAGAGGTGGGGGAAGAAGTAGGAGGACAAAAGCTACAAACTTAGCTTTGTGGCTAAGCCATTATCAGCAGGCTTAACTGTTGTATCCTGAAATGGTTTACATGTTGAGAGTGGTTTAACAAAGTGAAACCAGTAAAGTAAAAACTATTTCCCCCACCCTGACACCCGGATGGGAATAGATAAATAAACTAAATTACCCCCAACTATTTCCCCACCCTGGTGGAGACAGATAATTAGATAAGACCCCAGATGGGAATAGATAAGTAAACTAAATTACCCTCAACTATTTTCCCACCCCTGACAGATGAGTATTCAGTTCCTTAAAGAACCAAATGGAAAACATTCCTTCCTGCAGATGATAAGACTGCTAAAATATCTTAGAACAACTTGTAAATTAACTCTGGCCCTTGGACAATAGGGCAGAAAGGAAGTATCTCAGAAACACTTGTAAATTAACTCTGGCCTGGGGACATGCGCTATAGGGCAGAAGGGAAGTATGTTAGAAACAACTTGTAAATTAACTCTGTCCCAGGACGTGTGCAACGGGGCAAAAAGGAACAAAAGTTAATTGGGGACCCTCTCCCCTCTGCCCAAGCCCCTATCAGATAACAGGAAGCTAGTGTGACTCATCCTTAATCTTCACCCATTTCATGTTCATGCCCCAAATTCCTCAACCTTTTGTGAATATGCACAACCCTCTCTCCTGAAACTTACAAAAACTATTTCGCTGGCACCTCGGGAGTTAGATCTGGATAACAAAAGCATTCATTCAGGGGTTAATTTTTTATCACATTTGAAGTCTGTCTCCTTATTTTACTTCTAGATTAACAAAATGTATTAGAGCTTAAATTCTAAAGCACTTGGGTTAGTGGAAGGCTGTGGTCTGAGTGGGAGCCCTCACTTCATTTTGAGGGTTGACATAAGTTCAAATGCCATTTGAGTTCTTTCTGACCCTTAAACCAACATCATGGCCGTGCATAGACAAGTTCCAGGACAAACCCACGGAGGGAAAGTGTGTCCTGAGGAAGAGTGTAGTTGAAAGTAGATTATACTCACACAGAGAATTAGGGAACTTGCCAGAGTGTGTCCTTTTCTAATTTAAATTGAATTGGGGGACCTGGTATTGTCTTATACCCACCTTGTAGCTAAGACTCCAGTGCATGGTCATGAGTCATACCTAGACCACCACCTAGCCAGGTAGTCAAGGCTCAGAACCAATCCTGTAACACTTTTCTATCTTCAATTATGTACATATCCCAATCACGGTCTTTTCCATACTTCTGTAGTCCCACCTGGAAGTGATGACTCGACCTGCCACCAATCATGTCTTTGTGATTATTTCATTTTCTATCATATATAATTAGCCCCATGGCTGTGTTTCAATGGACTCCATTCAGCTTTCTGTGCTTTGTAAGCAAAGCAGCTCTGGTGGCATAGTGCCTAAGGCATTTGACTGCTAAGCAGAAGGCTAGTGGTTCAAACCAGCCACTCTGTGGAAGGAAGGGAGGCTGGGCAATCTACTTCTGTAAAGATTTTCTCCCTCGGAAACCCAAAAGGGGTCGATATGAGCCAGAATTTACTCTATGGCAGTGACTTTGGTTTGTGCTATGTACATGCTGATATTTTGCTTTATCCTGGATGATTGTCTTTGTCCCGTCCAAGGCTTAATACAAGCATCTGTCTTGAACCTATTTGAATCCAGGGTCTCTCTCCTCCTATTACAAAAGGGCTAGTAGACACACAGTCCTGGTGAGTGAAAATACTAATTTGGGGCTAAGACTTGATATATTTGTAGGGAAACGAAGTCCTTACTTCATGCCACAAACAGCCAATGATGACAACAGGTTGAAGAGAGAAAACAAACGGTTTATTGAGTATTGACACCCAAAGAGACAGAATCATTTCTCCAAAATGTCTGTCTCTCTGAGCTGGGGAATGATTAGGGCTTTTAAAGGGAATCGGGCTGAGAGGGGGGATAGGTCTTAGGAATGCTAATTTTCTGCAAGGGGGGTGGTATGAGAGTGGGTGTCTCCAGGCCTCTCCTTCTGCAGGAATATCTCCATAGTCTCCTTATCTTGGTTGCACCAGGGCTCAGTGTCTCCTTTCTCAGGGTCACCTTGTGAGGGGCCGTGGCTCTTAACTACAATTTAATCCTGCCTGTTAATGTATAAAGGCAGGTTTCAGTGAGGGATTCCTTTAACCTTTTACTTCAGCCTTCCTATTATATATTATATATTATATAATTACATATTATAATATAATATGATTATATAATTATATATTACAATATATATATTATATGTATTATATATATCTATTTAACTACAAAGTTATTTACAAGTGCTAACTTCATTTAACATTATCAGTCCTGTTTCTCATCCTCCTGCTGACCTGAGGTGCCTTCTCTGGGGCCATCTGAAAACATTCTCAACAGATACTCCTTAGTATCTCTTCACCTAGGTTAGAAATCCTGAGTTTTGCATTCTTTGTTTTTCAAACAGTAAAACTGATAAAAAGGGCTGAATGTTTTTTCAGAAAAGTAGAAATGAAAATCTGAGTTAAATTCAAAATGGAGTTTTGATTTATCACCCAGTTCAAACCTCAGTTTTTTAAAATTCCCATCCACCTTGTGCATGGGGTCAGTATGAATCAGGGCCTGACTGAATGGCAGCTAATAGCAGCAGCAACTACAACAAAGAGAATACAGAAAGATTAGGTTTCTAATGGTGAGGCCAGTCTTAGTCCCCTGTAAATATGGGAAGGGGGAGTTAACAACATGATACAGGGATAAACTTTCTCTAGGATCCATTAAGCCAAAAAAAAAAAAAAAAACCAAACTTGCAGCCATCCAGTCAATTCTGACTCATAGCAACACCCTTTGAGTTTCCAAGATGGTACATCTTTACATTGGTACATCTTCACAGATGTAAAGTTAAGTCTTTTAGCTGCTAACCAAAAAGTCAGTGGTCTGAACATTTTACAGATGTAAAGATGTATATTGATGTAAATATTGTTGTTGTTGTTGTTATGTGCCGTCGAGTCAGCCCCGACTCATAGCGACCCCTCCTTGGGTTTCTGAGGCAATATCACTACGGAAGTAGGATTGCCCAACCTTCCCTCCGAGGAGTGGCTGGTGGGTTTGAACCGCCAGCCATCTGGTTAGCAGGCAAGTGTCTTAGCCACTATGCTACCAGAGCTCGATGTAAATATACAGATGTATATTTTCCCATCTTCCTTGCATGGAGTGGCTGGTGGATTTGAACTGCCAACTTTCTGGTTAGCAGTCAAATGCCTTAGGTACTGAGCCTCCAGATCTCCTTCCAGGAGCCATTAAACCTAGCAAATTCTCCCAGCTTGCAGGCACAGCTCAGGTCTCAATGAGGTGATCACAGTCTTCCATAGTCTGGCTCTACCCCAACCCTCTACTCCACTTCATATCCTGCCTTAGTCTCGGATGTTCACCACCCTGCTCTCAGTTCTCTAAATCCTACACTTCTAGAGGCTATAATGGGAACTCTGGTAGCATAGTGCCTAAGACACTTGACTGCTAACCAGAAGGCTAGAGGTTCAAACCCACCAGCCACTCCTTGGAAGGAAGTTTGGGCAATTTACTTCCGTAATGATAATGCCTTGGAAACCCAAGGAGGGGTTGCTATGAGTTGGGTCCAACTCCACGGCACATAACAACAACAACAGAGGCTATAATATTCTCTCTCCTCCAGGAAGCTTTTAATAGCAGACATTATTGGTTGCTTGTCAACTCTTGGTTGATATGGCCCCCCATATGAATTCATATTAGTTCAACGAGAGCACCACCACCAACAAAACAATGATGGCCTAAATCAGTTAGAAAGAGCTCTACTGGTATAGGGGTTAAGTCTTTTAGCTGCTAACCAAAAGGTCAGTGGTCTGAACTTAGCAGCCGCTCCATGGAAGAAAGGTAAGGCAGTCTGCTTCTGTAAAGATTTATAGCCTTGGAAGCCCAATAGGGGTCTCCATGAGTCAGAATTGACTCGATGGCAGTAAGTTTAGTTTGTTTATTTTTGGAAAGCAGTGAGCAGTGTATTTCCGCCATCTCATACAAGAAATTGGGAGGTGGGCAGTCAAGGGCTGGCATAGCAGTGCCAGGGCCTCAGGCTTCTTCTACCTCTGGTATCTACCTTTATTGTTTGTCCTAAGGTGGCTTCCATGTTCCAAGCAATAGGCTGGGAGGTACCCTGAGCTCTTCTGCTCATACCTCATTGGTCAGAACTTAGTCACATGGCCATGCTCAGCTGCAAGGGAGGCTGAGAAGTACAGTTCCCATTTTAGATAGCCATGTGCCCAGTCAAAATCAGGGTTCTGTCACCTCAGAAGAAAGAGAAGATAGATATTTGTTATTGTTGTTGTGTGCCGTTGCATCGTCTTGACTCACAGTGACCCCATGTACAACAGAATGAAACACTGCCCAGTCCTGTGCCAGCTTCATAATCTCTACTATACCTGAGCCCATTACAGCAGCAGCCACTGTGTCAATCCATCTTGTTGAGGGGCTTCCTCTCTTTCGTTGACCCTCCACTTTGCCAAGCATGACATCCTTCTCCAGAGAATGGTCCCTCTGACAACGTGACCAAAGTAGGTGAGATGAAGTCTGGCTATTCTCACTTCCAAGGAGCATTCTGGCTGTACTTCTTCCAGAACAGATTTGTTAGTTCTTTTAGCAGTCCATGGTAGTCTCAGCATTCTTCACCAACACTACAACTCAAAAGCATCAACTCTTCTTTGGGCCTTCTTTTTCATTGTCTAGCTCTCACATGCATATGAGGCGATAAAATACCGTGGCTTGGGTTAGGTATATCTTAGTCTTCAAGGTGAGATCTTTGTTCTTCAGCACCTGAAAGAGGTCTTTTGCAACAGATTTGCCCAATGCAATATGTCTTTTGGATATTGGGGACCAAAAATTCTGCAGGGACCCAGTTTGTCTGATTGTGGATCCTTCTCCCTAGGACTCAGGGAAGGTGCCAGTTCTAGAGCTTATTGGTTCTCCCACTTGAATGCATCACCCCACTTCTCTATCCATTTCTCCTATGTGCAGTATCAGACCCTTCTCATAATTTCTGCCACTATCACCCTGCTCCAAATCATAGCCAACTTTCTACTACAAGCACAGGAAAAGACTTCAGCCTTATAAATTATCAAGGAATTGCAAATTAAAAACACAGACACCATGACCCCAAAACCTATGTCATCCAGTCAATTCCAACTCAGAATGACCCTATGGGGTTTCCAAGGCTGTAAATCTTTATGAAAGTAGTTTGCCTCATCTTCCTCTCACAGAGAAGCTGGTGAGTTTTGAACTGCTGACCTTCTGGTTAGCAACCAGATACCACTACATACCCACTAAAAAATCTTTTGCCATCAAGTTGATTCTGACTCATAGAAACCCTATAGGACAGAGTAGAATTGCCCATAGTATTTCCAAGGTTATAAATCTTCACAGGAGCAGATTGCCACATCTGTCTCCCATGAAGTGGCTGGTGGGTTCAAACCACTGACCTTTCTGTTAGCAGCCAAGTGCTTAACCACTACACCACCAGAGCTCTTTACATACCCACTAGAATGACTAAAAGGACTCTGGTAGCATAGTGCCTAAGGCCCTTGAATGCTTACCAGAAGGCTGGCGGTTCAAACCCACCAGCCACTCCTCGGAAGGAAGGTTGGGCAATCCTACTTCTGTAGTGATACTGCCTTGGAAACCCAAGGAGGGGTTGCTATGAGTCGGGTCTGACTCGATGGCACATAACAACAACAGAATGACTAAAATAAAAATGACTGATTATACCAAGAACTGCCAAGAATGTAGAACAAATGGACCTTCATACTTTGTAAAACTGTTGGGTGGTTTCTTAAAAAATTAAACATAAATTTACCAACTCTTATTCGGAAGGAAGTTTGGGCAATCTACTTCTGAAGTGATAACGCCTCGGAAACCTAAGGAGGGTTCGCTATGAGTCGGGTCCAACTCGAGGGCACATAACAACAGCAATTGCACTAATTTGTCCCTCTGTTTCCATCTTTGCTTCCTGTAGTCTATTCTTAACACAGAGTAATCCCTTTTAAAACCAAAGTTAGAGTGCATTTCTTCTCAGCTCCTAACTTTTCAATGGTGCTCCTTGAAGGACAAAATGGCTGCTAACCCCCTCCCCCATGATTTGCCACTGCTCTCTCACTTCTGTGACCTACTGCCTCCCAGTCTCCTAAAATTCATCCCACACACACCGTTGTTGTAGCTACACTGTTAACCAGTCAGATAACTAAAGTGGAGGTTCAAAGGCTTCTGACCTAGAATATAACTCTTCTTAATAAGGACCCCCTCTTCACTACCCCTGGCCAAGAAAAAGCCACTTTCTAGGCTTGCTGTTCCTCAGGAACATTCCCAGCTCAGAGCCTTGACTGTCTCTGTTCCTTCCCAGAACACCTCCCCCCAGATATCCACCTGGTTGCTTGTTCACCTTCCTTTGATCTTAACTCAAATGTTTTCTCAATCAGGCTTTCCTTGGACAGCCCCAAAGGAAATTGCAGCTCCACCATTACCTATTCTCCTCCACAATGTCTTGCTTTATTTCCCTCCATTGCACTCCTACTACCTAATTTGCTCTATGAAACCAAAAACCAAACTCTCTTCCGTTGAGTTGGATCCGACTCATAGCGACCCCTCCTTGGGTTTCTGAGGTATCACTAGGGAAGTAGATTGCCTAACCTTCCTTCCAAGGAGTGGCTGGTGGATTTGAACCACTAGCCTTCTGGTTAGCAATCAAAGGCCTTAGGCACTACTTACTGTCTGTCTCCCTACCACGATGGCAAGGCTTTTTATCTGTTTTATTCACTGCTATTACACCAGCGCCATCATGTGCATTTGGAAACTTGTTGAATGAAAGAGGAAGACTTCAAGGCTCAATGGAAGTCCTACCTTCCTCCAGGAAGCCGCCTAGCTCTCCAGTCCTCCAGCCTTGTTAACTCCCTTCCTTGAGCCCAGGGGTATTAGGTTTCTTGCATTTCTTACAGAGTGCTAATTTTGCTCCCGAGCTTGCCTGTGAGCTCCTTGGGAGCGAAGCCATGTCTTTGTTTCCCTGGTATTTAGCACAGCTTGAAGCATGACACCAAACCCAAAAAGCAAACTCACTGCCATTGAATGGTTTCTGACTCAGAGTGACCCTTTTAGGACAGAGTAGAACTGCGCCATTGGGTTTCCAAGTCTGTAAATCTTTATGGAAGCAGACTGCCTCATCTTTTTCCTGCAGAGTAGCTGGTGGTTTCAAACCGATGACCTTTTGGTTAGTAACTGAATATTAACCACCATGCCACCAGAGTTCCTTGAAGCATGACACAGGGACCCATTAAATGCTCAATTCAAGTTTTGCAGGAGATGGCTGTAGTGCATCCTCTGAAAGCAGGCATCATTTAGACAGCTGGCTGCACCTTCTCTCAGTGCCTTGGGTGCATTTGCTGAGAAAGTCCCTGGATACAAAGCAATGACATCAGTCAGTCATTTCCCACGGAAGAGGTTCTTAAATGAAGGAGAAATTGAAAAGGAAAGTAAATTAGAATCGGGGAGATTGTTGCTCTGCTTGGTTTCTTCCTCCCTTGGCTAAAGTGGTTTTTGATTGGACTGGCCTGTCTCCAGAGTTGGAGCAAAAGCTAATTGAAGGTCATTTTTCTTTCTTTGCAAGAAGCAGTGCTAATTTGGATGATGAGAGCTTGGCCTTCAGCTCTGCTATAATAAAAGTGGCCTTGGGAATGAATGTGTAACAATTATCCTCCGACCAGAGCCCTTTTCTGGAAAGACAAAATCAACGTTGGCGGTTAATGCTGAAGCCCAAAGATCCCTGTCCTGAAGGAAAATCGGCCCAGTACAATGTAATTTCCAGCTCAAGAAGGCTTCAAATGGGATCTAGGCTTTCAAAACAGAGAGAAAATTGAGGGTCAAGGAGGGAAAAGAGTGCTGTTTTTAGTTTACTGAAGAAGGAGTCCCTGGTACAAACAATTAACCCACATGGTTGCTAACTGAAAGACTGGAGGTTTGAGTCTACACAGAGTTGCCTCAGAAGAAAGGGCTGGCAATCTACTTCTTAAAAATCAGCCATTGAAAACCTCATGGAGCACAGTTCTATTCTGACACACATGGGGTCACCATGAGTCAGGGATCAAATTAAAGGCAACTGGTTGCCTAAGGCACTTGATTGCTAACCAGAAGGCTGGCAGTTGAAACCCACCAGCCACTCCTCCGAAGGAAGATGGGGCAATCTACTTCCATAAAGATTTACCACTTTGGTAACCCAGTGAGGGTTGCTATGAGTTGGAATCGACCTGATGGAAGTGAGTTTTGTTTTTTTTTTTTTTTTTTGGTCTTTTTCTTTTTTACCTTGATGAGGGAGCACAGTGGGGTTGTTGTTGTTATGTGCCGTGGAGTCGGACCTGACTCATAGCGACCCCTCCTTGGGATTCCAAGGCGATATCACTACCGAAGTAGATTGCCCAACTTTCCTTACCAGGAGTGGCTGGTGGGTTTGAACCACCTGTCTTCTGGTTAGCAGTCAAGGGCCTTAGGCACTATGCTACCAGAGCTCTAACGGTTGGGTAAAGAGTAATAATATTTCCTATGTAAGTTCACATTCTGCTACTTACTGATAGGTGACCTGTACATGCCATGTGGCTTCTGAAAGCCTTGGTTTTGTTATCGGACCAAACGCGGGTCCCTGCCTGGTGTGCAGTCAGGCCAAAACAGTTTACACACCGAGACTGAGAGAAGAGAAAATTATTTATTGCAAAGTCGCAATGCAAGGTGTAAGGGGTAATTTAGTATCCAGGTTTCGGGAGAGGGGGTTGTGCATATTCACAAAAAGTTGAGGAATTTGGGGGGTGACCATGAAATGGGTGAGGATAAGATGGATCACACTAGTTTCCTGTTATCAGCTGATAGGGGCTTGGTTTATTTTTGGTTAAGCTTGACTAGTTATAAAATGCTGATAAACCTCCAGATTGTTTATTTTAAGTCTCTCATTAGGCGCCCACCAGGTGGCGAGCATGCACAGTAAAGGTCAATGTGATCAACAAAATCACCTTTCACCAAAAACAAGCAAGAACTTCTCACTGGGGCTTGAACTTGGGTCCAGAGACATCATGCAGGCATAACTTGAACCTCAGAACTCCATCCACTTCATGAACAAAGATGATGTCCCTCTTCCCCTAAACCCTTCATAAACCTTAAACCAAAAAAAGCAAACTCACTGCCGTCAAGTCGGATCTGACTCATAGTGATCTCTCCTTGGGTTTCTGAGGCAGTATTACTGCAGAAGTACATTGCCCAACCTTTCTTCTGAGGAGTGGCTGGTGGGTTTGAACCGTCAGACTTCTGGTTAGCAGTCAAATGCCTTAGGCACTATGCCACCAGAGTTCCCTCATACACCTTGTTGTTATGTGCCGTTGGGTCAGCCCCGACTCATAGGGACCCCTCCTTGGGTTTCCGAGGCGGTATCACTACGGAAGTAGATTGCCCAACCTTCCTTCTGAGAAGTGGCTGGTGGGTTTGAACCACCAGCCTTTTG
>NW_006921711.1:8102823-8111367 GCF_000298275.1 Orycteropus afer afer | reverse complement strand
ACCAGAGGCTAGCTTAGGTGCAAGGTCTTTCTGCCTCTCCCTTGAGAGTCCCTCTCCTCTACTCTTTTTAATAAACTTTGGTTCACGTGGACATTTTGCCTCTCCTGTTCAATTCTTTGTCAGTAGAAGTCAAAGACCCCTGCTCAGGGCCTCAGGCACCCTGGTAATACAAGGAGCATTCTGGCTGCAGTTTTCCAGGACAAATTTGTTAGTTCTTCTGGCAGGCCATGGTATTTTCAGTATTCTTTCCTCATAACACATTCAAAGACATCAACTCTTCTTCATTCTTGCTTAGTCATTGTCCGGCTTTCACATGCATATAAGGTGATTGAAAATACCAGCTCTTGAGTTAGGGGCACCTTGGTCTTCAGAGTGACATCTTTGTTTCTTAACACTTTAAAGAGGTCTTTTTCAGGGACAATTAGGTGAATTAAATTAGACTCTGTGTGGAAAATTGCATGGAGAAAGTATAAAGCCCTCTACAAACATTGGGTATAGTGTTGTGTTAGGGGAAGAGAGACCCCAGATTGAACCTTGTTCCACAGAGAACCTTTTGATAAGCCTTGTTGTTGTTGTTATGTGCTGTGGAGTCAGGCCCAACTCATAGCGACCCGTCCTTGGGCTTCCGAGGCAGTATCACTATGGAAGTAGATTGCCCAATCTTCCTTCCGAGGAGCGGCTGGTGGGTTGGAACTGCCAGCCTTCTGGTTAGCAGTCAAGTGCCTTAGGCACTATGCTACCAAAGCTCCTTTGCTAAGTCTTAGAGGACAAAAACAACACAATTATCCAGGATGAGGGAAGCCATCAGCATGTGCACAGTACAGAAAGCTGAATGGAATCCACAGAGTCATGGCCTTGGGGCTAATTATATATGTTAGAAAACAAAGGGAATCATCACAAAATCATGATTGATGACAGATCAATTCATCACTGTCAAAGGCAGGACTACAGAAGTGGGGGAGGACCATGATTGGGATACGTACATAATTGAAGATTACAAAAGGTACAGGATTGGTTCTGGGGCTCGACTGCCTGCCTAAGTGGTGGTCTGCGTATGACTTATGACTATGCAGCCACAAGGTTGGTCTGGGTATGACTAAGTCATAGCCACAAGGTGGCTACCAGACAATAGCAGCACCCCAACTTTTAATTTAAAATACCTAAGGACACACCCAGGCAAGTTCCCTAGTTATTTGTGTGAGCTTTACCAGTCTTGAACCACACTCTTCCTGAGGGCAAACTGTCCCTTCCCAGATTTATCTAGGACTTGTCTGTGCTTAAGGAGCTCTGGTGGCACAGTGCCTAAGGCATTTGGCTGCTAACCAAAAGGTCTGTGGAACGAAGATGAGACACTCTAATTCCATAAAGATTTACCACCTGTGGTGGTGAAGTTTGTGTGTCAACTTGGCTGGGCCTGGTTGACTGGCTGGGCAGCTGGATGGAGTTGTTTATTCCCCACGGTGAGATTGGTAATTAACTCCATGATAGAATCTATTGGAGCAGCTGAGTAGCTGCTTTGGGGATGTGGTCTTCTTCCCATGTATAAGAAACAGCTTTGGGAATGGTCTCTAGCTTATGGCACACTTGAACCCTACATGTAGCTGTGTCATTGTTCAGCAGCCTTCCATGCTCTGCCGACCTTGGGACTTTGAATGGACTTGAATGAATGGCCTGCTGTGTGGTTTGGTAACATTGAGACTGTGCCTTTTTAGTTATCAACCTTGGGCTTGTCAGTCTCAGCAGCCAGCAGTTGTCTGAGTAAAGAAAAGCCTGTAGCTTCAGTGGGCTGGGAGCTGGAGGCAGAGCTGAAGCCCAAGGCTGAGGGGCTTTCACCTAGCCCCTAGAACCTGGCACTTTGAACTCTGACCTAAAGCCTCCACACTGTAAGAGAATAAAACTCCTGTTTGTTAAGGCCATCTCATTTGTGGTATATTCCTGTCAGAGCGGTACTAGGTAACCAGACCACCACCTCAAAAACCCAAAGGGGCTCACTCTGAGTCAGAAATGACTCCATAGCAGTGGCTGAGGTTTGGTTTTTGGTTTTTGTCTATGCATAAAGAGCTCTGGTGGTGTAGTGTTTAAGGCATTTGGCTGCTAACCAAAAGGTAAGTGGTTTGAACTCACCAGCCACATGCAGAAGAAAGATGAGGCTGTCTGCTTCCATAAAGATTTAAAACCAAGAAAAACCAAACTCACTGCTGTTGAGTAGGATCCGACTCATAGCAACCCCTACTTGAGTTTCTGAGGAGGTATCACTATGAAAGTAGATTGCTCAATCTTCCTTCCGAGGAGTGGCTGGTGGGTTTGAACTGCCAGCCTTCTGGTTAGCAGTCAAATGCCTTAGGCACTAGTCCACCAGAGCTCCTCCATAAAGATTTATAGCCTTGGAAACCCAAGGAGTTCTGTACGAGTTGGAATTGACTTGATGGCAGTGAAGGAGAGAGCTGCCTGTGCATAGCCACATTGCTAGTTTAATGATCAAAAAGAACTCAAATGGCATCTGAATTTATGGCAGGACTCAAAATGGAGTTAGGGCTCCTGCTATAGACAGCAGCCTATCCCAAACCCAGTGCTTTAGGATTTAAGCTCTAATACAGTATTATTTAGCAAAAATGAAGGTTTTTATTTTTTTTTTCTTTTCTGCTTTTTATTTATTTATTTATTTATTTATTTTACCTAGCCAAGCCAAGGCAAAAGTCTCAACAGCCACAGCAGAGTTTCTGTTTTTTATCTAGCCTCCCCCATGTCCCTTGCATAGCCTCTTTGTTAGTTTATCTTACAGTGAGATACCAGGTGTTCCAGTTGACCAAGGCCAGAGTAGTAACCAGCTCAGACAAGTTTTAGCCTATGGATATACACATTGGGAGAAATGGAATTAAGTTGCTCTGAACCAACATCTCCTCCACCGCCTAAGCCCCAGTCAGCTGATGACAGGAAGTCAGTGTGATTCATCCAGCACACAAGTGTACTTGACTGTCCCTTTAAACCTAGGCTAGTGAGAATTCAGCTGATCCCCAACCAATTCATGATTAAATTCCTGGAATTTTTATGAATATATATAACTTCTTCTTCCTTAACCCTATAAAAACCGCAACCTAACCCCTGCTCAGGGGCTCAGATCTGAGGGAGATTCTACCTGGCTCCTTACCTAAAGAAAACTACTTTCTCTTTCATCGAAACCTGATGTGTCCTTATGTATTTGTCTGTACTATGAGAATGTCTGTATAAATAGAACTAACAGGGGGCAAAGTTATGATAACTTCTTAGCCACAGCCAACTGAGGGAGCAAGTTGTTGGGCCTGTGGGCTAGGGACCAAGGTCCCTTTGGACATCAAGCTCAATTGGCAAAACATACTACACAAAAGCATTGTCTACATCCTACTTTGGTGACCCCTACTGGAGTCTTAAAAGCTTGCACGTGACCATCTAGATGCAACAACAGGTTTCTTCTTGTCCGTAGCAAAGAAAAATGAAGAAAACTAAAGACGCACAGAAATGAGTCCAAGGGACTAGCGGACCATGTGAACCTCAGCCTACATGATCCTGAGACCAGAAGAACTAGATGGTGCATGGCTACCACTGTCAATTACTCAGAAAGGGATTAGTGCAAGAAATCCTGGATAGAGTGGGAGAACAATATGGAACAAAACTCAGAATCACAAAGACCTGTCTTACTTGTCTGATAGAGACTGGTGAAACCCCCTAGACTATGGCCCCTAGTCACCCTTCGGGCCTGTAATTGAACTCACTCCTGTGGTTTCCAGCCAAACAATAAGACATACAAGGTGAACATTTATACCATGTAGACACACTCCTTAGAACAATCAGCCATGGGAGGTGTTTGGGTTACCTAGTGCTGCTCTGACAAGAATATACCACAAATGGGATAGCTTTAACAAACAGGAGTTTATTCTTTTACAGTTTGGAGTTTTTAAGTCTGAGTTCAAAGTGCCAGGCTCTAGGAGTTGGATGAAAGCCCCTCAACCTTGAGCTTCAGCTCTACCTCTTGCTCCCAGCCCACTGAAGCTAGAGGCATCTCTTCACTCAGGTAGCTACTGGCTGCAGAGGCTAACAAGCCCAAGGTCGACAAATAAAATTGCACACTCCTGATGTTATACCAAACCACATGGCAGGCCATTAATTCAAGTCCATTGTAAGTCCCAAGGTCAGCAGAGCATGGCAGGCTGCTGAATACCGACACAGCTACATGCAAGGTTCAAGCGTGCCGTAACTGGAGACCATTCTCCAAGGCTTCTCCTTATATACAGGAAGCAGAACATGTCCTTAAGGCAGCTACTCAGCTGCTCACAGTAGATTCCACCATGGAGGTGATTATCAGTCTCATCATGGGGAATACTACATCCAGCTGCCCAGCCACTCAACAAGGCCTAGCCAAGTTGACATACAAACTCAACTACCACAGGAGATCAGAAGGGCAGTACTTGCACAGGGAGATAATTCAGAGGGCAGAAATGAATATGAAAGGACATAGGGAAAAGGTAACTACAGGTAGGAAGTAGGAAGAGAGCTGTTACGTTATGAGTATGGCAATCAATGTTATGAAACAAAATGTGTATGAAATGCTATATGGAGAATAAATTTGCTCTGTAAACTTTCACCCAAATCACAATTAAAAAACAACAACTCTGGTATGTCCTGTCTTCTGCCTTTACAGTGTACCAGGCAGGAACCCACTTCAGTCTGATTTTGAAAGTACATTGTACCCATCCTGCCCTCTAGAAGCTCCAGCCTGGTTGGGGAGAAGGCACAAGGACAATATCTAGCCCCAGTGTGAACTAGTGTCACCCTGCCTCCATTGGAGCCAGATAAGTAGGCTTTGAACTCCCATTCCACACACTTTGTCCTGTCCAGGCATGCTGTGGAAAAACATCACAGATTCAAAGATGTTTTATACCAAAACCAAACTCACCTACAACAAGTCTATTCCAATACATAGTGACCCTCTTTGGGTTTCTGAGGCAGTAAATCTTTACAGAAGTAGATTGCCCAGTCTTCTTGTATGGAGTGACTGGTGAGTTTGAACCACAAAACTTCTGGTTAGCAGTCAAATGCCTTAGGCACTGGGCCACCATAGAGACTTTTATTAAGCCTTGTTGTTGTTGTTGTTATGTGCCGTCGAGTCGGCCCCGACTCATAGCGACCCCTCCTTGGGTTTCCGAGGCAGTTATCACTACGGAAGTAGGATTGCCCAACCTTCCTTCCGAGGAGTGGCTGGTGGGTTTGAACCACCAGCCTTCTGGTTAGCAGTCAAGTGCTTTAGCCACTATGCTACCAGAGCTCCCTTATTAAGCCTTAAACAAGACAAAGACAATCGTTTAGATGAGGGAAACTGTCAGCATGTGCCCAGTACAGAAGCCGATGTTATCCACTGAATCACAGTCATAGTGCTCACTGTATACCATAGAGGACAAAGGAAATCATCACAAGATCAAAGTTGTGGTAGGTCAACTCATCACTGTTGCCGGTGGGACTGCAGCAGCAGGGAAAGAACCAAGACTGGAATACGTGCATAGTTGTAGGTTAAAAAGGTTTTGGATTGGTATTTTCAGTAAATCATTAAGGACATTCACAGACAAGTTCCCTAGTTTGCGTGAGTACCTTTCTGTATAATCTACTTCCAACCACATTTTTCTTGAGGGCAAACTGCTCTCTCTGGGCTTTCCTTGGTCTTGTCTAAGCATAGCCACATTATTGAAGTAACACAAAGAACTCAAATGGAGTTTCAATTTATATCAAGACATAAAATGGAGTTAGGGTTCCTGCTGTAGAGTGCAGCTTTCCACAAATCAAGTTTGGAATTTAATCTCATACAAAATGTTGTATTGTATTCCTGGAGGGGGTGGAAGGGTTTATAGTCTTAGTGCAGTAGAATGAGGGGGTTAGGAGGCAGTATAAGTTAGTGGTTAAGAATACAGGTTCTGGAGTGAGACTGCCTGGGTTTTAATGCTAATTAACCAGCTGTGTGAACTTGGGTGAGTTATGTAATCTCTTTGTGCCTCAGTTTTCTCATTTGTAAAAAAGGAAAGATAATGGCATATACTTCATAGGATTATTGTGAAGACTAGATGACAAGATGAGCAAAGTACTTGGAAAAGTATTGAGTGTTCCCCTCACTTCTGACTACAAGTTGTCCTCTTATTGCATATGTTCAGTTTTTCAGTCATCTCTCCATTCCAAATGTGCTGGCCCTACCTTGTGTCAACCAAAGACCTTGACCTCTCTCCTTGGCTTATTTCAAAACAAATAAAAGCAAAAAGCTCAATCTCATCCCCAACCCATGACTTAATTATCATTCCATTAAAATCATGGAGTTTGAAGATTTCAAGAGGATTGAAGTAATGTTGGGAGTTAAGGTCCATTCTGAGAGCTGGGGTTCATGATGTGGGGAATTTAAATAGCACTCTAGTGTTGATCTGAGTCATAGACCACTCAACAGCAAACAACAATAACATGGATCAGATTATAGTCCCCTAAGGTCCAAGAGGGAGCTCTGGTGGTGTAGTGCCTAAGGCATTTGACTGCTCACCAAAAGGCTGGCAGTTCAAATCCACCAGCTACTCCTGGGAAGGAAGATTGGGCAATCTACTCCCATAATGATACTGCCTCAGAAACCAAAGGAGGGGTTGCTATGAGTTGGATCCGACTCGACGGCAGTGAGTAAGGTCCAGGAAGTAGTAGATTATCCAGTCTTCCTTCCACATAGTGGATGGAAGCAGGTTTGAACCACCAACCCTCTGGTTAGCCGTCAAATGCATTAGACACTATGCCACCAGAGCTCACAACTTGGAAGGAAGTCTGGGCAATCTACTTCTGTAGATTCAACTCAACAGCAGTGAGGTCCAGGAGGAGTAAGGGATTCTCATGGGCTTTCCTGTAATAAGATGATAATTAATGTTGATCAGACAGAGTGGATCAAGAGATCATCAAGGCTAAAGGCAAGACTTTGGATCCAGACAGCTTTAATTCCTAAAAGTTTGGCTAATTTGATATTTTTAAAGTAATATTTTGTGTTTTGGGTGAAAGTTTACACAGCAAGTTAGTTTCTCATTTGACAATTTCCAAATAACTTTTTCTGTAACATTAGTTACTTTTTTCACAATGTGTCAACATTCTCTTTATGTTCTCCTTGTTCCATTTCCAGTACTCTAGTTTCCCTGACCCTTTATATTCTCATCTTTGCTTTAGAGTAAATTTTTGGTATCATACAGTTTTTTAGTAGAGCACTGTTCTTATGAGTAATATCCTTTATCTTGTGTGCTACTCTGCTATTTTGCTAAAAGGTGATCTCAGGGATAGCTTTGGTTCAATTTTTAAAGAATCTCAGGGCAATAGTCTCAGGGAGTCCTCTGGTCTCAACTAATCAGTTACCCTGGATTTTTTTTTAAAATTGAATTTTGTTCTACATTTTCCTCTCATTCTACCAGAGACTATCGATTGTGACCCCAGTCAGAATGGTTAGTGGTGGTAGTTGGGCACCATCTAGATTTTCTGGTCTCAGAGTAAATGAAACCATGCCTCGAGTAAGTAGCCTATCAGCCCTGTAGATTTATTTCTTCTTTGAGATTTTGGTTACCTTCTTACTCTTTTTCTCCTGACAGGTAGAAATCAGTAGTTGTATCTTAGATGGCCACTCACAAGCTTTTAAGAACCTAGATGCTACTCACTTCACTAAGATGCAGAACTTGAACTTTATGAACTATATTATACCACTTGACTGAGTTGTCCCATGAGACTATGGTCTTAAGCCTTCAAACCCAGAAAACCAATCTTGGAAAGTGTTTGGTTATGTCTGAGGAGTATCTGTAGTTCTGTTTGCAATGAATGTGTGCCTACATAACATATCTGTACATGTTCATATAGATACTTCTGTTCTCACATATATATACAACTGTAGCTACCAATATACTTGTATGCCTATATCTACCCATATATGATCTGACACTCATTTTTTAAATCTTTGTTGGAATTGATGCCATCTTACATTTGTCAAATTCTTTAGTACAGGCATCCTTTTCTCTTGAGCACTTCTCAGCAACATCTTTTCCTTTGGTCATGCTGTGCTTACTATACCTACATTCAGTGCCACTTTTCCCATCACCAAAAATAGCAGGTGTCTTAGGCTGGGTTATTTAGAGAAGCAAAACCAGTGAAGCTTAGATAGATAGATAGATAGATAGATAGATAGAAATTTATCTTAAGGAAACGGCTCACACAATTGTAAAGCTGGCAAGTGCCCAAGTTTGTGGGTCAAATGTCAAGCTTGAGGTTTCTCCTGACTCATGCAGCTACAGGGGCTGATAAACCCAAGATCAGCAGGCAGTATAACAGGCTGCTTGCATTTGTGGATGATGAATCCAAGACTGGCAAGCAAAATGGCAGATTTTTATTATTATTATTTATTATTTTTTAAAATTGTGATTTGGGTGAAGATTTACACAGCACATTCACTTTCCATACAGCAGTTCACATATACTTTGTCTCATGTCATTGACCACAGTTTACCACAATGCAACAGCTCCCCTC
>NW_006921711.1:8100433-8102438 GCF_000298275.1 Orycteropus afer afer | reverse complement strand
TAGGGGTGTGGCCTGCTTCCAGGATATCCAGGGACATCCTGGGAAGAGAGACATTCTTTGAGGAATTGGGACCCTGGTGTGCTGACTACAACCTTCCGTGAGTGAGCAGCCCACCGCTCGGCCTGGAGATCTTGGATTCGTCTTTTGTTGGAGTTAACAACCAGTGTACTGCCTGCTAGCCTTGAATTTCTTGGCCCCCTGTGCTTGCGGAAGCACAGGGACTTTGGGCTTGCCGGCTTCTATACGTTTGTGAGCCATTTTCCTAAGATAAATTTTTTTTTCTCTCTCTCTCTCTATATATATACGCTTTGCTGGTTTTGTGTTTCTCTAGAGAACCCAATCTAACGCACCACCTTTTTTTTTTCCTCCAAATGATTTTGAATTTTGTTCCACATTGTTCTCTCTCTCTATCAAGGGTCTCCTACATGGAGCAAAATGGCAGATTGTCGGCTCACAGGCTGCAAAAGCAACAATCCCAAGATCAGCAAGCAATATGGCAGGCCAATGGTTCAGCTCCAAAGACCAGAGATGATGATGAGCTAGATGCAGTTTTCAGATCCAGCAGAAAGCCCGAGAATGTTCCCAGGACATCCATGTATATATCAGAAGCAGGCCATACTCCTGAGGAAACTCTCAACTGAGTGACTGCTCATAGAACATCTCCTCATAGAGGTGATAACATTACATCAGATCTCATGACAGGAGGTGACTATAGTAAACTGCGGAAACCACTTAGAATCACGGTCCAGCCAAGTTGACACACAACTTTAAGTATCACAACAGGTATCTGCAATCTAAATTGTGCTTCTTCTTCCCATACCCCACCTCTCCTCCTCTCCTTCCTTGGTAACCACTAATGAACATTAGTCTCTTCATATATATATACTCTCCTTATGAAAGAGGGATTGTACAATATTTGTCCTTATGTGCTTGACTCATTTCACTTAGCAGTATGCTCTCCAGGACCATCCATGTTATAATAATATGTTTCACGGACTCATCATTGGTCTTTATGGTGTGTAATATTCCATTGTATGAATGTACCACATTTTGCTTATCTAGTTCTCTGTTGATGGACACTTTAATTGTTTCAATTTTTTTTTTTTTGTTATTGTGCCTAAAGCTGCAATGAATATAGGTGTGCATTTATCTGTTCATGTTGTTGTTTTTAGATCTCTAGGATTTATACCTAGGAGTAGGAGTGGATTGTTGTTAGGTGCTATTGAGTCTATTCCAATTCATAGACACCCTATATACAACAGAATGAGACACTGGCCAGTTCTATTTCTAGTTTTTGGAAGATGTGCCATACTATTTTTCATAGTGGTTGTACCATTTTATAGTCTCACCAGCAATGGATAAGGGTTCCAATCTTCCACATCCTCACTAACATTTTTTATCTTTTTTTTTTTTTCCCATCAGTGCCATTTTAGCCAGATGTGAGATGGTATCTCATTGTAGTTATGATTTGCATTTCCCTAATGGCTAAGGATTGTGACCTCTTTGCATTTGTTTGTTGGCTGTTGCACTGTCTTTTTGGTGAAGGTTCTGTTCAGTTCTTTGGCCATTTTATAAGTGGGTTGTTTGTCTTTTTGTTGTTGATGGTTTCTTTATATTTTAGAGATTAGCCTTTCTTAGTATGTCATTTCTGAAGTTTTTTTTGTCCCCAAGTCTATAGGTTGCCTTTTACTCTTGATAAAGTCTTTTGATAAACATAAGTTTTAAATTTTTATGAGGCCCCATTTACCTATTTTATCTTCTGCCATCTGTGCACTTGTTGTTATGTTTGTTACCCTATTTTTACAAAAGATTAGGTCCCATGGTTTTCTCCCGGGAACTTTATAGTTTTGAGTTTAACATTTAGGCCTTTGATCCATTTTGAGTTAGGTTTTGTGTATGATGTTGTTCTGGTTACCTAGTGCCGCTCTGAGGAGCTCTGGTAGTGTAGTGCCTAAGGCACTTGACCACTAACCAGAAGGCTGGCGGTTCAAACCCACCAGCCACT
>NW_006921711.1:8088935-8099328 GCF_000298275.1 Orycteropus afer afer | reverse complement strand
ATAGTGCCTAAGGCACTTGACCGCTAACCAGAAGGCTGGAGGTTC
The DNA here is from genome assembly GCF_000298275.1 of Orycteropus afer afer. NCBI lineage: Eukaryota > Metazoa > Chordata > Mammalia > Tubulidentata > Orycteropodidae > Orycteropus > Orycteropus afer. The sequence continues at coordinate 8,099,283 of NW_006921711.1, read as the reverse complement.
AAACCCACCAGCCACTCCTCGGAAGGAAGGTTGGGCAATCCTACTTTCGTAATGATACTGCCTCAGAAACCCAAGGAGGGGTCGCTATGAGTCGGGGCCGACTCGACAGCATATAACAACAACAACAACATCATTGAACCAATACTAGGCTGTTCTGATTATAGTGAATGTATAGTATGTTTTGATTATCAGGGAGTGTGAGGACTTTGTTCTTCTTCTTCAATATTGCTTTGGCTATTCAGAGTTTCTTTCTTTTCCATATGAAGTTGGACATTGGTTTTTTCATTTCATTAAAGAATGTTGTTGGGATTTGTATTGGGATTGTTTTATATCCATAGCTCACTTTGGGTAGTATTGCTATTTTCACAATGTTAAGTCTTCTAATCCATAAGCATGGTATGTTTTTCCATTTATATAGGTCTCTTGTTTTTTTGCAGTAGTATTTTGTAGTTTTCCTTACGTAAGTCTTTTATGTCCCTTGTTGTTGTTGTTGTTATGTGCCGTCGAGTCAAACCCGACTCATATAGGTTAGGTTAATTCTTAGTATTTTATAATTTTGGGAGCTATTGTAAATGGTATTTTTTTTTCTTCATTTCTTTTTCAGAATACTCTTTGTTAGTGTAAAGAAATGCAACTTATTTCTGTATGTTGATCTTATACCCTGTAATATTGTTGAATTTGTCTACTAGTTCTAACAGTTTTCTTGGACTCTTTAGGACTTGTATGTATTCATAACTCTGTGAATGGAGATAGTTTTACTTCTTCCTTTTGATTTGAATACCTTTTATTTCTCTTTCTTGTCCTATTGCTGTGCCTAGGACTTCCAACATAATATTGAGTGGAGAGGTGATAATGGGCATCCTTGTCTCATTCCTTTTCTCAAAGGGAAAGATTTTGGTCTGTCTCTATTGAGTATAATATTGGCTGTTGCTTTTGCATATATGCCCTTAATTATGTTGAGAAATTTCCCCTCTATTCCATTTTGCTAAAAGTTTTTTTTTTTTTTTTAATCAGGAAAGAGTGTTGAGCTTCATGAAAGCTTTCTTTGCATCAATTGATACGATCATATGATTCTTTTCCTTTGTTTATTTATGTAGTTGATTTCATTGATTGATTTTCTAATGTTGAACCACCTTGTAGACCCAGTGTAAATCCCACTTGCTCATGGTGTATGATATTTGATATATTGCTGAATTTTGTTAAAAATTTTTGCATATATGTTCTTGAGGGATATTGGTCTATAATTTTATTACTATTATTATTATTATGTCTTTGCCAGGTTTAGATATAAGGATTATTCTGGCTTCATAGAAGGAATTTGGGAATGTTCCTTCCTCTTACATGTTTTTGAGGAATTTGAGTAGAAGTAGTGTCAGTTCTTCTCTGAATGTTTGGTAGAATTCCTGTGTGCAGCCATCTGGCTGTGGGCTTTTGTTGTTATTGGAGTTTTTTGATCCTCAATCTCTTCCTTTGTAATGAGTCTGTTTAGATTTTCTACCTTTCTATTAGTTTAGGTAGATAGTGTGTTTCCAGGAATTTGTCCATTTCATCTAGGTTTTCAAATTCATTGGAGTGTAATTTTTCATACTAATCTGTTATGGCTCTCTTTATGTCAGATCTATTATAATTCCATTGTATGAATGTACCACATTTCCTTTTTTTTTTTTTTTTGACACTATTCTAAAGATGGGTTAATGTCACAGGGAAGGTGGTTAATACATGTCCCGGGAGCAGGGGATAGGAAACAAGGGGAGATAGGGGAAGTGGCTTATAGTACTTATGGGCTGGGTAAATAAGATGGAGTCTGGGAGCTATTTGGGGGGTTGCAGTTACTGACCATACAGATTTCTTACTTTATAAGCCTTTTATTCTGAAGTCGTTTTGGACTTGTGCAGGTTGAGGAAAGGGTGACTGGTACCTGCCCCCCCTCCCCCATGTGGGTGAGTGTGACCTGTACCTGCCCTGGAAGCCTTCTTACATTCCCCATTCATCCAACCAGGGAGAAAAGTTGAAAAGCTGATTCATCCAACTAGGGAGAAAAGCTGTGGACCACTTACCCTGGCTGGCAGATAGCAACCCATGGGCTCTTAAGGACCCCCAACTTCTCTCACCCATGCTTATCAGGAATACCAACACCCTGAAGGAGGACAACTTGCACATTTGTTGCCCCTACTGTTCCAGCTGGGACCACCAACTCTTTGCCCTCCCACTGCACCCACATCTCCCACAAAGCCCAAAGGATGCCCCCATATCCACACCTCCCATTGTATTGACCAGGAAATCCCAAACTCCGTGCCCCTTCACCACACCCATGGAGACACCCTCATATCCACATTCCCCCCCATTGTGCCTGCAGGGAAACCCACTTTCATGCTCCCACCACATACCCAGGGATCCTTCCGTAACTGCACCCCCACTGCACACTCGTGGATGCCCCCATACATGCAGTCTGGGACCTGCCTCTCCACCCCAGCCCTGCCCCCAGCCCCAGTTTCATTTCTTAATCTGATTATTTACCTCTTCCTGTTTTTTACTTTTGTCAGTCTAGCCAGTAGTTTGTCTGCTTTATTGTTCCTTTCAAGGAACCAACTTCTGATTTTGTTGATTCTTTCTATTGTTTTTCTATTTCATTTATTTCTGCCCTGATCTTTATTATTTCCTGATACCTGTTAGCCTTAGGTTTCTTTTGTTTTATATTTTCTATTTGTTTAAGTTGTCAGTTTAAGTTATTGACTTTGGATCTTTCTTCTTGTAGGCATCTAGCAATATGAATTTCCCTAGCACTGCTTTTTGTTGTGCCCAAGGGATTCTGATATGTTGTGTTTTCATTTTATTCTAAGAGTATTTTTAATTTCACTTTTGATTTCTTCTATGACTTAATAGTTTTTTTTAATTAGTGTGTTATTTACTTTCCATGTATTTGTTTACTTTTCCTGTTGTTGACTCCAAGCTTCATGACATTATGGTCAGAGATGTTTTGGATGATTTCATTCTCTTTAAATTTTTTGAGACTTGTTTTGTGTTGTAGTATATAGTCCGTCCTAGAAAATGATACACGTGCACTGGGGAAAAATGTATGTTGTTTATATGATGAGTGGGTTGTTCTTTATATATTCATTAGAGAAAATTGACTTATAGTTTTATTTAAGTTCTCAATGTCCTTAGTGATCTTCCTTTCAGATTTTATGTCTAGAATTGAAAGTGATGTGTTGAAGTCCCCAACTATCATCCACTTCTCATTTCGTGTTAGTCAGTATTTGTTTTATGTATATTGGAATATTGATATTAATCTTAGTTATCTAGTACTGCTATAACTAATGGGTTATAACTGCTATACATGGGTGGCTTTAACAAACAGAAATTTATTTTCTCACAGTTGCAGAAGCTAGAGGTCTGTATTCAGGGTGCTGGCTTTAGGGAAAGGCTTTCTATCTCTGTCAGCTCTGGGGGAATGCCGTTTTTCCTTGCTTCCTTGGTGATCTTCATGTAGTATGGCATTTATCTTCCCCAGCTCTGCTTTCTTCTTTGTTTGTTTAATTGTTTTTTATGTCTCAGAAAAAATTGATTTAAGACACACCCTAAATTAATACTGTCTCATTAATATAACATAGAAAATCCATTTCTAAATGACATTATAACCACAGATAACAGTGTATCCTATTCAATTAATAAAAGTGTATGCTGTTGTAGTTATTTGCTGTTGAGTGGAACCCGACTCATAGCGACCCCTCCTTGGGTTTCCAAGGCAGTATCACTACAGAAGTAGATTGTCCCATCTTCCTTCTGAGGAGTGGCTGGTGGGTTTGAACCACCAGCCTTCTGGTTAGCAGTCAAGTGCCTTAGGCACTATGCTACCAGAGCTCCTAATAACAGTGTATATGTATTTATAATTATTATGTTTTCATGCTGGATTGACCTCCTTTTAGTTATCTAATGTCCTTCTTTGTCTTTTGTAATAGGTTTTGATTTAAAATCTATTTGATCTGATACAGTATATTCATTTCTGCTCTTTTAAATTTATTGTTTGCATGGAATATTTTTTCCCCCTTTCTTTTATTTTCAGCCTGCTTGTGTCCTTATGTCTTTGATGTGTTTCTTGTAGATAGCAAAAGGATGAGTCATGTTTTTTTTTAATGCATTCTGCCACTCTTTGCCTTTTGTATAGGGAATTTAGACCATTTACATTTAAGGTTATTACTGAAAATGAAGTGTCCGTCTTACTCTTTTTGCTATATGCTTTTTGAGTGTTTCATGTCTTCTTTGTCTTTTTATTCTCATCCTTGTGTTATTATTTGTGTTTGCTGCTTTCTTGTGATAAGCTTTTTTAATTTCTCCCTTCTTTTCTTTCGTGTATTTTTTCTAGGTGATTTCTTTATGGTTACCACATATAATACCTTACATAACTTGCAATCGCAACATTTATTATATGAACAGCAGGTAACATTGACATATTAAATCTATTCTTGATTTGTTCCTCCCTCTCACATTTCTGTTGATGAGTATCCCTTAACATCATCGCACATACTATATCCAATAGGTTTATTTTGTTATTAATTCTTGAGAACCTGATGTTGCATTGCTTGTGGAATTAAGTTATAGAGTTTATTCCCTGAAAATATCATATACTTGGTCCTTATAATAGCTGGTGTTGTGAGTTTTTTTTTTTTGTTTGTTTGTTTGTTTTTGAGATGTCTCTTACTCTTACTTTCCCCACCCCCAGTTTATAGATTTGAATATTTGTTTTATATTCTTGCCTTTCCTTTTGGAGAACTACTTTGAGTGATACTTGCAGAGCTAGTCTAGTAGAGCTGGCTTTTGTCTTTGAGATATATCTCATGCAAATTGAGTTGGATCCAACTCATAGCGACCCTTCCTTGGGTTTCTGAGGCAGTATCATTATGGAAGTAGAGTATCCATTTTTCCTTCCAAGGAGTGGCTAATGGGTTTGAACCACCAGCTTTCTGGTTAGCAGTCAAATGCCGTAGGCAATATGCCACCAGAGCTTATATATAATACACACACACACACACACACGTACACACATACACACCAGAATTGTGTAACCGACAGAGAAGCAGGTTTCAGTGACTGCTGTGACTGCTCAATATGAAGGCTGAGAATTTGTTAAGGAGACCTTTAAGATTTCCTTTATCATTATGTACAATCTCATGAAGATGTTGGACTGACTTTTGGATGAGAAATCAAGGTGAGACCAAGCAATACTTGGGTGTCTCCAAAGCCCTCATGAGAGGATAAAACATCCAGCATATGTCTTTTGAGTTTTTTCAACCTCAGGTGCTAGAAGCTGTGCCTTACATTTTTTGAGTTTTCTAAGAATTATGAGAATTATGTGGGTGGTTGAAGAATTATTCTATAGAATTATTCTATGAGAATTATGTGGGTGGTTGAAGACGTACTTTCTTAGAAATCGGCAATCTTGGTATGTTTGTAAGTCAAGGAGATTTTTCTTGCTTTGAGGTCTAGTTGTGTGAATTTCCATTTTCAGGATAGCTAAGTTCTTGGGTAGCAATAAGGTCTCTGACAAATTAGTGACTTAGATTCCTTTTTTTTTTTTTAATGGTTATCATTAACTTTCCTAGTTTCCAAAGTAAGGCGCTCTAATGATGTGGTGCCTAAGGCATTTGACTGCTAACCAGATAGTTGGTGGTTCAAACCCACCAGCTTCTCCATGGAAAGAAGATGGGGCAATCTACTTCTGTAAGATTTACAACCTCAGAAAACCAAAGGGGTCATTATAAGTCAAAATTGACTATATGGCAGTGAGTTTGTGTTTTGTTTTTTTGTAGTTTCCAAAGTATACCTAAATCATGTACAACTCCAAAAGTATATCTGTTATCTTGGCAAATTTTAACTCTCTTCTCTTGTGCTAGTGTGCAAGCTCAAGTAAGAGCTATAAAATCAGCCAGTAAGGCTGATTTAACCTCAGGTAGGCATTTGAACTCAATGGCTTGTTGAAAATCTGTGATAGCGTATCTTAATTGAAATTCCCATTGTTGTGTTGTTGTTAGATGCTGTTGAGTTGGCTCTGACTCATTGTGACCCTATGTACAACAGAAGGAAACACTGCCCAGTTATGTACCATCCTCACAATCCTTGCTATACCTGAGCCCATCATTTCAGCCACTGTATCAATCCATCTTGTTGAGGGCCTTCCCCTTTTTTGCTGACCCTTCACTTCACTGAATATGATATCCTTCTCCAGGGAATGGTTCCTTCTGACAACATGACCAAAGCAGGTGAGATGAAGTCTGGCCATTCTCACTTCCAAGAAGCATTCTGGCTGCACTTTTTCAAGGACAAATTTGTTCATTCTTCTGACAATCCATGGACTTTTAAGTATTCTTCATCAACACAATTCAAAAGCATCAACTCTTCTTTATTTGGTCTTTCTTATTCATTGTCCAGCTTTCACATGAATATGAAGTGATTGAAAATACCATGACTTGGGTCTGTGCACACCTTAGTCTTCAAAGAGACATCCTTGCTCTTCAGCACTTTAAAGGGGTCTTTTTTCAGTAGATTTGCCCAGGGCAATACGACATCTGATTTATTGACTGCTACTTCCATTGGTTTTGATTGTACATCCAAGCAATATGAAATCTTTGACAACTTCAGTCTTCTCCATTTATTGTGTTGCTGCTTATTGGTCCAGGTGTGAGGGTTTTCTCTTTTTTTATGTTGAGGTATAATACATACTGCAGACTGTAGTCTTTAATCTTCATTAGTAAGTGCTTGAAGTCATCTTCATGTTCAGCAAGAAAGGTTATGCTGTCTGAATATTGCAGGTTAATGAGTCTTCCTTCAATCCCAGTGCTGTATGATTCTTCATAAAGTTCAGATTCTTGGATTATTTGCTCAGCATATAGATTAAATAAGTATGGGGAAAGGATATAACCCTGACACACACACTTCATGATTTTAAACTGTGCACTACCCCTTGTTCTGTTTGAACAACAGCCTCTTGATCTATGTACAGGTTCCCCATGAACACAATTAAGTGTTCTGGAATTCCCATTCTTCTCAACATTATCCATAATTTCTTGTTGTGATAGTTGAAGCTGTGTGTCAACTTGGCTGGACCACAAGTCTGTGTGATTAAGCAATTGTGACATGGGTTATTCCTATGATGTTATCAGATGTATATGTTTTGAGCAGCCAATCCATTGAAAGAGAGTTTTCCTCAGAGTGTGGCCTGCTTCCAATATATTTATGGACATCCTGGGAAAAGAGACACTCTTTTGTGGATCAGGATCCTTGTTCTGCATACAACTGTCCATGAGCGAACAATCCACCATTCTGCCTGGTGATCTTGGTTTCATCAACCATGGGATTTAACAGCTGGTTTACTGCCTGCCAACCTTGAGCTCATCAGCCCCTAAAGCTGCGTGAGTTGGGAAAAGTCTCCAGCTTGACTTATGATCCAAGAAATTGGGATTTTCCAGCTTCTATGTGTGTGAGCCATTTTCCTAAGATAAATCTCTCTCTCTCTCTCTCTTTAAGCTTTACTGGTTTTGCTTCTCTAGAGAACCTGGCCTAATGCATTTGGTACTGGGAGTGGTTATAGAGAGACAAAATCATAAGGATGGGCTTCCTAAATTGGTTCTCACTGATTCTGCTTTAGTTTTCCAATCTGATTAGTCATAAAGGCTATGATGACTGTGCCTCCCTTAGTAAAGAGGGCCCTGCTAATCCATGGCACGAGGTGGCAACATTAATATGCAAAATTGCACCACCAATAGATCAAATACTTTTGAGAAGTGAGGCTCTGGGTGAATGGATATTTGATACTTTTCTGCAATTTAGTCAGCATGAGGAGTATAAGGAAGCTGGTTGGTTGGTCCTACTTATGCTAGACAAAGTGGTGAAAGAGCGAGATGAGTTCAGGGCTGCTAAGTCACAGCTAAAGTGCTGCATAAAAGACCTCAATGTTTCCAGTTGTGCCCTGAAAGAAAGCCTTATTTCTTCTAGCAACAGAACTGATATTGCCATAAACCAAATCCAGAGTCTGATAAGAAGTTGGTTGGATTACAATGCCAATTGAATTGCCAACACAGAATGGTGTCTGAAGTTAAAGTGAGGGCATTGATAGGGAAAAAATGGGATCCTGAAACCTAGAATGGGGACATATGGGCAGATAATCAGGAAGATGAGGATATGGAGCCTGTAAATTCTGTTAAATCCCTCCCTTCTAAAGGTATTACTATAAAACCATTATCCCTTCCACCTCAGTTTGATAGGATTAACCCAACTGTTCCTGCTAGGTCATTGCCTGAGGCAGAGGCCATGGAAGACATTGATGAATGTTTTCAGGAACTTCCCAAACCACCCATTGTTGCTACTAGACCTATAACTAAAGTTAAGTCCAAGCAAGCCCCAAAAGGTGAAATACAAAGTGTTGATGAGGAGGTGGTATGTGACACCTGAAAAGACCTACTTGATTTTGCTAACATGTACAGACAGAAACCTGAAGAATATGTATGAGCATGGCTACTGAGGGTGTGGGATAATGGTGCAAGGAATGTAACATTCGATCAGTCTGAGTTTATGATTTAGGCCCACTAAGTATGGATTCTTCATTCAATGTTTCAGCTCAAGAGGTTAGGAAAAGATCTAATTGTTTATTTGGTTGGCTTACAGAAGCATGGATTATGCAGTGACCTACCTTAAGTCAAGTTGAAGTATGAGACCTGCCTTGGTATAATGTAGAAGAAGGTATTCAGAGACTTAGGGAAATTGGCATGTTAGGATGGATTTATCAGATTAGACCCCTAGAGCCAGAAATGGAGAGTCCAGAGGATACACCTTTCAACAGGATGGTGAGAAAAAATTTGTGAAGGGAGCCCAGGCATCCTTGAAAACTGCTGGGATTGCTATTTTATGTAAGCTGGATTTGACTGTGGAAACAGCCCTAATTGAACTAAGACACTTAACTACAATGGAGCTAATTGGACCCCATGGTAGTAGGGGCCAAGTGGCAGCAGTTAATCGACAAGGTCAAGGTGGGCATGTTTACCATAATGGACAGCAAAGTTGTAACAGTAATCAGAATACTCTGACTAATGTGGAATTATGGCATTGACTATTTAGTCATGGTGTTCCTAGTAGTGAAATACATGGAAAACATACTAAATATTTACTTGATCTGTATAGACAGAAGAATTCTAGGTCACGAACAACAGCCTAGATTGAATCACCAGAATACAGGGTCAGGCCTCTCAATCAATTTCCATACTTGAGTCAGTTTACAGACCCACAACCCTTTGAATGAAGGGGAGGTTGGGTCCCCTTGAGGAAGGACCCCATTACACTGCCAAGAATTTATAACATCAGTCTTTCTCCCAGCCTTCCCCAAAGGGATCTGAAGCCTTTTATGAGAATGACTGTTCATTGGGGAAAAGGAAATAATCAGACTTTTTGGGGATTACTGGACACTGGCTCTGAACTGACACTAATTCCAAGAGACCTAAAGCATCATTGTGGCCCAGCAGTCAGAGTGTGGGCATATGGAGACCAAGTTATTGATGGAGTTGTAGCTAAGGTACGTCTCACAGTGGGTCCAATCGGTCCCCGAACCCATCCTGTAGTGACTTCCCCAGTTCCAAAATGCATAATTGGAATAGATATACTGAGGAATCAGCAGAATTCCCACACTGGGTACCTGATATGTGGAGTAAGGGCTATTATGGTAGGAAAAGCCAAGTGGAAGCCATTAGAACTGCCTCCACCTACAAAAATAGTAAACCAAAAGCAATACTGCATCCCTGGAGGGGTTGCAGAGATTACTGCCACCATCAAGGACGTGAAGGATGCAGGTGTGGTGAATCTTACCACATCCTCATTTAATTCACCTATTTGGCCTGTGCAAAAACCAAGTGGGTCTTGGAGAATGATAGTAGATTATTGTAAACTTAATCAGGTGGTGACTCCAATTGTAGCTGCTGTTCCTGATGTGGTTTTATTGCTTGAACAAATTAGTACATCTCCTGGTATTGGTATGAAACTATTGATCTGGCCAATGCCTTTTTCTCAGTACCAATTTCAAAGGACCAGCAGAAGCAGTTTGCCTTCAGCTGGCAAGGCCAACAATACACTTTCACAGTGCTTCCTCAGGGGTATATCAACTCCCCAGCACTATGTCATAATTTAGTCTGTAGGGATCTTGATCACCTTTTCCTTCAACAAGACATCATGCTGGTCCATTATATTGATGGCATTATGCTGATCGGACCTAGTAAGGAAGAAGTATCGATGACTCCAGACTTATTGGTGAGACATCTGTGTGCTAGAGGGTGGGAAATTAATCCAAAAAAATTCAGGCACCTTCCAC
>NW_006921711.1:8085639-8088835 GCF_000298275.1 Orycteropus afer afer | reverse complement strand
AAATTCAGGCACCTTCCACTTCAGTGAAATTTCTAGGGGTCCAATGGTGTGGGGCATGTTGAGATATACTTACTAGAGTGAAGGATAAGTTATTGTATCTGGCTTCCCTCACAACTAAAAAGGAGGCAAGATGTCTGGTGGCCTCTTTGGATTTTGGAAGCAACATATCCGTCATTTGAGTGTGTTGCTGCAACCTATTTATCAAGTGACTCAGAAAACTGCTAGTAGGGCCTGGAACAATAGTAGGCTCTCCAACAGGTTCAGGTTGCCATGTAGGATGCTCTACCACTTGGGCCATATTATCCAGCTGATCCACTGGTGCTTGAAGTGTCTGTAGCAGATAGAGATGCCTTTTGGAGTCTTTGGCAGGTTTCTATTGGTTAATCATAATACAGACCCTTGGGATTTTGGAGCAAAGCCTTGCCATCTTCTGCAGATAACTACTCTCCTTTTGAGAAAGAGCTTTTGTCTTGTTACTGGGCTTTAGTAAAGACTGAATGCCGAACCATGGGCCACCAAGTCACCATGAGACCTGAGCTGCTCATCATGAACTGGGTGTTGTCTGACCCACAGAGCCATAAAGTTGGAGGTGCACAGCAGCACTCCATCATTAAATGGAAGTGGCATATAAAAGATAGGGCTCAAGCAGGACCTGAAGATGCAAGTAATTTGCATGAGGAAGTGGCCCAAGTATGGTCTCTACTCCAGTCACATACCTTCCCTCTCCCAGTCTACACCTATGGCCTCATGGGGAATTCCTTATGATCAGTTGACTGAGGAAGAGAAAACTCGTGCCTGGTTTACAGATGGTTCTGTGTGATATGCAGGCACAACTTGAAAATGGACAGCAGCAGCACTGTGGTCCCTTTCTGGGACTTCCCTGAAGGACAGTGGTGAAGGGAAATCTTCTCAATGGGCAGAACTTTGAGCTGTGCATATGGCTGTTCATTTTGCATGGAATAAGAAATTGCCAGATGTCCGATTGTATATGGATTTATGGGCTGTGACTAATGGCTTGGTCAGATGGTCTGGGACTTGGAAGGACCATGATTGGAAAATTGGTGACAAGGATGTATGGGGAAGAGGTATGTGGATAGATCTCTCTGAATGGGCCAAAGGAATAAAGATATTTGTGTCTCATGTGAATGCCCACCAAAAGGTGACCTCGGCAGAGGAGAACTTTAACAATCAGATGGATAGTATGACACGTTCAGTGGAAACCAGCTGTCCTTTTTCCCTTGGAGACAGCTACTCCTGTCATTGCTCAATGGGCTCATGAACAAAGTGGCCATGATGGCAAGGATGGAGGTTATGCATGGGGTGAGCAACATGGACTTCCACTTACCAAGGCTGATTTGGCTACCACCACTGCTGAGTGCCCAATTTGCCAGAAGCAGAGACCAACACTGAGTCTTATATGGAACCATTCCTTGGGGTGATCAGCCAGCAACCTGTAGGCAGGTTGACTATATTGGACCACTTCCATCATGGAAAGGACAGCATTTTGTTCTTACTGGAGTAGATACTTATTCTGGATATGGATTTACCTTCCCTGCATGCAGTGCTTCTGTCAAAACTACCATCTGTGGATTTACAGAATGCCTTATCCACCATCATGGTATCCCACACAGCATTGCTTCAGATCAAGGGACTCACTTCACAGCAAATGAAGTGCGGCAATGGGCCTATGATCATGGAATTCACTCTTCTTACCATGTTCCCCATCGTCTAGAAGCAGCTGGCTTAATAGAACAATGGAATGACCTACTGAAAACACAATTACGGTGCCAGCTAGGTGGCAATACCTTGAAGGGTTGGGGCAGTGTTCTCCAGGAGGCTGTATATGCTCTTAATGATCATCCAATATACAGTGCTATTTCTCCATTAGCCAGGATTCATGGGTCCAGGAACCAACGGGTGGAAATGGGAGTGGTACCACTAACTATTATTACCCTTAGTGACCCCCTCAAATTTTTTTTGTTTCATATCCCTGCTACCCTATGCTCAGCGGGTCTGGAGATCTTAGTCCCAAAGGGAGGAGCACTCCCACCTGGAGACCCAATACTGATTGCATCGAACTGGAAGTTAAGAGTGCCACTCAGCCATTTTGGCTTTCTCATGCCTCTGGATCAACAGAAGGACATTACTATACTATATGGCACAATAGATCCTGATTACCAAGGAGAAATTAGATTGACATTACATAATGGTGGTAAAGAAGAATATTTTTGGAATACAGGAGATTCTTTAGGATGTCTCTTAGTACTACCATGCTCTGTGATTAAAGTCAATGGAAAACTACAGCAACCCAATTCTGATATGACTACTAATGGCCCAGACCCTTCAGGAATGAAGTTTTGGGTCAGCTCGCCAGGCAAAGAACCATAACCAGCCGAAGTGCTTGCTGAGGGCAAGGGAAATAAGGAATGGGTGGTGGAAGAAGATAGTTCTGAATATCAGCTATGACCAAGAGACCAGTTGCAGAACCAAGGACTGTGATTGTTATATTTCTTCATTGTATATGTGCATCAAATATTTTTGTTTCCTTCTTCTTTTGTGATGGACCTGTTCAACTTTTCCACATCAGCCTGTGTTAGCTTTGGTAAGCGGTGTGTTTCTAGGAATCTGTCCATTTCTTCCAGATTTTCAAATTTGTTGGAGTACAGTTGTTCATGGTATCCTGATATTATCCTTTTTATTTCAGTTGGTTCTGTTGTGATATCACCCATTTCGTTTCTTATTCATGTTACTTGTATCCTCTCTCTCTTTTCCTTTGTTAAATTTGCCAGTGGTTTGTCAATTTTACGGATCTTTTCAAAAAAACAACTTCTGGTCTTGTTGATTTTTTCTATTGCCCTTCTATTTTCTGTTTCATTCATTTCTGCTCAAATCTTGATTATTTCTTTTCTTCTGGTGACTGTAGGCTTTTCTTGCTGTTCTTTTTCTAATTGTTGTAGATGTTGGTTTAAAGTGTTGATTTTGGCTCTTTCTTCTTTTTAGATGTGTGCCGTTATTGCTATAAATTGGCCTCTGATCAGTGCTTTTGCTGTGTCCCAAAGATTTTGGTATGTTGTGTTCTCATTCTCATTTGATTCAAGGAATTTTCAAATTTCAATTTTGATTTCTTCTCTTACCCACCTTTCTCAAGGAGGGTGTTGTTAAGTTTCCAGATTTTTCCTCTTTTTCTGTTGATCTT
>NW_006921711.1:8064371-8083144 GCF_000298275.1 Orycteropus afer afer | reverse complement strand
GAGAATAATGAAGAAAAAATGGGAAAAATGCAAAAAGAACAACAAGGAGCAGGGTTACCTGTGAGGAAAAAAAAAATAAAAATAATTGCAACCATGAACAGAGAAAAGAAAAAGAGCTGAAAACTACAACCTGGGAGGGGAAGAATAAAGAATAATAGTAAAAAGGACAAATGTATTAATAACAATGGTAGTTTTAAAACAGACAAAAACTAGCAAACTAAGATCCAGAAAGAAGAAAGAGGAAAAAAAAAAAAAGGAAAAGAAAAAGAAAAAAATCGGGGGAGGGTAGGGCAGGGCATCCAGGTTCTGCTTAAGCACACCGACTGGGATGGAGTTCCTGCGGTCCCAGAAGGTGGGTGGGAGTGGGGTATGGCCACACCTCTGTTCATCAAGGGGTGTGAGGTATAAGAGTAACAAGGGAAATGTCTCACCTTTTCAGTCATCCAGGTCTGCAGTGTCCTTGGGGTTACTGGCAAGCAGACCTGTTCTTAAGCCCCTGCAATCTCGGAGAGCACTGCCTCTTTAAATATCCAAAATGGTCAAGCTACTTGTAAACATTCAAAATGGCGGTGCCCTCCGGACAGGCAAAAGTCCACAGCTCAGCCCACCTTTCTCTTCGCTGGAGCTTCGCGTTTTGTTCCCCAGCCTCCAGAGCAGTCCTCTGTGCAGTCCCTGGCTAGCAGGGCTGATTTTTAGATTAATTCTTAGGTCCTACCACCACTCGGCACTCTCCAAGCTGTCTGTGCTGAGCCGTCAGGCTTGCTCAGGATCACTGCCAGATTGCAGCTCTGTATGTCTCTTTTTTTGGTGTTTTCATGCAAATTCTTCTGCTAGTTGGGGTTTAGTCCACTTCCATATCCTTCCCTTCAAAGCTCAGGGGTCCAGGATTATCTTCTGTGTCTGTATTAATTGGTTCCCCTTTTCTTTGTTGAAGAGGGTTTGTGCAGTCTTTCTGTCTATTCCGCCATCTTACCGGAAGTCCACCCTATTTTTGTTTCCTTCTGTTATGAACTCTGAAATGTAAACAAGGTTAATGTGTTTCAGTTGTATGCATGTTAGCGTGTCATGTTACATGCAAATATGACTTTATAATTGTCCTTATTTAGAGATTATATATGGTTAAGAAGATGTGTACCACTGCCAAGTTGACAAGGGGTGGACTGTGGTTGTTGGAGCTATGTGTCAACTTGGCTGGACCACAATTCTGTGTGGTTAAGCAATTGTGATGTGGGTTATTCCCATGATGTGATTGGATGTATATGTTTTGAGCAGCCAATCGCTTGAAAGGGAGTTTCCCTAGGGGCGTGGCCTGCTTCCAGTATATTTCTGGACATCCTGGGAAAAGAGACATTCTTATGTGGATTGGGATCCTGTTGTGCTGCCTACAACTGTCTGTGAGTGAGCAATCCACCATTTGGCCTGGAGATCTTGGATTTATTGTTCATTGGAATCAACAGCTGGTATACTGTTTGTCAACCTAGAGCTCGTCAGCCCCTGAAGCTGCATGAGTTGGGAAAAGCCTCCAGCTTGATTTTTGATCCAAGAACTTGGGACTTGCCAGCTTCTATAAGTGTATGAACCATTTTCCTAAGATAAATTTCTCTTCTTTTCTCTCTCTCTAGATAAGCTTTGCTGGTTTTGCTTCTCTAGAGAACCCAGGCTACCACAGCTGTGATTCACGGAGTCAAATGCTTTTGCATAGGCAATAAAACACAGTAAGTAAACATCTTACTGATTTCTTTGCTTTCAGCCAAGATACATCTGACATCAACAATAAGGTAAATGGTCAACTCATATGCCTATATTTTGTTTGGCTGGAAACCACAGGTGTGAGTTCAATTCCAGACCTGAAGGGCAGCTAGGGGCCATAGTCTCAGTAGTTCCACCAGCTTTATCGGACCAGCAAAACTAATCCCCACATTTTTTTTCCCTCCAAATGATTTTGAGTTTTGTTCCACATTGTTCTCCCTCTCTATCAAGGGTCTCCTACATAGATCCCCTTCCAAGTGGATGACAGTGGTAGCCGGGCACCATTTAGTTCTTCTGGTCTCATAGTATAGGCTGCAGAACAGATGGTGTACCAGTTGCTAGGACTAATTGTTTCCATGAATTTTGGTTTTCTTCATTCTTCTTTGCTCTGGATGAGGAGAGACCCATCATTGCATCTAGATGGCAGCTTGCTAGCTTTTAAGATCCCAGTCACTACTTGAATAATCAATACATCTTGATTGCATTTTTGGTCAATTTCAGACTGCAGAAGTTGCTAAAAATCTTCAATTTCCTTGTCTTTGGCTTTAGTAGTTGGTCTGTAAATTTGAATTATAGTTGTATTAACTGGTCTTCCTTGTAGGCATATGGATATCATCCTATCACTGACAGCATTGTACTTCAGGATAGATCTCAAAGCATTCTTTGTGATGATGAATGCCAAAACATTCCTCTTCAATTTGTCATTTCCAGCATAATAGATTACATCATTGCCTGATTCAAAATGGCCCAAACCAGTCCATTGCAACTCACTAATACTTAGGATAAATATCTTTATGCCTTCCATTTCATTTTTGACAACTTCCAACTTTCCTATATTCATGCTTCATACATTCCACTTTCCGATTATTAATGTTTGCAGCTGTTTGTTTCCATTCTGAGTCATGTTCCATCAGCAAATAGAGGTCCCCAAAGCTTTACTCCATCCTTGACATTAAAGTCTACTCTACTTTGAGGAGGCAGCTCTTTCCCAGTCATATTTTAAATGACTTCCAACATGAGGGGCTCATCTTCCAGCACTATATCAGGCTATTCATAAAGTTTTCCAGTAATACATCAGACATTGTTTCACTGCTATTCATAATATTTTCACTGCCAATTCTTTGAAAAGTAGATGGTCCCTTCTTTCTTCAGAGACTCTCTTAGTCTGGAAGCTCAGCTGAAACCTGTCCACCATGGATGACCCTGCTGGTAGTTGATATACTGGTGGCACAGCCTCTAACCTTATAGCAACATGCAAGCCACCACAATATGACAAAGTGACTGGTGAGTGGTAGTTCCATTGTTATATCTATGGCAAAACTGCCTATAAAATACCTCATGGTGTTTGAGAGGAGTTTGGGAATGTTATTGTGAGGAAGGATTAAAGATTCTGATGCATTTATGAGCTTATCCCACTGCTAGAAGGGAAGAAAAGTAGTTGCTCTGAGTTTTTGACAGTGTTGAATAGTGCTGTGTGAGATGGAGAAAGTAGCAGAATTTTGTAGGAGGTGAGTCTAGAAGTGGAAAATTGTTGGGTGTTCTCAGTGAGAAGTAATATTGGAACTGTGTGGGGTAGTAAAAGTCAAGTGAATGACTCAGAACCAAGTCAGCCATGGATTGGACCCAGTGCTAGATTAAGCTTCAAGCCATACAGGCTGCAGCAGGAAGTGCTAGGTTTAATGGGGCACCAGATTTGCTATGTGTCAAAAAGTCACTTGGACTAAAATATTATTTTAAAAATCATAGAAACAAACTATATATCAACTAATTAACATAAGCTTCTAGAAATGTTTCCAAACTCTGCACTTTGGCAAAGTGGCTGAAGTAAAGTACACAAAATAGTGCTATAGAAAATGCTCTCACATTTAAGAAACTAATTAGTATTTTAAACTCACTGGGGAAAGTTCACCACTCCATTAGGATGACACCAGACAATTTTTGAGGTGTGCATCACAAATAGGAGCCCTATGAAGGACCTTCAAAGCAATTTGGAAAGAAGCAGTTTCATCGCCTGTAGTAGATGGTATTAAGAAGCATTAATTTAGCAAGGGTCTGCCTGCTCCAACATCAGTATTAGCCATCATCTCCAACAGTGTTACTTACTGTTGATGTGTCTCTGCTTATTCTTATTTCATGACCAAAGTGGTTCCTCACATAAGAAGCCTGATGCATTTCCTCATTGTCACTTCTACTGTGAACTTCATTTGTGAAACATAGTAAATAAACAAGGTGCTATTATATTAAAGGGAACCATCTAGGCCCTCTGTCTAGGTGGCAAAAATATCTTCTTCTAGCCCTGCCTGAATCAACTTGCCAACAGTGGCAATATGTGAAAGCAAGGAGAATATTCCATAGCCATTGGGGCTAATGTGAGACTTTTGTGTTTTGGGGTGAGGATTTCTAATGTGTGTCCTTTGTGTATAAAAGGGTTAAATGATAATGCGTAATTATGGAGTCCAAGAGTGAGAGAAAAGGATAGGGAGGACTTGAGGTTTTCAAATGCAGGCATGAAAGGAGAGTAACAATACAGGGGTTTGAGGACTGTCTCTTTAGTTATGATATATAAGGGAGAGGTAACAGTGGGAAAGTTAATGATCCAGTTCTGTCAGTAGTCAACTATCCTGGAAACACTGAGACATGTTTTTTTTTAGACTCCAGGAAAAGGAAACTGATGACAGTTTAATTTGTTTATGGAATAAAGTCTTCCCTTCAGAAGAGATATCACATCCTAGATTACCTAATTGCATATTGTCTTTAGAAATCCTATATCTTTTAGGGGCAAGGATTTGGAGTAAATACTAAATGTTGACAAGGGAGCAGCCAAAATCAAGTGAACAGATAAAAACAGAGTTACAAAATGAAAGGTAAACTTCTCAGGTTTGTATTTAGGTCTGGATAAATAAGGGGACTCAGTAAACCTTTGAGGCATGACAGTGCATAGGTATTGCGATTTGTCCACATGAAGGCAAACAGATAATGTGAGTTGGAATGAAGAAGTATACTGAAAAAAGAAGAACACAAACTGTTATCTGTGACATGAGTGGTGTTGGGTGAGATAGATGCCAGAGTTATACTAGCGTTAAAAACTCCAGGAAACCTGGATTTGACTATTTTGTTTATTGCTCTCAATTTTTGGATTAGCCTATATCCCTTGCCATTAGGGTTAATTACTGGGAAATTACAGGGGCTTGATATGGAGACTAAGAACACCTTATCAAGGAGACCTTTAGTTATAAGTTGTAGACCTTGGAGGGCTTCTGGTTTAAGAGGGTACAGTGGGAGTGGCATAAAAGGGTCTATTTCTACTTTGAGAGGTTGGCCTCCCAAATTTGGCCTCTTTCAGGGGAGTGAGCAGCCAAAGGGTGTCAGGGTGTCTTAGTTAACATGGTATACACATGAGGATTTAAAGGGGGCTTGTGGATCTGACAGGAGTAGAGAAGTTGGGTCACCAATGAGAGCCACTGAAGGGCAAAGGTGCGGTCAGAGACTTTGAGGGTGAGGCTTATAAGAGAGCAAAGAATACTGACATTTCAGTTAGAAAGCCAATCTCCTTCCAGAAGGTTAACTGGGGGAACGGAGCTAATAAGAAATATGTCCTGATCAGTGAGGGGTCATAGTGAGACAGAAGTAAGTTTGGATAAAGGTACATCATGTGTTTCCAACTGTTGGCTATTGTGAATAATGCTTTTGTGAATATTCAAGTACTTTATGTAACGTCCAATAGCACTGCATTAAGATCTGTATTTGTCCATTTTATTTCTTAAAAATTGTTTAAAGATTTCCACCTTATTGAGATGAATCACTCAACTCTCTACTTCATCTTTACCTCTTGTGACTTTTCTCATTTATCTGATGTTTCAACATAACTCTTCTTTTGCATATGGCTCTGAGGCAAGCAGCTATACCTTGGGCTGGCTATAATCAAAGCTTGGCTCAGTGTTAGCATCTGTTGAACATTCTTTCTTACTTTTATTTTAGCTATTACCAAAACCAAAAACCAAGCTCACTGCCATCAAGTCATTTCTGTCTCATAGCAACCCCCACTGGGTTTCTGAGGCTATAAATCTTTACAGAAGTAAATCACCCCATCTTCCTTCCATGGAGCAGCTGGTGGATTTGAACTGCTGATCTTCTGGTTAGCAGTCAAGTGCATTATCCACTATGCCACTGTGGTGGTTATGCTTGTGTGTCAACTTGGCTGGGCCTGGTTGAGTGGCTGGGAAGCTGGTGGTAGTTATTCCCCATGATGAGTCTGGCAATCAACTCCATGGTGGGATCTACCACAAGCAGCTGAGTAGCTGCTTTAGGTATGTGGTCTGCTTCCCGTATATAAGAAGCAGCTTTGGGAATGGTCTCTAGTTTATAGCACGCTTGGACCCTGCATGTAGCTGTGTCATTGTTCAGCAGCCTGCTATGCTCTCCTGACCTTGGGACTTACAATGGACTTAAATTAATGGCCTGCCATGTGGTTTGGTAACCTCGGGACTGTGCCTTTTTACTTGTCAACCTTGGGGCTTTTCAGCCTCAGCAACCAGCAGCTCTCTGAGTAAAGAAATGCCTCTAGTTCCAGTGAGCCAGGAGCAGGAGGTGGAGCTGGACCCCAAGGTTAAGGGGATTTCACTTAACCCCTAGAGCCTGGCACTTTGAACTTCAAATTGTAAGAATAAACTCCTGTTTGTTAAGGCCATCCCATTTGTGGTATAGTCCTGTCAGAGCAGCACTAGGTAACCAGAACAGCCACCAATAATCAAAGTATTATATTCCTAGCTTTTTTCTTGTTATTTCACATTTTCTTATGTATCTAGTGAGCCAACTCCTAGGAGTTGGAGTCACCATTTCTAAATTCCATTGTTAACTCTTACCTCTGGTACCTGTTCACAACATAACTGCCATTCATACCTTTCATAAACCTTTCATTCCATCAGCTTTTCATCCTTTCTTTTCCCCAATCACATGTTTTAGTGAGTCAGGGTAGTTCCAGCAAATCCCACTTTTTCTGATACCAATCATAACAAGTTTGCCAAATGGTAATGTCTCAGGAACAATAATAAGGCTGCTCTCACTTTAGGTACCAGCTGCAAGTTCAGGGATCCTCAGGACCACCCTCACTTCAGACCAGCTTGTTACAAACATAGAGATCCCCACAATTATGCTTGGGCTTGGCAATCCACTAGAAAGACTCAGAACTCACTGAAAGCTTCTGTACTCATATATTTATTATGAGGAAAGGATACAAATCAGAACCAGTCAAAGGAAGAGATGCATAGGGCAGATTCTGGAAGGGAACTAGTTCTGGTCATCTTCTCTCCATAGAGTCCTGGATGGTATTACCTCCTCTTGGTCATGATATGTGATAAATGCAGAGAATATTATCAACTAAGGAAGCTCACTCAAATCTTTGGTATTCTTAGCTTGTAATGGGGTTCAATTATATACTGTCTGCATGGCTGACATTTAGTCTCCAGCCCTTTTCAGAGGTTTGGACTGATTCTTTTAGTGTCCAGTTCCTCTGGAGGTCATAACTGATATGGTATGTCCCAAATCTCCTATCATAAATCACATTATTAGATTGTCTGATGGCTAAAGCCTCCACTAAAGACATCTTTATCATGCAGAACATTCCAGGGGCCTACAGCTCACCTCCCAGGAGCCAAGGTCAAAGTGAAGACCTCTATTTGGGTAAGATTAAATCTTTAATACAAACATGTGAGATAGTTTACAATAGGGATTGTTTTGTAATCAGGAGAAGTCTCAATCAGCTTAAAAAGGAAATGTTTATCCATGTCTAGCTAGTTTCAGGGGATAAAGATTTGTAACCTTAGCTAATTCATAGACAAAGAGCTAGGAAATTGGCAAGGGGCAAAGGTGAGTGGTCTTTGTTTGACCTTGACATGGACTATGAGATAATGGCAAAGTTTTCTGTGAGGCATTCAAGGCCCTTTACCATCTGGCCTTGCTGTGTTTCTAGTCTCAGCTCTCCGTACTCCATGCACACACACCTCAGAATCCCAGGACTCCTAGCAATCATCTTTTCCACCCAAAATACTCATTTTTCTATTCCTTTCTTTGCCTGGGATAGCTACTCATTCTTCAAGACTAAATTCAAATGGTCTCTGTTTTGAGAAGCTTTCCCTGACTCTCTACACTGAGTTAGGGGTTTCCTCTTTTGTGTTCTCAGGCAACCTGTTGCGTATGCCCATTAAGCCATGTTGTTGTTGTTGTTATTGCTGCTGAGTTGGTGCCAACTCATGGCAACCTGTGTATAACAGAACAAAACATTGCCTGATCCTGTGTCATCTTCATGATAGATTGTTTCAGCCACTGCGTATTATGAATTCTCTCCAACCTAAGGGCTTCATCTTCCAGCACTGTATTGGAAAATATTCTGTTGTGATCCATAGAGTTTTCATTGGCTACTTTTGGAAATAGATCTCCAGGCCTTTCTTCCTACTCTGTCTTAGTCTGTAAGCTTTGCTGAAACCTGTCCACCACAGGTGACCCTGCTAATATTTATTTATTTATTTATTATTGTAATTTGGGTGAAAGTTTACAGAGCAAATTGGTTCCCCATTCAATAGTTCATTCATATTTTGTTTCATGACATTGATTGCAATCCCCATAATGTATCATCTCTCTTCCACATCTTCCTGTGTTTACCTTTTCCCTATATCTTTCTTTCCTATACATTCCTGCCCTCGGAGCTGTCTCTCTGTGCAAATGCTGCCCCTCTGATCTCCCATGGTTGATTGTTCTAAGGAGTGTGCCTACCTGGTCCAATTGTTCACCTTGTAGACCTGTCTGTTGTTTGGCTGGAAGCCATGGAAGTAGGTTCAATTCCTGTCCTGAAGGGTGACTAGGGGCCATAGTCTGGGGTTTTTACCAGTCCCTATCAAGCCAGGAATCCTGGTCTTTTTTTTTTTTAACGGTTTTGAGATTTGTTCCACATTTCTTTCCTCCTCTGTCCAGGATCTCCTACCCTGCTGATGATAGAAATGCCAGTGGCATAGCTTCCAACATCATAGCAAGCCTCATCAGAGAGTATTAATCATCTATCAAGGAGCCCTGGAGGCACAGTGGTTAAGTGCTGGGCTTTTAGCTAGAAGGTCAGTGGTTTAAATCTACCAGCTGCTCCACAGGAGGAAGATGTGGCAGTTTGCTTTCATAAAGATTTATAGCCTAGGAAACCCGATGGGGCAGTTCTACTCTGTTCTATAGGGTCTCTGGGAGTTGGAATTGACTTGATGGCAGTGAGTAGTCATCTTTTGGTCTCTTTAGCCAGATGTGAGCTCTTAGAAGTTGGCACTGGATCTCATTGTGTTTCATGTACCCTCCTTCAAGCCTGATATTCAGTAGATATTCTCAGTGGAAAAGAGGAAGGGATGGAGAGAGGCAGACAGGCTTGAAAACCCTTTCTAAATCCCTGATGGCATCACACACATCCCTGGTTCAATGTGTCCTTATGCCTAAAGATTTAAGTAAATAACCCTTAGCCTGGTATTGAAATGTCTCCAGAAAGTAGCCCCCAAATTTCCACCTATCCTGCTCTCCCCTGTTGGTCTCCACAAACTAGTACTTTCAACCAAACTGCTCTCTGAGTCCTGAACACAGAAAGTGCTGCCCACTGCTTTGCTTTTGTGCCACAGTTCCTCCACCAGGAGGGCACTCTAATGCAGAGTCATCCACCCAACTGTCACGTCCAGGAGCTGAGCTGGCTTGCTCTCACTTTGAAGACAGCCTCAGCATTCAAAGAACCATCAGGCTGGCATCCAAAAGTAACTGAAAAACAATCTAAGTCTCTTCTATAGTCATTCTGTAAGACATCAAAAGCAGACCACAGTCACTGCAGAGAAAAGGACAGATTGATGAAAATTTCCACCATGGGGCAGTCACCTCAAAGCTGCCCCCTTCCATAGACTCTCACAATCCACACAGCAGGGCTGTGGACTTTCTGCTCCCCCTAGGCAGATCCTGCACTTTCCAATATAAATCATATTCAGCCACCCTTAAACTATTAATTCCCCACTGTCACATTCTTGGGGAGCTGTAGTGGCATAGTGCCTAAGGCATTTGACTGCTAATCAGAAAGCTGGCAGTTCAAACCCACCAGATACTCCTCAGAAAGGAAGGTTGGGCAATCTACTTCTGTAGTGACACTGCCTTGGAAACCCAAGGAGGGGTCAGTCACTATGAGTCGGATCTGACTTGACTGCAGTGAGTTTGGTTTATTGGTTTGGTCACATTCTTTGTGCCAGTCAATACTACAAAAGACCAGAAACTTACAGATGGGAAAGAGGGTGGGTAGTGCACCACCAACAGAACCAGAAGGTTCACAACCAGAAGGCTGGCGGTTCAAACCCACCAGCCACTCCTTGGAAGGAAGATTGAACAATGTACTTCCATAGAGATACCACCTCAGAAACCCAAGGAGGGTTCACTATGAGTCGAAACCAACTCAGTGGCAGTGGGTTCGTTTTTGTTTTTTGTTTTTTTTTGGAATGGGAGTCACAGCGATGTCCAGAGTCACAAATCCAAACAAATTGCTGTTTAGTTTACTCTGACTCATGGTGACCTTATGTGGTGTAGAGTAGTTGTGCATCATAGGGTTTTTAAGGATGTTAGTTTTCAGAAACAGGTTGCCAGCCTTTCTTCTGAGGCACCTCTGAGTGGGTTTGAATGCCAACCTTTTGATTAGTAGTTGAGCAATTGACCATTTGCATACCCAAGGCCCTTTTCTCCAAGAAGTTGCACTCTTAGCCAGCAGTACCTTCTGTGAACATTGTCCCTAGCAGATCCTGATCACCTTTTTCCATGACCACACCTTTGCTCAGTCCGTTTCTCCTACCAGGAATGACCTTTCCTCTTTTGTTTGCACCATTATGGTTCAGCTCAGGTAATACCTCTTCTTCCTCCAAGCTGAATGAAAATGCTTTTCTTGGTGTTTCTGGGGAGTTTTGTGTTCATCTCTGTGCTATATCTTGGTGGTGCCTCTTGGTGGCAATTAACAATAGGTGCTCTCTAAGGAGAGGCTTTTAACTGGGGCCCTTTGGCCAACAATAAAATCGTGACGTTTGTGAAGTTACATCCTGGGCTCCAGCCTTCTCCTTTGTGCAAACCTCCCTCCACTGTGGCTTTTCCATGGCCAATGCTCCAGAGACCATTACCTCTGGGAAAGGCCCTGCTGCTTACAGCCCAAACTCCAGCAGGGCTGTGCCTTTTCCAGAGGCCTCTGCATATTTCAATTCAGCTGCAACTGGGGACTGAGAGGCCTGTATAAGTTGGAAGGAGAGAGGTGCAGCACCAGCTGGTGCTCCTAAAATTCCTCCTCACAGGTGGCCACTGGCTATCAAACCTCTAATGCAGTGCTTCTCATCTGACTCATCGAGGAGTTTTAGAACCCACCCCTGGCCCTGAACCACTTCCCATGAAATTAGAATCGCTGGCTCCTGGCATCAGTATTCTGTAAAAGCTCCCCAAGTGATTCTTAAGCACAGTCAGGGATCAGACACTGCTTGAAAATTGTGCTCCTCAGAGTGTAGCCCCAGCACCAGCAGCATAATCAAGGAGCCGATTAGAAGCCCAGACTCTCAGCCTCGTCTCAGACCTACTGACTCAGAGTCTGCATGTTAGCAAGATGTCATAGAAATTCATGTTCCCACAAAAGTTTTAGGGGCTACGATACCATTATCTATGTCAGTCTCCTGCCGAAGTGACTAGTGCCCTAGTCCTCACTCACTCTGCAACAAAAGATAGGTGATTCCAAATTCACCTCAGAAGGAAGGCTTGGCAGTTTACAAGGTGAGGACAGGTCTACATCCAAACCAAACCCAACCTACTGCCTTTGAGTAGATTCTGGCTCATAGCAACCCTATAGGACAATAGAACTATCCCATAGGGTTTCTAAGCTGTAAAGCTTTATGGAAGCAAACTATATTATCTTTCTCCCAGGAAGCGGCTGATGGGTTTGAACCACTGATGTTTTGGTTAGCAGTAAAATGCTTTAACCACTGAAAGAGCAGTGGAGGAGGCCAGATATGGCCCACCATAGTGGCTGAGATGGCAGCCATGACCATCATGTCCAGGCAGCAGGGATGACAGTTTGTGGTAACAGCTACCTCAGTACCTGAGGTCCTTTGTCCATGCTGCTCATGGCAATATCCAGTGTCTGAGGTTGTGGGGTTCTCACTTTCTCCTTCCTGAGGTATGGTGTGGGCTGTGTTTCTGACTATCTTGTGTCATCATTCTTGTAGCCTGATTTCTGAGCTTCAAACAATCTGTCACCTATTCTCAAAAAAATATTCAATTGATTCCTTTGCTGCTTAAATCCACCATAACTAAAAATCTGACAGAATCACACATTAACTGAGAAATGTATGTAAAAGCACTTTTTAAAGTACCAGGAAGATGTTTGGTGTCAGTATTCAAGATTTCCAGGTAAAAAATCTTCACAGACCCCTCCTTATCCTGGCCCTGGTGGCTTCCCCAGCAAACCTCCCCCACCTGCCCAGACTGTAGGGCCCAAGTCCCCAGATCAGTGCCTGCAGCCTGCACTGCCCTGGCAGGCCTTTAATCACAGAACAGAGGAGAGAGCTGAGATATGTTCCCTCAACCTCATCTTTCAGAGGGCCAAGGACATAAAATTGGAGATAAATACCCCCACAGGATGGATAAGGCATTGCTCACTCTGTTGCATGACTTCTGTTATTATTAATAAATAGAATGTGGTTGCTGTTGGAGGCATGGCTTGCAGTGAGCTATGGAATGCATTTTCCTATCCATCCTCAAGTTCTTATCAGCCACAGTCAACAGCTAGGACCCAGGCCTGCAGGGCCCAGCCTCTCTCTACCATTAGGGACTGTCACACAGACTACATATGGGTGGAAGACTTCAGCTTGTGAAAAGTTTAATAAAACTAAAAACACCAAAATCATTGCCGCCAAGTCGGATCTGACACATAGTGACCCCTCCCTGGGTTTCTGAGGCAGTTTCTCTACAGAAGTAGATTGCCCAGTCTTCTTCCGAGGAATGGCTGGTGGGTTGGAACTGCCAACCTTCTAGTTAGCAGTCAAATGCCTTAGGCATTATGCCACCAGAGCTCCTGAAATGTGTAATAGCAGGATAAAAATTTTATGGTCTTTTGAATCACATCAGAGTTAATATGCTGTATCAGTTGTAAGAAGGGACCATTCCCTGGAGAAGGATGTCATGCTTGGTAGGGTGGAGGGTCGACGAAAGGGGGGGGAGGCCTTCAATGAGATGGATTGACACAGTGGCTGCAATGATGGGCTCAAGTATAGCAGGGATTTTGGGGCTGGCACAGGATCAGGCAGTGTTTCGTTCTGCTGTGCATGGGGTCGCTATGAGTCGGAAAACTCGACGGCACTTAACAACATAACAACATCAGAAACCATCACATTGAGGTAGTTTCATGTTTTCTCTTGCAGAGCCCTCGCCAAACCCTTTGAGTCTGGGCCATTTGGTCCAGGGCTTGAGAGGCTGGGAAGTTTGTGGCAGAGGGAGGAGTCATCCAGCAAGGTCACTTCTAGCAATTTGCTTATAGATTTATTTTTCCACTCAATGTGACATGTTGCATACAAAGGTTATTCACTGCAGCCTTGTTTATAGTGGCAAGAAACATAGGCAATACCTAAGTGTTCATCAATAGAGGATCGAGCAATGCACTTTGGTGCTTTCATACACTGGATACTTCTGCTGCTTACAACAAACACATTTAAGCAAGCTCTCTATGACTGATATAGAAAGAACTTCAAGATATATTTTTAGGTGAAAACAAGTGAAAAAACTAGGTATATAATAGCTGCTGTTTTTATAGAAAAGAGGGGAAAAGGCAAGTATATAACTATACCTGAAACATCTTGGAGAAAACATAAGACATTGAAATATTGGTGGCTTCTGGCAGGGGTGGAGGTAGATAAACTGGGAGGCTGGGAAATGGGAGTGGGAGAATTTTCCCAGAATATCCCTTTGTTCCTTTCGAATTTGGAACCACAAGGATGTATTACCTATTTGAAAATAAATAAATGCACATGATGTCTTAAAAAATAAAAAATACTAACTAAAAGGAACGGATTTGAGATGGTCAGGTGGCAGCCATCCGTGGGGGGGGGCGGGTCTTTGGGGGAACTGGAGACCCTCCCAGAGAAATGGGTGGCTGTCTTGTTTGTGAGTGGGAAGGTAAGGAGGGAGGAGTCCCCTCTCAGATCCCTTGCACACCCCACTTTCAGGTGAGCAGAACCACCAGTGGGGCACTCCACTGATCTGCTCCCATCCCCAGAGGGAGAAAGGCTCTGACAGGCCCAGCAGGAAGCAGAAGGAGGCGCAGGTGGCCCTCTTGCCAGGGAGACAGCACAGATGTTACTCTCACTTCTATGTGCATAGCTGCACAGGCTCAATTGGCTGCTGCCCCACGGTGGTAGGGTCATCAGGAAAACTCCTGTCTGAAACCATCTCCCTGGAGGATCACTGTTCCTGATATTCCACAGAGTGGGCTACAGACCCCTTGGTTAAGGTGTTGTCCAAGTTTCACTTTCAAAACATACATTCCTTGGTTGTGGATCAAGGGATGTCCCACATACCATTCCTAACAGCAGTTTCTCAAATACTTTCTCCCAGATAGGAGGAGCCCAGAGGACATGATAGCCTCTGGAGTGGGTTGAATAGTAGCTCACTCAAAAGGATATGTCCATCTGGAACCTGAGAATGGGACCTTATTTAGAAATTACATTTGCAGATGTACTTAAGGTAAGGATCTTGAGATGAAATCATCCTGGATTAGATAGATAATTAGATAGCTGTTGTCCAGTCAACTGACTCATGATGACCTTATGTACAGCAGAAGGAAATGTTGCCTCGTCTTGCATCATCTTTATGATTCCTGGCATGGTTGAGTCCATCACTGTGGCTATTGTGCCAACTTATCTCTCTGAGGGTCCTCTCTATTCCCTCAACATCATGTCCTCTAGCAACTGATCCTTCTTGATGATGTGTCCAAAGCAAGTGAGTTGGACTATGTTTTGTGGTGATCTGTAAGGTTTTCTTTGGCTAATCTTCAGAAGTGGAACATCATTCCTTTCTTCCTAGTCTGTCTTAGTCTGGAAGCTCCACTAAAACCTGTCCTTCATGGGTGACTCTGTTGGTATTTGGAATCCCAGTGGTATAACTTCCAGTATCATAGCAACATGTCAGTACAACCAAATGATAGATGTGTGGTGGTCCTGAATTAGGGAGGGTCATTAATCCAATGACAAATGTCCTTATAAAAGAGAAAAGGAGAAGACAGAGAGAGGAAGGCCGTGTGAAGATGTGGGCAGAGATTGGGGTGATGCATCTACAAGGCAAGGAATGCCAAGGATTGCCAACCTGTACCAGAAGCTACGAGAAGGTATGGAACACATTCCCCCTCAGAGTATCCCAAAGGAATCAATCCTGCCGACACCTTCAGTGTTCTAGCCTCCAGAACTTGAGAGAATACATTTATGTTGTAAGACACTCAGTTTATGGTAATTTGTTATGGCAGCCCTGGGAAATTAAGACAGTCCCAGGCTATTGTGGAAGAGAAGAGGCTTGGGGCACCCAGGGTCACTTCAGAGACTTCATGCAGTGTGATCCTGGGAAGAGTGAACAGGGTGGCCTGTTTGGTTGAAGACAAATGTCGAGGGAAGTTTAGGCCCTTCTGGTCTAGGCATCTCATTCACAGTTCCCTGGGGCAGGAGCGTTACCTACGGTTGGTTTGTCTCTAATGGGGAAGGTGTGTTTGCCCTGTCGCTAGGAAACGGGGAGCCTGGCATGTGGGTTCCCAGACTGGAGCGATGGCAGATGGTGACAAGATTAAATAGTGCCTTTCATTTTAACATAGGAAATGTTTTCAATTCTCCTCTCTTCATGTCTCTAAAAAAAGGCAAGTGGCGGAAACATCTCGCTAGAAATTTATGAACAAAAGCCCAGGCAGCCTAAAAAAGCAGACTTTTTTTCTTTTCACATGTCTTTCTAACCAGGCTCCAGGCACTTAAGAGAGTGGAGGCTCTGCTTTGTCATCATGACCTGCCAAGTGCTGAGCCTCATTCAGTCTTCACAGTAACTCTAAGTTCTATTGCTACCCTGTTCCACAGATGAGGAAACTGAGGCCTATGGAAAAAAAGTAACCAGTTGGTAAAGCTGGAACTTAAACTCATACACAGTAGTGCTTTCATTCATTATATATGCCTTACTGATAATGTTTTTTAAACATTTGGAAGTGATAAGAATAATACAAATCCAGAATCTCATTATTTTTTACATAATGAAAATAAGTAATTATAGGACTGTGTGGAATGAGCACAGGGAGAGTGAGCTTGCTTTCTCCACAGATTAACTTGGAGCAAAGGAACCAAGTGAACCAGCAGAGATTATTACAGAGAGGTGGAGGTTAAGACACTTCGGGTCAGGGTCTGCTGGGTGAGTCAGCACTTCCCCTGACCAGGCCTTTTAGAGCACAGCTTTGGACTCCACAAGACCCAGCTTTTGCTCAACCTGTAACAGTAGCTAGCCAGGGCCAAAGCTTTCCTGGCATAGGCTCCTGACTATCGAGTGCTCATATGGAATAGAGGGTAAGGGGCTCATACATGGGTCCCTGGGTGGTGCAAATGGTTAATATGCTCAGCTACTAACCAGAAAGTTGGTGGTTCAAATCCATCCAGAAGTGCCTTGGAAGAAAGCTTTGGCAATCTACTTCCTAAAACTCAGCCATTGAAGACTCCATGCAACACAGTTTCACACCCATGTGGTTGCCTTGAGTCAAAATCAGCTCATCAGCAATTGGTTAATATATACGAGGACAAGTGGCGAGATTGAAGCCAGGTACCTGGGAGGATGGAGGGGCCACAGACAAAAAGAAGAAAGATGCATTGTGTTTTATACCCAAATATTTAGAGAGGATGCAGGGAAGGAAACAAGTCCAGGATGAGGATAGACTTGCTTGTTCGTTCATTCATTCACTCAGCAAATATTTACCAAGTGAGTATGTATGAGCTGAAAAAAAAAAAACCAATTCACTGCCATCAAGTTGCTTTTGACTCATAGTGACCCCTCCCTGGGTTTCCAAGGTGGTATCACTACAGAAGTAGATTGGCCAATCTTCCTTCTGAGGAGTGGCTAGTAGGTTTGAACTGCCAGCCTTCTGGTCAGTGGTCAAATGCCTTAGGCACTATGCCACCATAGCTCCCTGTATGGCGAGGTACTGGGTTTACCAAGAGGAACAAAATAGATAAGGTCTCTGCCTGGAGAAGCTTATGATCTAACGGGGAATGAAGTCATTGAACAAACAACTACAAGAAAATATATTACTATATATAATTACCATGTATTATGAGTTGATTTGTGTCCCCCAAAATATATGTTGAAGACATTGTAGTGGCACAGTGGTTAAGCTCACAGCTACTAACTGAAAGGTCAGTGGTTCAAAACCACCAGCTGCTCCATGGGAGAAAAGCGTGGCAATATGCTTACATAAAGATTATGGAGCCTATGAGGCAGTTCTCCTCTGTCCCATAATGTCATCTTGAGTTGGGATTGATGCTGCAGAAAGGGGTAAAAGTTATGTTGAAGTCCTAACCTCTGGTATCTGTGAATGTGACCTTCTTTGGAAATAGTATTCTTGCAGATGTAATTAATTAAGTTCACATGAGGTCATACTAGAGTAGACTGGGCCCTGATACAATATTATTGTTTTCCTTATGAAAAGACACAGACACACAGAGGGTAGATGGCCATGTGACCACAGGGGGAGAGATTGGAGTTATGCAGCTACAAGCTAAGGGACACTTTGGGCTACCAGAAGGTTGAAGAGACAAGTAAGAATTTTCCCTAGAGCCTTCAGAGACAGCATGGTCTTGTGACACCCTGAATTCAGACTTCTTGCCTTTAAAACCATGAGAGAATTAATTTTGCTTGTTTTAAGCTACCCAGTTGTACTTTGTTACAGCAGTCATAGGAAACTCATACCAAACCCATTGCCATTGAGTTGATTCTAACTTATGACAACCCCATGTGTTAAAAAGTAGAACTGCTCCATAGGGTCTTCCTGGCTGTAATATTTACAGAAACATATTGCTAAGCCTTTCTTCTGCAGAGCTGCTGGTTGGATTTGATCTGCCAACCTTTAGGTTAGTAGATGAGCACAAACCATTTATGTCACTCAGGGACTTTGAAGTGACATTTATGAGGTAAAGGATGAACAGGAATCATCCAAAGGGAAAGACACAAAGAAAAGCATTCCAGGTATGTGTGACTGTCTTGTGGCTTACAAATTTGGCAGGAAGCAGAGGGACAGGGGACAGTGGCATGGGATAAGATTGGAGAAGAAGCCAGGGCTAGATCACAGGGAGTCTTATGGATCTTGCTAGTTCGTTTGGATTATATTCTAAATGTGGGGAAGACATGGAGGGATTTTATGTAGGGGGATCCATGTCCCTGGTAGAAGGCTATGAAGGCAATGTTTTGGAGATAGTTAAGAATGCAGCTATAGTGACAGCAGTCAGTGGGTGTTGCCATCATCCTTGGGACAGATGAAAGTGGCTTGGCTGGGATGGTGGCAGTGGGGTGGAGAGAAGTGGACATTTGCAAGGGTTGTTTTGGATATAGAAGGGATAGGAGATGGAGATGGATGGAGTGAAATGGGACTGCCTCTTCTGGCCCATGGCCCCAACTTCATGGCCCAGCAACACCCCCTGGGCCCAGGCAGCCCTGCTAGCATCTGCCCAGCAGCTGTGCCAGATTTCCATGTGCCCTCCAAGGGGGTAAGAATAGCCATTATTTTGCTCACTCCTGTATAGCCACTACCTAGCCCAGTGCCTGACTGTGTTGGATTGGGTTCTCTAGAGAAACACAAAAAGCAGCAAAGTATATATATATATATTTATAGAGAGAGAAAGAGAGAGAGAGAGAAATGTATCTTAGATAAATGGCTCACAAGCGTGTAGAAGCCGACAAGTTCAAGCTGAAAAGTTCGTCTCTGGAGGGGGATGGGGCCC
>NW_006921711.1:8058325-8060720 GCF_000298275.1 Orycteropus afer afer | reverse complement strand
TTTTTTTTTTTTTTTAAAGTACAAAAATAGGCCTATAAAGTGAACAGTACATCCATGAGGAATGTACTCATCATAACAATCAACCATACAAGACCAAAAGGACAGCATTTGCCTAAAAACAAAGTTCAGAAGGCAGGAAGGGGCAGGAAAGAAGGACAAATGGAAACAGGGGACACGGAGGAAGTTGGAAGAGTGCTGTTACAATGCAACTTATGTTACGAAACAAACAAAAATGTATGAAGTGTTGAATGGGAAACTAATGTACTCTGTAAATTTTCACCCAAACCACAATAAAATGTTTAAAAACCATCATTGAGTCACTTCTGACTAGTGATCCTACAGGACAGAGTAGAACTGCCCCATTAGGCTTCCAAAACTGTAATCTTTACAGAAGCAGACTGCCTAATCTTTCTTCTGTACAGTGGCTGGTGGGTTCCAACTGCTAACCTTTCAGTTAGCTGCCAAGGGCTTAATCATGGCACGAGCAGGATTCCTTAAAATGTAAGTTAATATTTAAGTATATATTCTATAGGGCCACCACTCATCTGTCAGTTTGTTGTACGGTGATGGCTTACATGTTGCTGTGATGCTGGAAGCTCTGCCACCAGTATTTCAGACACCAGTAGCGTCACTCACAGTGGACAGGTTCCAGTGGAGCTTCCAGACTAAGACACACTAGGAAGAAGGATGTAGCCTGGTACACTTCAAAAAAAATTGGCTACTGAAAACCTTATGAATAGTAAGGAAAAATTGTCTGATATACTGCTGGAAATTGAGACCATCAGATTGGAAAACATTCAAAGTAAGCCTGGGGAGTTTGCCTCCTCAAAGTAGAGTCAACTGTATGACATGGATGGAGTAAAACTCTTGGGACCTTCATTTGCTGATGTGGTACAACTCAAAACGAGAAGAAATAGCTGCAAACATCCATTCATATTTGAAATGTGGAATGTGGGAAGTATGAATCAAGGAAAATTAGAAGTTGTCAAAATTGCAAAGGACTGCATAAAGATCAATATCCTAGGTATTAGTGGGCCAAAATGGACTTGTATTGGCTATTTTGAATCTAACAATCACATGGTCTACTGTGCCTGGAATGAGAAATTGAAGAGGAATAGCATTGCATTCATCATCAAAAAGAACATTTCAAGATCTATACTCAACTACAATACTATCAGTGATAGGATAATATCCATATGCCTCCAAGGAAGATCAGCTAATACTACTATTATTGAAATTTACACACCAACCACTAAAGCCAGAGATGAAGAAATTATAGATTTTTAGCAACTTCTGCAGTCTGAAGTTGACTAAATATCCACTCAAGGTGTATTGATATTACTGGTAATTGGAACACAAAAGTTGGAAATAAAGAAGCATAGTAGTTGGACAACATGGCTTTGGTGGTAGAAATGATACCAGAAATAGCATAATAGAATTTTGCAAGACCAATAGCTTATTCACTGCAAATACCTTTTTAAAACAACATAAACAGTGACTATACACATAGATCTCACCGGATGGAATACAGAGGAATCAAATCAACTATGTCTATGGAATGAGACAATGGAGAAGCTCAATATCAGCCAGAACAAGGTCAGAGGCCAGCTGTGGAACAGACCTTCTATTGCTCAGATGGAAGTTTAAGTTGGAACAGAAGAAAATTAAAACAAGTAGATGAGAGCCAAACTATGACCTTGTATATATACCACCTGAATTTAGAGACCCCCAAAGTGGTTGCAGTAATGCATTGACAGGGAACTCCCAGAAACTCAAGCCAGATTCAGAACAGGGCATGAAAGAAGGGATATCATTGCTGATGTCAAGTGGACCTTGGCTGAAAGCAAAGAATACCAGAAATATGTTTACTTGTGTTTGATGGACTATGCAAAAGCATTTAACTGTGAGGAACCCTTACATAGATCAAGAGGCAGTTATTCAAATAGAATAAGGGGATACTGAATGGTTTTAAATCAAGAAGTGTGTGTGTGTGTGTCAGGGTTATATGCTTTCCCCACACTTATTCAATGGGTGTATTGAACAAATAATCCAAGAAACTAGACTATATGAAGAACATGGCATCAGGATTGGAGGATGAATGATTAACAGCCTGCCATATGCAGATGACATAATCTTGTTTGCTAAAAGTGAAGATTTGAAGCATTTACTGATGAACATTGAAGAGTGCAGCCTTCAGTACGGATTACATCTCAACATAAAGAAAACAAAAACCCTCTGTTCTGGTTACCTAGTGCCGCTCTGACAGGAATACACCACAAATGGGATGGCCTTAACAAACAGTAGTTTATTCTATCACAATTTGGAGGTTTTAAGTCCAAGTTCAAAGTGCCAGGCTCAAGGGGCTGGGTGAAAGCCCCTCAACCTTGGGGTCCAG
>NW_006921711.1:8050567-8058210 GCF_000298275.1 Orycteropus afer afer | reverse complement strand
CTACATGCAGGGTCCAAGCATGCCATATGCTAGAGACCATTCTCAAAGCTTCTCCTTATATACAGGAAGCAGACCACATACCCAAAGGCAGCTATTCGGCTGTTCTCAGCAGATTCAACCATGGAGTTGATTACCAGTCTCATCATGGGAAATACTACATCCAGCTGCCCAACCACTCAACCAGGCCTAGCCAAGTTGACACACAAATATAACCACCACACCCTCACAATTGGACCAATCAGCAACATCATTATAAATGGAGAAAAGATTGAAGTTGTCAGGGATTTAATTTTATTTGATTCACAATCAACATTCATAGAAGCAGCAGTCAAGAAGTAGACATTGTATTGCATTGGGCAAATCTGCAAAAGACTTCAAGGTGTTAAGGAGCAAAGATGCCACTTTGAAGATTCCCTAACCCAAGCCATGGTATTTTCAATCACCTTATATGCATGTATATATATGCTCTGGTGGCGTAGTATCTAAGGCATTTGGCTGCTAACCAGAAGGCTGGCAGTTCAAACCCACCAGCCACTTCTTGGAAGGAACATTAGGCAATATACTTCCATAGACATACAGCCTCAGAAACCCAAGGAGAGGTCACTATGAATCGACTCCATGGCAGTGAGTTTCTTTCTTTTCTTTTTTTTTTTTTTTTCATGCATATGAGAGCTGGAGTGCAGAAGAATTGATGAATTTGCATTATGGTGTTGTCGAAGAATATTGAATGTACCATCGACTGCTAGAAGAACAAACAAATTTGTCTTGAGGAAGTGAGGCCAGAATGTTCCTTAGAAGTGAGAATGGCTAGACTTCGTCTCTCATACATTGGTCATGTTGTCAGAAGGAACTAGCCCTGCAGAAGGATATCATTCTGGGTAAAGTAGAGGGTCAGTGAAAAAAGGGAAGACCCTCAGTGAGATGAATTGATACAGTAGCTACAACAATGGGCTCAAACATGGCAATGATTGTGAGAATGACACAAGACTGGGCTGTGTTTCCTTCTGTTTTGCATGGGGTCGCTATGAGTTGAAACCGACTTAATGCCACCTAACCAAAATGGCATATACATGGTTGTTCAGTGGTTAAGGCATTCAGCTGCTAACCAAAAGGTTGGCAGTTCGACACACCATCTGGGAGAAAGATGAGACAGTCTGCTTCCGTAAAGATTTGTGGCCTTTGAAACCCTATGGGGCAGTTGTACCCTATCCTTATAGGATCATATGTGTTGGAATTGACTTGATGGCAGTGAGTATAAATAAAAGAGTAGAGCTGAATCATAGGTTTGTAGTCCCTGGGTGGTGCAAATGGTTAACATGCTCCCGTGCTAACAGAAAAGTGGAGGCTGCAGTCCATCCAGAGGCACCTCAGAAAAAAGGCCTGGCAACCTACTTCTGAAAGATCAGCCACTGAATGTAGAGCACAGTTCTACTCTGACATAAATTGAGTTGTCATTAATCAAAACCAACTCAATAGCAAGTGTTTTTTTTTTTTTTTCCCTTCTTTTTTAAACTGGTACTGAAATTTTATGGATATTTAGTTAACATTTATTAACTTCAATTTAAGAGCCTTGGTAATACAGTGGTTATGCACTTGGCTGCTAACCTAAGGGTTGGGAGTTCGAACCCACCAGCCACTCCATGTGAGAAAGATACAGCAGTCTGCTTTCATAAAGATCATAGTCCTGGAAACCCTATGGACCAATTCTGCTCTATCTTATCGGGTTGGAATTGACTTGATGGCAATGAGTTTGTGGACCAAAAGGTCAGCAGTTTGAACTTACCAGTGGCTCTACCAGAGAAAGATGTGGCAGTCTGCTTCCATAAACATTACAGCCTTGCCCTTATGGGCAAGTTCTTCTCTGTCCTGTAGTGTTGCCATGTGTTGGACTCAATTTGACAGTAATAGGTTTTTGGTTTTAATTTTAATTTAGATATTATTCTGTATTACAGCCAATATATCTTTAAAATTCAAGTTTCAAATAGTTTATGAAGCCTCTTAAAAAGCCAGCATGCCCAGGGTACAGTGACCATGAAGAGGCACAGTGCCACCTGAGGCAACTTTTCCAAAGCCATCGGGACAGGGCAGGAGGATGTAGGTTAGCTCAGGGTATATGAAGCTTCCATACAAGCCCTCAGGAGTCATCCTGACACTGCTGGGTGGTGAGCACAGTAATGCTGGGCTCAGCATGGCAGATGTCCTCCTGCCTCCTGGGCACTAAATATAGCCTGTACACAAAGCCCTCTCTGCTTGGAAACCTGCAGAGTCAGCTTAATTGGCTGGAATTGCTACTGAGAAGCTCTGTTAAAATGAATTGAAAATAGGCTTCACCCCACAATGCTAAGATACCAAGGTTAGATAATTAGACAATGGATTTTTTCTGTGAGCAACACAACATTGCTGGCCTTACTCACTGGTCAGTCCTTTGGCTTGATCACTTCAGGTGTAGAGGCCAGGCCTGATGTGTCTGAGGAATGTTCACTTCCCCTGGTGTGATAGTTAAGGTTGTGTGTCAACTTGGCTAGGCCATGATTCTAAGTGGCTTAGCAGTTATGATGTAGTCATCCCCCATGATGAGACCAGATATAATGTAATCACTTCCAAGATGAGATCTACTATGAGCTGTCAGTCAGTTGAAAGGAAGTTTCCTTCAGGGTGTGGCCTGCTTCCAATATATATGGAAAAACTCTGGGAAAGATCTCACCTTTTACTCAAGATCCTACATCTGGCTCATCACTATCAGGATTTGAGCCAAACGACCTGCTGTATTATGAGTGATCTTGAGATTGTTGCCTTCACAGCCTCTGAACCAACAGCCTGCCATTTTCCCTGCTGATCTTGGATTCATCAGCCTCCAAAGCCAGCAGCATGCTACACTGCCTGCTGATCTTGAGTTTGTCAGTCCCTGCAGCTATGAGAATGAGAAGCCTTCAGCTTGACGTTTGACCCAATGTCAAAAAATATTTGGCAATGACATATCCAACAAGGGACTTATCTCTAAAAGTTATCTCTAAATTATCTCTAAAACTTCAAAACCTCAACACCAAAAAGACAAACAATTCAACTGAAAAATGGGCAGAAGACATGAACAGACACTACACCAAAGAAGATATTCAGGTGTCCAATAAACACATGAAGAAATGCTCTCAGTCATTAGCCATTAGAGAGATGCAAATCAAAACAACAATGAGATACCATCTCACCCCAGCACTAATAGCAAACTTCAACAAGACAGAAAACAAATGTTGTCAAGGACATGGAGAGATTGAGACTCTCATACACTGCTGGTGGGACTATAAAATGGCACAACCACGGTGGAAAATGATATGGTGCTTCCTTAAAAATTTGGAAATAGAAACACTATTTGATCCAGCAATCCTACTACTAGGTATATGTCCTAAAGAAGTGAGAGCCAGGAAACAAATAGCTATATGTAACCCATATTCATCACAGCACTAGTCACAATAGCAAAGAGGTGGAAACAAACCTAAGTGCCCATCAGTGGGAGAGTGGATAACCAAACTATAATACATACACACAATGGAGTACTGTTGTTGTTGTTGCTATGTGACGTTGAGTCATCTGTGACTCATAGATACCCTATGTACAACAGAACAAGACACTGCCTGGCCAGCCCCATAATCCTTGCTAGACCTGAGCCCATCATTGCAGCCACTGTGTCTATCAATCTTGTTGAGGGCCTTCCTCTTTTTTGTTGACTCTCCACTTTACCAAGCATGATATCTTTCTCCAGGGAATGGTCCTTTCTGACAAGATGACCAAAGTAGATGAGACAAAGTCTAGCCATTCTTGCTTTCAAGGGACATTCTGGCTGCACTTCTTCCAAGACAGATTTGTTAGTTCTTTTAGCAGTCCATGGTACTTTCAGTATTCTTCATCAACACTACAACTCAAAAGCATCAACTCTTCTTCAGTCTTCCTTATTCATTGTCCAGCATTCACATGCATAAAAGGCAATTGAAAATACTATGGCTTGGGTTAGGTGCACCTTAGTCATTAAGGAGATATTTTTGCTCTTCAGCACTTGAAGGAGTTTTTTGCAGCAGATTTGCCCAATGCAATATGACTGCTGCTTCCACTGGTGTTGATTACTTTTGAACAAAGTAATATGAAGTCTTTGACAACTTCAATCTTTTCTTCATTTATCATGATGCTGTTTATTGGTCCAGTTATGAGGATTTTTGTTTTCTTTATGTTGAGGTGTAATCCATAATGCAGACTGTAGTCTTCAGTCTTCATGAGTAAGTTCTTCAAGTCATCCTCCTTTTCAGCAAACAAAGTTGTGTCATCTGTATATCGCAGGTTGTTAATGAGTCTTCCTCCAATCCTGATGCCACGTTCTTCTTCGTATAATATAGTCCAGCTTCTCAGATTATTTACTCAGCATACAGATTGAATAAATATGATGAAACAATGCAACCCTGACACACTCCTTTCCTGATTTTAAATCATGCAGTGTCCCCTTGCTCTGTTCGAACAACAGCCTCCTGGTCTATGTACAGGTTCCTCATGAGTACAATGAAGTGTTCTGGCATTCTCATTCTTCTCAACATTATCCATAATTTGTTACTATCCACAAAATTGAATGCTTTTGCATAGTCAATAAAACACAAATATAACAAAGATCCATGTGACATCAGCGTGATATCCCTCATTTCACATCATCTTCTGAATCCCACTTGCATTTCTGGAAATTCTCTGTCAATATACTGCTGCAACCATTTTTTAATTGTCTTCAGTAAGATTTTACTTGTGTGTGATATTAATGATTTTTTTAATAATTTCCGTATTCTGTTGGGTCACCTTTCTTTGGAATGGGTATAAATATGGATCTCGTCCAGTCAGTTGGCCAGGTAGCTGTCTTCCAAATCTCTTGGCATAGCCAAATGAGTGCCTCTGGCACAGCATCCATTTGTTGAAGCATCTCAATGGATGTTCTCTCAATTCCTCGAGACTTGTTTTTCACCGATTCCTTCAGTGCAGCTTTGACTTCTTTCTTCAATACCATTGGTTCTTAATCCTATGCCACCTCCTGAAATGGATGAAGATTGATCAATTCTTTTTTGGTACAGTGACTCTGTGTATTCCTTCCATCTTCTTTTGATATTTCCTGCATCATTCAATATATTGCCCATAGAATCTTTCAATATTGCAACTTGGGGTTTAAATTTTTACTTCAATTCTTTCAGCTTGAGAAATGCTGAGCGTGTTCTTCCCTTTTGGTTTTCTAACTCCAGATCTTTGCACATTTCATTATAATAATTGACTTTGTCTTCTTAAACTGCTTTTTGAAATCTTCTGTTCAGCTATTTTATCTTGTCATTTCTTCCATTTGCTTTAGCTACTCTCTGCTCAAGGGGAAGTTTCAGAATCTCTTCTGATATCTATTTTGGCTTTTCTTCTTTTCTCATCTTTTTTATGACCTGTTGCTTTCTTCATGGATGAAATTCTTGATGTCATCCCAGAATTCCTCTGGTTTTCAGTCATTGGTGCCAATGCATCAAATCCATTCTTTAAATGGTCTCTAAATTCAGAAGATACAATCAAGGTCATATTTTGGCTCTTATGGTCTTGTTTTAATTGTTTTCAATTTCAACTTGAACTTGCATATTCAAAAGCAGTTGATGGTCTGTTGCACAATCAGTTCCTGTCCTTATTTTGGCTAAAGACATTGAGCTTCTCCATTGCCTCTTGCTATAGATGTGCACTCTCTCTGTGAAGTTATGTCTATAGCCACTGTTTGTGTTGTTGAAAAAGGTATTTGCAATGAATAAGTTGTTGGTCTTGCAAAATTCTGTCATGTGATCTCCAGCGTTATTTCTATCACCAAGGCCATATTTTCCAATTACGGTGATTCTTCTGTATTTCCAACTTTTGCATTCCAATCACCAGTGATAATTAACACATCTTGATTGCATGTTTGGTCAATTTCAGACTGCAGAAATTGGTAAAAACTTTCAATTTGCTCATCATTGGCTTTGGTGGTTGGTGCATAAATTTAAATAATAGTAGTATTACCTGGCCTTTCTTGTAGGTGTATAGATATTATCTTATCACTGACAGCATGGTACTGCAAATTCAAGACAAATCTTGAAACATTGTTTGTGATGATGAATGCCACGTCATTCCTCTTCAATTTATCATTCCCAGTTGTCTGATTCAAAATAGTCAAAACCAGTCCATTTCAGCTCACTAATGCCTAGGACATCAATCTTTATGTGTTCTATTTAATTTTTTAAAGCTTCCAATTTTCCTAGATTTATACTTTGTACATTCTATGTTCTGATTATTAATGAATGCTTGCAGTTCTTTCTTCTCATTTTGAGTCATGCCACATCAGCAAATGGAGGTTCCAAAAGCTTTACTCTATCCACATCATCCAGGTCCGCTCTATTCTGAAGAGGTAGTTCTTTCCCAGTCATATTTTGAGTGCCTTCTGAGCTGAGGGGCTTATCTTCAGGCACTATATCAGACAATGTTTCAGGGCTATTCATGAAGTCCAGTAATACATCAGGTAATGTTTCACTGCTATTCATAAGGCTATCACTGGCCAGTTCTTTGAGAAGTGGATGGCCTCTTCCTTCTTCTTGTTCACCATGAGTAACCCTCTTGGTATTTGAAACACTGGTAGCATACCCTCCAGCCTTACAGCAACACACAAGCCACTACAGCAAGACAAACTGACAAACAAGTTCATCTCCCTTAGCTTTTCCATACCAGTCTGCTCACTTCTTGGCTTCCCTAGCTGTTCTGGCCTGCAGCCAGCTCCCACTTCCTTTCCTGGCCTCCCTTAGCATGTTCCAGCCCACCACCGGCTCCCACTTCCTTAGTATTCCTGATGGAATACTAAATTTATCTCAGGGAAATGGCTCACACAGTTGTAGAGGCTGGCAAGTCCCATCTCCTACTTCCATTAGTATTCTTAGTGGAATACTATGCGACATTAAAGAATAATGAAAAATTTATGAAACACCTCATAATGTGAATGAACTTGGAGGACATTAGACTAGACTCAGACTCACTGGCATTCAGTCAATTCAACTCATAAAGACCCCCTCCTTGGGTTTCTAAGTTGGTATATCTAGGGTAGTAGATTGCTCAATCTTCCTTCTGAGGAGTGGCTGGTGGATTTGAACCATCAGTTTTCTGGTTAGTAGTCAAATGCCTTAGCACTATGCCACCAGAGCTCCCTGGAGGACATTATGCTGAGTAAATTAAGTCTATCACAGAAGGACAAATATTGTATGAGTGTACTATTACAAAAATTCAAGGGAAGGTTTACACATGGGAGGAAACTTTCTTTGTTGGTTACCAGGGAAGGGGGAAGGAAGGGATGGGAAAATTGCTAGCTAGGTAAGAGACACATGTTAATTTTGGTGAAGGAAAAGGCAATATACCAAAAGCTGGTGACCTGCACAATATCAGTAAGGAAAATGAAGACATTGAGAGGTATACAAGAGGTATACACAACAAAAGTAAATACAATTACATACCCAACACTGTATTATCAATAATAACAACCATTAATCTATATATACCATCCCATTATCTTCTCGCTTGCATGGTTTCTGCTGAGAAATCAGAGCTTATTCTTACTGGCTGTCCTTTGTACGTAACTTTTT
>NW_006921711.1:8042328-8048032 GCF_000298275.1 Orycteropus afer afer | reverse complement strand
GGAAGGAAGGTTGGGCAATCCTACTTCTGTAGTGATACTGCCTCAGAAACCCAAGGAGGGGTCGCTATGAGTCGGGGCCAACTCAATGGCACATAATAACAACATGCATCATAAAAATGTCCATATATATATATGTATATATATAATAGAGTAAACAGGAGCAAGAAAAAAAAGGGGGGGAAGAGAAAATGCATGCCTGGTTCAAAGATGGGAGCTCTGGTTGCACAGTGCCTAAGGCATTTGACTGTTAACCAGAAGGCTGGTGGGTTTCACCAGCCACTCCTCAGAAGGAAGATTGGCCAATCTATTCCCATAGTGATAAAAAACAAAAACAAACAAACAAACAAAACTCATTGCAGCGGAATCGACTCGACTCATAGTGATCCCTCTTTGGGTTTCTGAAGCAGTATGTCTATGAAAGTTGATTGCCTAATCTTCCTTCTGAGGAGTGATGGGTGGGTTTGAACTGCCAACCTTCTGGCTAGTAGTCAAATGCCTTAGACACTATGCCACCAGAGCTCCCAACATCTCAGAAACTCAAGGAGGGGTCGCTATGAGCTGGATCAAACTCGGCAATGGTGAGTTTGGTTTATAGATGTGATATTCAGGCACCACTCAAATGTCGGCAGCAGCAATACTGCAGCCTCTTTCTGGTACTTCCCTGAAGGACAGTGGTGAAGGAAAATCCTCCCAATGGGACTGAGAAGTGCATTTGGTTGTTCATTTTGCTTAGAAGGAGAAATGGCCAGATGTGTGATTATGTACTGACTCATAACCAATGATGTGGCTGGATGGTCAGGTAGTAGGAAAGAACATTATTGGTAAATTGTTGACAAATGGGTATGGCAGTTCAAACCCCCCAGCCACTCCTCAGAAGGAAGGTTGGGTAATCTACTTCCATAGTGATACTGCTTCGGAAACTCAAGGAGGGGTCTCTATGAGCTAGGTCCGACTCGACGGCATAACAACAACAGGTTTGGGAAAGAGGTATGTGGATAAACCTCTCTGAATGGGCTAAAGAAATGAAGATATTTGTGTCTCAGGTAAATAATCACCAAAGGATGACCTTTGCAGAGGAAGACTTTAACAACTAAGGATGACATTTTGTGGAAACCAGTCATCTTTCCCCAACCATTCCTGCCACTGCCCAATGGATTCATGAACAAAGTGGCCATGGTGGCAGGGATGGAGGTTATGCATAGGTTCTGCAACATGGACTTCCACTCACCAAGGCTGGCTTGGCTACAGCCACTGCTGAGTGCTCAATCTGCCAGCAGCAGCAGAGAAATTTTATGTATATAAATTTATCTCAGGGAAATGGCTCACACAGTTGTAGAGGCTGGCAAGTCCTAGGTTTGTGGGTCAAAGCCGGAGGCATTTTTTGACTCATGCAGCTTGCAAAGGCTGATGATCCCAAGATTGGCATACAGTGTAGCAGGCTGCTGACTTTGGCAAATGATGAATCCAAGGTCAGTTGGTAAAATGGCAGATTGTTGCCTCACAGGCTTCAAAGGC
Source organism: Orycteropus afer afer (assembly GCF_000298275.1). Taxonomy (NCBI): domain Eukaryota; kingdom Metazoa; phylum Chordata; class Mammalia; order Tubulidentata; family Orycteropodidae; genus Orycteropus; species Orycteropus afer. The sequence goes on along the minus strand of NW_006921711.1, from coordinate 8,046,517 downwards.
AACAGTCCCAAGATCAGCAGGCAATATGGCAAGCCACTGATTCAGCTTCAAAAACCAGATGATGATGATAAGCCAGATGCAGGATCCAGATCCAAAAGAAAGCTCAAGAATTTTCCAGGATGTCCAGATATGTTGGAAGCAGCCCACACCTCCTGAGGAAACTCCCCTTCAACTGATTAGCTGTTCATAGCATCATAGCGTATCTCATCATGGGAATGACTACATCACAATTTTTCAAACCACTCAGACTCGCGGCCCAACCAAGTTGACACACAACTTTAAGTATCACACTGTTATATGGAACCATCTCTCAGGTGATTAGCCAGAACCTGGTGGCAGGTTAATTACATTGGACTACTTCCATCATGGAAAGAGCAACATTTTGTTCTTACTGGTATAGACACTTACTTTGGATATGGATTTACCTTCCTTGCACATATGCTTCTGCCAAAACTGCCATCTGTGGACTTACAGAATGCTTTAGCCACTGTCTTGGTATCCCACACAACATTGCCTCAGATCAAGGGACCCACTTTATAGCAGATGAAGTGTGGGAATGGGCCTATGCTCATGGAATTTACTGGTCTTACCATGTTCTTCATCATCCTGAATCAGCCATCTTGATAGAATGGTGGCATGGCCTTCTAAAGGGACAATTACAGCACCAGGTCAGTGACAATACCTTGCACTTCTCCAGGAGGCTGCATATGCTCTGAACCATCATCCAAAATATGGTGCTGTTTCCCAATAGCCAGGATTCATGGATCTCTGAACCAGAGGGTGTAAACGGGAATGGCATCACTCACTATTATCCCTAGTGATTCACTCAAAAAATTTTTGCTTCCTGTTTCTGGGACCTATGCCCTGCTGGCTGGAGGTCTTAGTCCCAAAGGGAGGAAAACTGAAGACACAATACTGATTGTATTCAAATGGAATTTAAGAATGCTGCCCGGTCATTTTGGAATCCTCATGCCTCTGGATCAACAGGCAAAGAAGAGAGTTACTATATGGGCTGGTGTGATTGGTTCTGATTACTATGGGGAAGTTGGATTGATATTACACAGTGGAGGTAAGGAAGAGTAAGTCTGCAATACAGGAGATTCCTTGTGATGCCTCTTGGTACTACCGTGTCCTGTGATTAAAGTCAATGGAAAACTACAGGAACTAAATTCTGATATAAGTACTAATGGCCCAGATCCTTTAGGAATGAAGGTTTGGGTTACCCCACCAGGCAAAGAACCACAACCAGCTGAGGTTCTTGCTGAAGGCAAAGGGAATATTGAATGGGTGGTAAGAGAAGATAGTTCTAAATTCCAGTTATGACCATGTGACCAGTTGCAGAAATGAGGACTATGATTGTTATGAGTATTTCTTCCTCCTATGTATGCATCAAAAATTTTTGTTTTCTTCAGTCATAAAATACAAGCTGTAAACAGAGCTAATGCATTTTTGGTTGTATATGTGTTAGTTGTATAATGTTAGGTGTAAGGATGACTTTATAATTGTTTTTATTTAGAGATTATGCATGGTTTAAGGAGATATATACAGGGGCCACATTGACAAGGGGTGGACTATGATAATTAAGGTTCTGTGTCAGCTTGGCTAGGCCATGATTCTAAGTCATTTAGCAGTTATGATGTGTTATCCTCTATGATGAGATCTGATATAATGTAATTACATTCAAGATAAGATCTGCTATGAGCAGTCAATCAGTTGACAGAGAATTTCCTTTGGGTGTGTCCTGCTTCTACTACACATGGAAAAGCTTTGGGAAAGGTCTTTGGCTTTTTGCTCAATGTCCTACATCTGGTTCATCATCATCTGGACTTGAACCAGTGGCCTCATATTGTCTGCTGATCTTGGGATTGTTGCCTTCACAGCCTGTGAACCAGTATTTGCCATTTTACCTGCTGATATTGGATTCATCAGCCTCTGAAGCCAGCAGCCTGCTGTATTGACTGCTAATCTTGAGTTCATCAGCTCCTGTAGCTGCATGAGGCAGAAGAAGCCTCTAGCTTAATGTTTGACCCATGGACTTGGGATTTGCCAGCCTCTACAATTCCCTGAAATAATTTTTTTTTCTCTCTCTATGTATGTATATACATAAGCTTCACTGATTTTTCTTCTCTACATAACCCAGCCTAAGACACTCAATGATCCCATGAATCAAGGAGTTTCTCCCCATGATCTGTTCCTTAGCACCTTACTAGTTGGTCTGTTAACCAACAACATCATTGAACCCAACCCCAGGCTGACTCAATCAGAGGTTGCATTTTAACAGGATCCCCACATCATTTAGAAACATAGCTTAGAATGAGGTATTGGGCCCCTGCAGAAGTCTACTGGAGCTAGCAGTCATTTACTCCTGAGTATGAGTAAATGGTAGAGACAGCTCAATACTTCACTGGGAAACTGAAAGGAGCTTCTGCTGGCCTTTAGGCTTTGCTGTGAAGGTAGGTCTAATAGGACTCCATAACTGGTCTGGGCTCCACAGCTCAAGTAGCCTGGCTCTATCTGTGTCTTTGTGTGTAGGTGTCCTTAAATGTCCTTTAATTGGTACAGAAATGAGATTTTTCCCACAAGGAGTTGTAGTGATGTTTAGTATGTATCGTACCTTGTTAGAGAATTGATAATAGATTAGACTTCTCTGTACTTTCACCTTCACATGCCCTTGGTGACTAATGGCTTGTTGTTGTTATGTGCCGTCGAGTCAGCCCCGACTCATAGCGACCCCTCCTTGGGTTTCCGAGGCAGTATCACTACGGAAGTAGGATTGCCCAACCTTCCTTCCGAGGAGTGGCTGGTGGGTTTGAACCGCCAGCCGTCTGGTTAGCAGGCAAGTGTCTTAGCCACTATGCTACCAGAGCTCCTGACTAATGGCTTAGAGGAACTTAATCACATGTGTCAACTCTAATCAATTGATAGTGGCACCTAGAATGCTGTGTTTGATTCTAAGGCATCTTCTGGTATCAGAGAAAAACAGAACCTTGATGGATTAGCAGTGTCTACGAAGAGCATGAGAGGGAAGTGACTGCCAGGCATTTGTTAATTCTGCTCTAATGTAAAAGGCACTTATACGTGATACATAAAATAATTAACCAAGTGATTAGACTTATACACTGCTGTCAAAACTGACCATTTATTTGTGTAAATAAGATTTCCTAACTTTAGTTAGTTATGTAGGAAAAATAAGCAAGAACAACTAGAAACAAATTTGGAAAGGATGAGTAAATGGAGGAATTAGCTCTACCAGATATATAATAATTCATTGATTCTGTTTTTTGTTTGTCGATGTTGTCACAATTTGACACTTCTGCCAGTGAAGTGTGCCTTACATCTCTGTGTACAGGTGGCATCAAGACAGTATTGCTGCCTGCCTGTACATGTCAACACTCCCTACGTGAGGATCAGCAACTTGGGAGAAAATCCTGGAGATGAAGGGTGGAGCACTGTTTTAAGAAATGCTACAACTACCCCCAAAACTATTGCCCGGAGATAATCTTTAAACTTTAAACCTTAAACAGCAATATCCCCTGAAATCTTCTTTAAACCAAATGTAGTTTAGTTTAACTGGTAAAGAATGTTTATCTTGACCATTGTGCTCTTTTAAGAATATGAGGTCAAATTTATAGGAGCAACTTGAACAATTAGATAGAAAATTAAGGTGGCAGTGAATTTATGTTAATGAGGGAGGAACAACTCAAAAAAGGAAGGTGAGAATGGTTGCACAATTTGAAGAATGTAATCAATGCCATTGAATATTTGAATTGGTGTAAGTTCCACTGTGCATATTCTCAACAATAATAAAAAATAAAATGATTCAAAACCAAAAGAAAATAATACTGTGTCATCAAACTAACACCCCTGAAGGCACAGAGATCATATTGTTTGGAGAAACAATGACAATAATAGTCATTATCAAAATATGATTCAGAAGACAGACCTTGAAAATGAAGGAATTTTAGGACTGCTCTAGTGGCACAGTGCCTAAGTCATTTGACCGCTAACCAGAAGACTGGCAGTTCAAACCCACCAGCCACTCCTCGGAAGGAAGGTTGGGCAATCTGCTTCCAGAGTGATGTTGTTGTTGTTGTTGTTTGCCGTCGAGTTGGCCCTGACTCATAGTGACCCCTCCTTGGGTTTCCGAGGCAGTATCACTACGGAAGTAGGATTGTCCAACCTTCCTTCC
>NW_006921711.1:8040575-8041283 GCF_000298275.1 Orycteropus afer afer | reverse complement strand
GTTCAAACCCACCAGCCACTCCTTGGAAGGAAGATGGGACAATCTACTTCCGTAGTGATACTGCCTCAGAAACCCAAGGAGGGGTCGCTATGAGTTGCGTCCAACTCGATGGCACATAACAAAAACAACAGAGTAAATGGAAAAAAATAGATATTATAAAGTAATAATAAAGAGAAATTATATTACTAGAACACAAGTACATTTATTTATTCATTTAATAAATAAGTATTTATGGAGCACTTACTACATGCACCACAGTTCTAGATTCAGAAGATGTGACAATAAAAGAAAGTAACAAGTTCCTGCTCTCATAAGAACTTACATTCTAGCAAGAGGAGACAGACAGTAAACAAACACACAAACAAATCTGTGGTATTTCAGGGTTGATCAGTACAAGGCAGGAGTCCCTCGCTGGTGCAAACATTTAATACACTCAGCTGCTAACCCAAAAGTTGGAGGTTCCAGTCTACCCAGAGGCACCTCACAAGAAAGGTCTGGCATCTACTTCCAAGAAATCAGCCATTCAAAACCCTGTGGAGCACAGTTCTACTCTGACACACGTGAGATTGCCATGAGTCAAGTAGAAGGCAACTGGTAAATACAGGGTGTGATGGTTATGTTTGTGTGTCAACTTGGCTGGGCCTGGTTGAGTGGCTGGGCAGCTGGTGGTAGTTATTCCCCATGATGGGACTGGCAATCAACTCCATG
>NW_006921711.1:8038329-8039702 GCF_000298275.1 Orycteropus afer afer | reverse complement strand
GTGTGTGTGTGTGGGGGGGGGGGTTTGGGGGCTGCCACAGAAAAACCAATTAGAAAGTTATTGCCTTAATCCAAGACAGCGAGTGTGGGTGGTAGAGGAGGTAGTTGGAATCTGGATATATTTGAAGGTAGAGTTGATAGGACTTGATAGATGGTGGGGATGTAGACAGGACTTTACTTATTTTGACTTGAGTTACTGGAAGAAGGGAGCTGCTATTTCTTTAGTGGAGAGTATTGTGGGAGAAGCAGGTTCTGGGAGAAGATCAGGAGTTCAGATTTGGAAATGTTAAATTTGAAATGCAGATTAAGTTGCCAAGTGGAGGAGGTGAGAGGATAGTTGACTAGATGATTCTGGAATTCAGGGTAGAGGCTTAAGCTAGAGGTACAAATACCATCAATGTATAGCTGGTGCTTAAAGCCAGGAAGCTGAATAAGATGAGCTTGGACACAGAAAACTACAAGGATAGAATAGGAGGGGACTCCATGATACATTACAGGGAAGGTGAGGAAGAGCCAGAAAAGGAGGTCAAAAAGGAGTGGCCAGAAAGGTAGGTGAGGACAGAAAGGCGGGCTCTCTCCAATAGTGTCTCCAGAGAGTAGCTGCAGTAGATCAGAAATCCTAGATAGAGACCCCAGTGCTTATGGGAATTCAGTGTATGACAAAGGTGGCATCTCGAACCATTGGGGAAAAGATGAATTATCCAATAAATGGAGTTGCCAAACTTGGGGTGGAGAGGACAGGAAACTGGTTCAGGATAAATTTCAAATGTGTCCAATATCTCAATGTAAAAACAAACAAACAAACAAATAAATAAGTACTATTTATTTATAGAAACTACACAAAAATGGGAGCTCTGATAGCATAGTGCCTAAGGCACTTGACTGCTAACCAGAAGTCTGGCAGTTCAAACCCACCAGCCACTCCTTGGAAGGAAGGTTGGGCAATCTACTTCTGTAGTGACACTGCCTTGGAAGCCCAAGGAGGGGTCGCTATGTGTTGGACCCGACTTGATGGCACATAACAACAACAACAACATATGAAAATAATTTTTAATAATCCTTTGTAAAAAATGTAGGAAGCCATACAATAAAAGAATGACCAACTTTCTGGTAAACAGTCAAGTGCCTTAGGCACTGCACCACCAGAGCTCTTTAGGACATTCTTACATTGCATACAAATACGTATGTAGAAATTTTTTTTGCCAAACTTATATATGGTAATTTAACAACCTGAGATATGCAGACGATACAACTTTGCTTGCTGAAAGTGAGGAGGACTTAAGGCACCTACTGATGAAGGTTGAAGAATACAGTCTGCAGTATGGATTACATCTCAATATAAAGAAAACAAAAATCCTCACAACTGGACCAATG
>NW_006921711.1:8030152-8037884 GCF_000298275.1 Orycteropus afer afer | reverse complement strand
ACCATTCCCTGGAGAAGGATGTCATGCTTGGTAGGGTGGAGGGTCGACGAAAGAGGGGGAGGCCTTCAATGAGATGGATTGACATGGTGGCTGAGATGATGGACTCAAGTATAGCAGGGATTGTGGGGCTGGTGCGGGATTGGGCAGTGTTTCGTTCTGCTGTGCATGGGGTCGCTGTGAGTCGGAAACGACTCGACGGCACTTAACAACAACAACAACAAAGAATGTTGATGGAATTTGGATCAGGATTGCATTGAATGGCTAGATTATTTCTTTTCATCTGGTGACTGTAGGCTTTTTAGCTGTTCTTTTTCTAATTGTTGGAGATGTCCGGGTAAGGTGTTGATTTTGGCTCACTCTTCTTTTTTTGATGTGTGCATTTATTGGTATAAATTTCCCTCTGATCACTGCTTTTGCTGTGTCCCAGAAATTTTTTTTTATACTTTTTCTTTAATTGTGATTTGGGTGAAATTTACAGAGCAAATTCACTTTCCATACAGCAGTTCACATACACTTTGTCTCATAACATTAACTACAATTTACCCCAATGTAACAGCTCCCTCCCCCTTCTTCCCCATAGTTACCTCTTCCCCTTGTCCTTCCCTCCATGCCCTCCTGCCCCCTGAGCTGTCTCTCTGTGCATACATAGCCCTTCTATTCTTCCATGATTGTTCTCTCCAAGGAGTGTATCTACCTCAGGTAAATGTTCAACTCATATGCTTGTCTTTTGTTTGGCTGGAAGCCACAGGTGTGGGTTCAATTCTAGACCTGAAAGGCAGCTAGGGGCCATGTCCCAGAGATTTTTACATGCAGTGTTTTCATTCTCATGTGATTCAAGGAATTTTTTAATTTCCTTTTTTTATTTCTTCTGTTATCCATTAGCTTTTGGGGAGAATGTTATTCAGTTTCCATGTGGTTGCTCTTTTTCTGTTGATCTTCCTATTGTTGATTTCTAATTTTATAGCACTGTGATCTGAGAAGATGCTTTGCAGTATTTTGATGTTTTTAAATTTACTGAGGCTGCTTTCTGGCCTAACATATGGTCTATCCTGGAGAATGTTCCATGTGCACTGGAAAAGAATGTATATTGTGTTGTTGTAGGGTCATGTGCTCTGTAGGTATCTATAAGGTCAAATTAGTTGATTGTATTGTTTAGCTCTTCTGTGTTTTTGTTGAGTTTCTTTGGAGTTTTTCTATCTTTCATTGAAAATGGTGATTAAAGTCTCCTACTGTTACTGTGGAGTCATCTATTTGTCTTTTCAATTCTGTTAAAGTCTGATTTATGTATCTTGATACTCTTTCATTGGGTGTATAGATATTTATTACGGTTATGCTCTCTTGTTCAACTGATCCTTTAATCATTATATAATGGCCTTCCTTGTCTCTTATGGTGATTTTCATCTTATAGTCTATTTTATCAGAAATTAATATTGCCACTCCTGCTCTCTTTTGGTTGCCATTTGCTTGGTATGTCTCTTTCCAACCTTTAATTTTTGGTCTATTTTGTCTTTGTGTCTATAGTGAGTCTCTTGTAGACAGCATATTGATAGGTCATGCTTTCATATCCAGTCTGCAACTCTCCATGTCTTGAATGGTGGGTGCATTTAATCCATTGACATTCAATATAATGATCAATTAGTATGGATTTATTGATGTCATTTTGTTAAGTGTTTCTTTGTAGTGTGACCGATTTCTTTGTTCCATGTAATTTTCTGGGCTGAGCTCATTTTGTTTATGAATTTTTATCATTTCTTTTGTTGCTATTGTTTTAGTATTTGCTAAATATTTGTGCCTTTTTTTCTTTATTTTGGTGCTAAGGTTTATTCATTTTCTTTGAGGTTACCCTGTGATTTATTATTTTATTCCCAAGTTTAGAGTAGTCTGTTCTATCTCACAATTGTATTGACTTCCTCTCCATTTAGAAGTTCTGTACCTACACTCTTTATTCTCTCTTTTGATTTGTAGTTGTCTTCATTTATGAATTGATATATCTGGTTTTCTGTTTCCAGTCTTGTAAGTTTATTGCACTTTGCATACTTTTATATCTTGGTTGGTTTCTGGGTTATGTCATCCTGTGTGTTAATCATTGGGTGTTTGTTGTTATTGGTTTTCTGTCTGAAGAACTTCCTTTTGTAAGGTTGATTTGGTTTTTAAGAAATTCCCTTAATTTCTGTGTATCTGGAAATGTCTCAATTTCACCATCATGTATGAGGAACAATTTTGCTGGGTATATGGTTCTTGGTTGGCAATTTTTTCTTTCAGGGTTTTATATATGTCATCCCATTGCCTTCTCACTTGCATTGTGTTTTGGTTACCTAGTACTGCTCCGACAAGAATATACCACAAATGGGATGGCCTTAACAAACAGGAGTTTATTCTTACAATTTGGAGGCTTTAAGTCCAAGTTCAAAGTGCCAGGTCCTAGGTGCTGTGTGAAAGCCCCCTGACCTTGGGCTTCAGCTCTCCCTCTTGCTCCCGGCTCACTGAAGCTAGAGTCATTTCTTCACTCAGGCAGCTACTAGCTGCTGAGGCTAACAAGCCCAAGGTCAACAAATAAAATGACACAGTTTCAATGTTACCAAACCAAATGGTAGGCCTTTAACTCAAGTCCATTGCAAGTCCCAAAGTTGACAGAGCATGGCAGGCTGCTGAACAATGACACAACTACATGCAGTGTCCATGTGTCCCATAAGCTAGAGACTATCCCCAAGGCTTCTCTTTGTATACAGGAAGCAGACCACATCCCAACGGCAGCTACTCAGCTGCTTGTGGTAGATCCCACCACGGAGTTGATTGCCACTCTCATCATGGGGAATAACTACCACCAACTGCCCAGTCACTCAACCAGGCCCAGCCAAGTTGACATACAAATTTAACTACCATGCATGGTTTCTGCCAAGTAATGAGAGCTTAGTTTTATTGGTTGCCTTTTGTAGGTAACTATTCCCTTTCCCTGTGCTACTTTTAGCATTCTTTCTTGTCTTTTATTTTGGTGAGTTTGACTATGATATGTCTTGGTGATTTTCTTTTGGGGTCTATCCTGTTTGGGGTTCGTTGAACTTCTTGAATGGATAGCTTCTCGTCTTTCATCATATTAGGGAAACTCTCTTCCAAAAAATCTTCAACAGCTTTCTCTGTGGTTCAGTTTCTTCCTGTTCTAGAATTCTGATCACACATTAAGTTATTCCTCTTGATGGTTTCCCACAATAATCTTAGGCTTTCTTCATTTTGTTTTGACCTTTTTTTCCTGATTAATCCCTCAACAAAGTAATATTGAACAATTTGTCTTTAATCTCACTAATATTGTCTTCTATTGATTTGATTCCACTCTTTTGCCCATTCAATGTGTTATCTATTTATGAAATCTTAGTATTAATTTTCTGAATTTCTATTTGTCGTTTTTATATGGTTTCTAATTTTTCATGTATTTTATCTGTCTGTTCTTGTGTTAGACTGGGTTCTCCAGAGAAGCAAAACCAGTAAAGCTTATATATATAGAGAGAGAGAAAGAGAAATTTATCTTAGGAAATTGGGCCACACATTTATAGAAGCTGGCAAGTCCAAAGTTCTTAGATCAAATGTCAAGCAAGGAGGCTTTTCCCGGCTCCTGCTCCTGCTCCTGCAGGGGCTGACTAGCTCAAGGTTGGCAGGCAGTACACTGGCTGTTTACTCCAACGAATGATGAATCCAAGATCTCCAGGCCAAATGGCGGATTGTTCGCTCATGGACAGTTGTAGACAGCACAACAGAATCCCAATCCACAGAAGAGTGTCTCTTTTCCCAGGATGTCCACAAATATACTGGAATCAGGCCACACCCCTAGGGAAACTCCCATTCAATGGATTGGCTGCTCAAAAAACATACATCTGATCCCATCATTGGAACAACCCACATCACAGTTGCTTAAATCACACGGAATTGTGGTCCAGCCAAGTTGACACACAGCTCCAGCTATCACAGTTCTTGTTTGGTTTTCCTAAATTGCTCTAATTTTGTCTGTTGCCTTAATTTTGTCAGTGTTTTCTGCAATTTCTCTCTCAATCTGTTGAACGTACCTAAATGCAATTCTTTTCTATACCTTATCAGGCAGTTCCAGTGTTGCTTCTTCCTCAAGGAGGTTTTCTGTGCCTGTATCCTTGTCTCTTATTTGTTCTACTTTATTTTGCTTCTTTGTGTGAACTGGGATGGGCAGGTGTCTCTGAGGCATTGTGATGTCACTGTATTTATATTTAATAGGTGATTGTATATTGGTGTGCTTTGTCCACGTTTCTTTTCTTTTCCCCCTCTTTATTTTGTTTTGATATATCTAAGTGAGAAGGGCTATTGTACTACTCTATTCACTGGTTTGGTAGCACTTAGGCACTTACCATCTGTTTCCTGGTGTGTGTGATAGAGAATGAGAGTGTGTGCATAGATCTTTGTTACCTGTTTGGGAAGAGCAGTTGAGGGTGAGTGGAGCTGGTATTGGCTATTGCCTATTGTTGATCAGTAGGTGGAGAAGAAAGTGGTAGCCCCTCACTCAGTGGATGGTGCTGCAGGAGGTGTAGGTTCGTTGGGTCATATGGGCAGAGTTGCTGTCCCCCACAAGGTTGGAGGAAAAAAAAAAGCTAAAAATAAAAATGAGAACAAACAAACAAACAAAAACCCACATAAGCAAACAGCAAAACTATGGATAAAATGAAAAAGGAGTAAATGAAAAGCAAAAGAAAGAAAAGATAAAAGAAGAAAAAGACAAAAAGACAAAAATAAAGCTATTATCTGTGTGTGAGGGGGTAAAAGAAAAGAGCAAGAGAAAAATAATAATAAAGAAAAATGAGAAAAATGCAAAAAAGAAAAACAAGGGATGGAAAGAACAAAAAGAAGAAAAGAAAGAAAAAAGGAGGGACCAGGGAAGAGAAAGCAAAATAAATAAAAGGAAATGAAGAAAGGCGGTCAAAAAAAAAATAATAATTCAAAAACAATACTGGGTGGGGGGCAGGGCTCCCAGGCTCTGTTTCTGTTGGCTGAGCAGTCAATGGGAACCAGGGCACCTGCTCCTCGTACCAGTTCCTGACCAGGTTCCCTTCTGGGCAGGACACCTGATCTCAGAAGAGTTCCTGTTGACCCAGAAGATGTCCGGGGGCAAGGTACCTGGACCTGAAAAAGTTCCTACCAGCCCCAATGGTGGTGGCAGCAAGGTATCTGGTACCAGAAGGAATTCCTGCATTCTCAAAATGCAGCTGAGGATAGGGTGTCTGGTCTCACAAAAACTCCTTGCTGTACCAAAAGGCAGCTGGGTGCAGGGTCCTTAGTCCAGAAAAACTTCCTTCCATTCCAAAAGAGGGTTTGGTATAGGGCACCTGGACCCAGAAAAAGGTCTTTCCTGGCCAAAATGGTGATGGGAGCAGGGCAGCTAATCTCAGAGCTAGTTCCTATCTACCCAGAAGTCAGTTGGGGGCTGTTGTTGTTGTTAGGTGCTGTCGAGTTGTCTCCAACTCATAGCGACCCTAAGCACAGCAGAATCAAACACTGCCTGGTCCCACGCCAGCTCTGTGATCCCTGCTATACTTGAGCCCATCACTGCAGCCACCATGTCAATCCATCATGTTGAGGGCCTTCCCCTCTTTTATTGAACATCCACCTTACCAAGCATGACATCCTTCTTCAGGAAATGGTCCCTTCTGATAACATGACCAAAGTAGGTGAGATGAAGTCTGGTCATTCTAGCTTCCAAGGAGCATTCTGGTTGCACTTCTTCCAGGACAGATTTGTAGTCCATGGTACTTGCAGCATTCTTTGCCAGCACCACAATTCAAAAGCATCAATTCTTCTTTGGTCTTCTTTATTCATTGTCCCAATTTGGGACAGGGAACCTGATTTCAGACTAGCTCCTGCTGATCCAGACAGTATCTGGGGACAGGGCTCTTGGAGCCAGAAAAAGTTCCTGCCTGGCCTAAAGATGACTGGGAGCAAGGAATCTGGTTCCAGAGGGGGTATCAGCCAGTTCAAAAAGCTTGTGTATATGTGTGTGTGGCTCGTGGATATGAACCGCCAGCCTTCTGGTTAGTAGTCAAATGTCTTAGGCAGTATGTCACCAGACCAGCCACTCCTCAGAAGGAAGGCTGAGCAATCTACTTCCGTAGTGATATTGTCTCGGAAACCCAAGGAGGGGTTGGAGTCAGATCCGACTCCATGGCAGTGCATTGTGTTGTGTGTGTGTGTGTGTAGTCCCAGACAAAATTCTTGCTGTCTCAAAAGATAACTAGGAGCAGGGTCTCATTCACAAAAAAATGATCCCGCTGTTCCAAAAATGGGCTGGATGTAGGGTACTTGGTCTCAGAAAAAATTCATACTGGGTGAAAAGGTGGCTGGGAACAGGGCACCTAGTGCTGGGACAAATTCCTGTCTTCCCAGAAGGCAGCTAGTAGCAGGGCATCCAGACCAGAATGGAATTCCTGCTAGTGCTGAAGGTGGGTGAAGGTGAGGGACAGCCAAACTTCTGTTCACCAGAAGGGAGTGAGGTACAAGGGTAATAAGGGGAATATTGCACCTTCCTAATTGTCAGCCTCCAGTATAGTTGCCCCTGTGGTCCTCAGTAAGTGGATTCTATTCTTAAGTTGCTGCCTGGATCAGAACACCACTTGCAAATATCCAAAATGGCCAAACCTTTAAGACAACCAACTGTCCACAAGTCTGTTGTCTCTTTATTCACTGTTTTCCTTTCTAGTTCTCAGTCACCAGTACCATTGCCCCTGCACTCCTTGGCAAATGGAGCTGATTCTTGGGTTGCTGCCCAGATCAGAACTCCACTTGCAAATATTCAAATTGGCTGCATTGTGAAGACAGCTCCATTTGTCTCTTTATTCGCTGTTTTCATTCAGGTTCCTGGACTAGTTGGTATTTAATCCACTTCTTTATCTTTCCCTTTGAAGCTCAGAGTTTCAAGATTATCATCTGTATCTGTTTCAATTAGTCTCTCATTTCTTTGTTTTAGAGGGTCTGTGTAGCTTGTCTGCCTATCCCGCCATCTTGCCGGAAGTCTGCTCACAAGATTTTAAGACCTCAGATGCTACTCACCAAGTAAGATGTAGAACATTGTCATTGTGGACTATATTATGCCAATTGACCTTAGTGTACCCTAAGACTATGGTCCTGAGCCTCTATACCCAACAACTCATTCCCTTAAGGTGATTGATTATGACTAAGATGTTTTTTATAACTTCATCTCTGTATGCTCTACTACATTCATGGATATATTTGCACCACATATAAATATATGTGTAGAGATAGCCTCTGTCAAATCTACATACATTCATGAATGTAGTCTCATTTGTCTTTCCACCTTTGTTCAGCTTGAATGTCTGTCTATCTGTCTACTTCTAAATTACTGTTATTCCTATTATTTCAGGATTGTGTGTGTAATACTATTCACCTTTGTTGCCTTTAAGAAGCTCTGGTGATGTAGTGGTTAAGGCATTTGGCTGCTAACCAAAAAGTTGATTGTTCAAGTCTGCCACTACTCTGCAAAGAAAGATGAGGCAGTCTGCTTCCATAAATATTTATGTTGTTGTTGTTGTTAAGTGCCGTCGAGTCATTTCCGACTCATAGCAACCCCATGCACAGCAGAACGAAACACTGCCTGATCCCGCGCCAGTCCCACAATCCCTGCTATACTTGAGCCCATCATCACAGCCACCATGTCAATCCATCTCGTTGAAGGCCTCCCCCTCTTTCATCAACCCTCCACCCTACC
>NW_006921711.1:8022479-8026336 GCF_000298275.1 Orycteropus afer afer | reverse complement strand
GTGGCTGTGATGATGGGCTCAAGTATAGCAGGGATCGTGGAGCTGGCGCGGGATCGGGCAGTGTTTCGTTCTGCTGTGCATGGGGTCGCTATGAGTCGGAAACGCCTCAATGGCACCTAACAACAACAACAACAACAAGTATCATATAATAATTGTCCTTTTGTGATTGACTAATTCACTCAGCATAATGTTCTCGAGGTTCTTCCATGTTAAGAGGCCTTTTTGCAGATTCATTTTATTCTTCAACATTATCTAGTATTCTCGTGTGTACATAACATAGTTTGTTTATCCATTCATCCACTGATGGGTATTTAGGTTGTTTCCATTTTTATACATTGTGAGTAATACCATAATGAACATGGCTATGCATATATCCATTCATGTCGTGACTCTTATTTCTCTAGGATATATACCTAGTAGTGGAATTGCTGGATCATATTGTGTATTATTTCCTACTTCTTAAGAAGCACCATAACATTTCCCACAGTGGTTGTGTCATTTTACAGTCCCATCAGCAGTGTTTGAGAGTTCCAATCTCTCCACACTCTCACCAGCATTTGTTACTTTCTGGTTTTGTGAACTTTGCTGGGTGAGATGATATCTCATTGATGTTTTGATTGGCAGCTCTCTAATGCCTAAGGATCACAAACATATCTTCATATGTTTGTTGGCCATCTGAATGTCTTCTTTGGTGAACTGTTTGTCCATGTCCCCTGTCCATTTTTTGGATTGCTTGTCTTTTTTTCTGTTAAGTTGTTGAAATTTTCTATACATTTTGGAGATTAGTCCCTTGTCCACTATATCAATGACAATTTTTTTTTCCCAGTTTGTGCATTTTCTTTTAATTCTTTTGAAAAACTTTTTGATGCATATAAATGTTTAATTAAAAAAATATTATAATTTGGATGAAAGTTTACAGAACAAATTCATTTTCCATACAGCAGTTCATACACATTTTGTTTCATGACATTGACTGCAATTCCCTACAATGTAACAGTTCTCTCCCCACTTCCTCCCCATAGTTCCCTCTTCCCTGTGTCCTTCCCTCCCATGCACTCCTGCCCCTTGGGCTGTCTCCCTGTGCATACACTGCCTTTTTGTTCTCCCATGATTCATCTCTCCAAAGAGTATATCTACCTGATGTAAATGTTCAGTCCATATACCTGTCTATTATTTGTCTGGAAACCACAGGAGTGAGTTCAATTCCACACCTGAAGGGAAGCTAGGGTCCATACATAGTCCCAGGGGTTTCACCAAGCTCTATCAGACCAGCAAACCTGATTTTTTTTTTTTTTAATTTATAATTTTGAGCTTTGTTCCACATTATTCTCCCACTCTACCCAGGATCTCCTACACAGATTCCCCTCCAAGTGGTTAACAGTGGTAGCCAGGCACCATCTAGTTCTTCTGGTCTCATGGTCATATAGGTGGAGGATCGCATGGTGGACTAATTGTTTTCATGTGTCTTTGGTTTTCCTCATTTTTCACATAAATATTTAATTTTTAGTAGGTACCAGTTGGCTCATTTGTCTTCTGCTGTTTGTGCATTTTTAGTTATGTTTGATAATGTATTGACACCATGTATTAGGGTCCCTAAGTTTTTCCCTATTTTTTCTTTGATGATCTTTATGTTTTGGGGTTTTACATTTAGGTCTGTGATCCATCTAGAGTTAGTTTTTGTGTATGGTGTGAGATAGGGATTCTGTTTTATTTTTCTGCAAGTGAATATCCAGCTTTGTTGGGACCATTTGTTAAAGAGATTATCTCTTCCTCATTGTGGTTACCTAGTGCCACTCTGAAAGGAATATACCACAAACAGGATGGCTTTAACAAACTCCTGTTTAGTTTAACAAACTCCTGTTTGTTAAATAATAAACTTAAGTGGTTAAGTTTGTGTGTCAACTTGGTTAGGCCTGGTTGAATAGCTAGGCAGCTGAATGTAGTTATTCTCCGGTGAGATTAGTAATCAACTCCATAGTGGAATCTATTGGAGCAGGTGAGTGGCTGCTTTGGGTATGTGGTCTGTTTACCATATATAAGACATCTTTGGGAATGGTCTCTAGCTTATGGCATGCTTGAACCCTGCATGTAGCCGTGTCGTTGTTCAGCAGCCTGCCATAATTTGCTGACCTTGGGACTTTCAATGGACTTGAATGAATGGCCTGCCATGTGGTTTGGTAACATTGGGTCTATGCCTTATTTCTAGTTAACCTTGGGCTTGTCAGTGTCAGCATCCAGCAGCTGCCTAAGTGAAGAAAAGCCTCTAGCTTCAGTGGGCTGGGAGCAGGAGGCAGAGCTGAAGCCAAGTTTGAGGGATTTTCACCTAGCCCCTAGAGCCTGGCACTTTGAACTCGGACTTAAAGCCTCCATACTGTGAGAGAATAAACTCCTCTTTGTTAAAGCCATCCCATTTGTGGTATATTCCTGTCAGAGTGGCACTAGGTAACCAGAACACCCATTTAATGGGTTTCAGTCCTTTCTCAAAGATGAGCATCTTTGAGCTCCATAGGTGGATGGATTTACTTCTGGGTTCTCAATTCTGTCCCATTAGTCTATATGTCTGTTATTGTACCAATTTTAGGCCATTTTGATTACTGTGTCCATATAGTGGGTTTTTGGATCAGGGAGTGTGCAAAAACTATCTTTAAAAAAGTCAAAAGGCAAGTGACAAAGTAGGAAAAATATTTATTACTCATGTAGGGCTAATTTCCTTAATACCTAGAGGTCCTAATTTAACAATGATGATGAAGATAAAATAACAATAAGCCAATAGAAACATGTGTAAAGATTGTGCACAGCTGGTAAGATGGAAGAATAGGCAGATAAGCAACCCAGACCCTCTTCAACAAAGAAAAGAAAAACCAGTAGACAGAGATACAGAAGATAATCCTGGAGCCCTGATCTTTGAAAGAAACTTCACGGAAGTGGATTAGGCATCAACTAGTGGAAAACCCTGAACAAAAACAGTGAGTACAGAGATGGTCAGAGCTGCAGACTGTCAGCTACTCTGATGGGACCAACAGCCTGAATATTTCCAAGTGATGGTGGGACCTGAGAATTGACCTAAAGATCAGCCCTGATCACCGAGGGCTGCAGGGACAACTATGCTGGTGGCCTATGACTAGAAAGGGAAACACCACAGAGGGAGACTACCTGAGCTACTGACTTTCCACTGCCTGGAAGGCACAGTCATTTTGATTGTTTACATGTGGCAGCCATTTTGAATATTTAAAGTGACTGAGGATGCAGCTATTTTGAATGCTTACAAGCGGTGGCCATTGTGGATATTTAAAGTGACTGAGGGTGCAACCATTTTGAATCTTTACAGGTGGCAATAATTTTGGACTTTAAAGTAATAACATCTTCATTTGGATTCCAGGGACCTAAGAATAGGCTCTGTTTGCCCAGGTCGGCAGGGACATACAAGAGGCTGAAAACAGGAAAGGAGACAGGTGGTGAGTGTATAAGTTCTGTCAGCTAGTGAATAGAGGAGCACAACAAAGTACCCTGGTTGTGTAGATAACATACAAACAAAAAAAGAAAATGAAAATTGTAGGCAAGTCACTCCAACATACAATCACGAATTAAGTATAAAAACAAAAATGTCACAGTGCCTTGGAGACAACAGAGCATTACAGTCCACACAAAGAAGCAAGATAAAGCAGGAGAAACAAGGAACCAGGATACAGACCCAAAACACATCCCTGAGGAAGATATAGCATTGGAACTCCCTGATAAGGAATTCAAAAGAATTTATATTCAGGTATCTTCAAAGGATTGAGAGACAGACCAAGGAAAACACAGACAAAACCCTAGAAGAATTTTGGAAGAAAATACAAGAACAAAATGACAAAATA
>NW_006921711.1:8021625-8022379 GCF_000298275.1 Orycteropus afer afer | reverse complement strand
CTTCACAGTTGACTTTCCCAATGCTACACGTCGTCTAATGTCCTGACTGCTGCTTCCGTTGGCATCGATTGTAGAACCAAGCAACGTGAATTCTTCAAAGATTTATAGCCTTGGAAAATCAGTGGGGGTTGTTATGAGTTGGAATCAACCCAATGGCAATGAGTTTGTTTTATTTTGTTGCCTTTAACTCTTATGCTTCTCCCTATCTCTTTCACTGCCTTGATCATTTTGTGCTGACCTCACCTTTATTGTATATTGCCTTTCCCATCACCCAAGTTAATACATGTCTACCCTCTAGTTGATATTGTTACTTTCTTCCTCTCCCACCCCTAGTAACCTTCAAAGAACAATTCTTTCTGTGTGTAAACCTTTCCTTAACCATTTATGGGAAGTAGTCCAACAGGGAGACAAACTTGTCTGTCGGTTTGCCCTACTGTGGTGACGTGTTGATGTGAATTTTGAGGCTGGACCACTGGTGTTTCAAACCCAGCAGAATGAACATGGTGCACAGCTATCAGCCCAGCTTACAAACTGAGACAGACTAGGAAGAAGGAGGAGGCCATCCACTTCTCAAAGAATTGGCCAGGGAAAACCTTATGAACAAAAAAGAAGCACTGTTTGATACATTATTGCCCAACTTTATGAGTAGGCAGGTTAGGTTAGAAGTCTCTCAAAATAGGACTGGGAAAGAGCTACATCATCTGAGTAAACCTAGCCTTACTCCTATGGATAAGGTAAAGCTTTCGAGACCTCC
>NW_006921711.1:8018453-8021438 GCF_000298275.1 Orycteropus afer afer | reverse complement strand
GAACTTCCCTGATATGATGAAAGGTGAGAATATATCCATCCATTCAGGAAGTCCAACGAACCCCAAACAGGATAGACCCCAAAAGAAAATCACCAAGGCATATCATCATCAAACTCACCAAAACCAAAGACAAAGAAAGAATCCTGCGAGCAGCATGGGAAAAGCGAAAAGTTACCTACAAGGGGCAACCAATAAGACTAAGTTTGGATTTCTCGGCAGAAACCATGCAGGCAAGAAGACAATGGGATGGTATATATAAAACCCTGAAAGAGAAAAATTTCGACCCAAGAATTATGTGCCACATCCAGCAAAACTGCACAGGTCACGAAATGAAGCGGCACGAAAGGATTAATGGTTTTTTAATCTGCAGGAGGCAGAGCTGAAGCTCAAGGTCAAGGGGCTTTCACCCAGCCCCTAGAACCTGGCACTTTGAACTTGGACTTAAAGCCTCCAAATTGTAAGAATAAACTCCTATTTGTTAAGGCCATTCCATTTGTGGTATATTCCTGTCAGAGTGGCACTAGGTCACCAGAATATTGACCTAATATAGTTGACCCTTCTTGAGGTCCTGCCTGTCTCAAAGATTTCCTTTTCCTGGCCATCCACTCCATTCTCAAGAGTATTCCCAGCAGCCTTGACTGTATCATGTGACTCTACTCCTTGGTCTTACCTGATTGATTAATCAAGGAATCTGAAACGTGAACCAAGCTGAGTCAAACAGCACTTGAAACTGAAGAAGGTGATACAAAAATATAAGGAGTCGTTGAAATTAAGGTAGCTTAAAAGGAATATTGGGCAATCTACTTCCACAGTGATACTGCCTCAGAAACCCAAGGAGCAGTCACTATGAGTCGGATACAACTTGAGGGCAGTGAGTTTGGTTTTTTTTTTTGGAATGGCAGCAACCTAGAAGAAATATCTACTGATTCCTACTGTTGAGGTGGTGTTGCCAAACCTTCCATTACATACTTTCGACAAATTCCCATTTTTTGCTTAAGCTAACCAGAATCAGTTTCTATTGGTAGCAACCTAAAGAATCTTAATGGATATAAAAGAATCACATAGAAGAGAGATGGACTGTGAACTATGGACTCCAAAACCTACTCTTTTCCACTTTACAACATGTCTCCTGTTGTTGTTGTTAGGTGCCATCGAGTCGTTTCTGACTCATAGCAACCCCATGGACAGCGTATGGATAACATCTCTCCTGGGAAGTGTCTATTCACACATTAACAAATACAACACACTGACATCTCTCTATTTTCATAAAGCTTTTAGTAGGACCATTCCAGGCCCAAGTCAGTCTGGCTATCCTGTTGAAGAGACAAAGTGGAGAGGCCACATGGAGAAGGCAAACTCTGGAAATATGTGGAGAGGGCCAGCCTTCTCAGTGCCCTCGCCAAGATGCTAGACGTGTGAATGAAGACACCTTGAATGTTTCTGCCCCTGTTCCCATCTCACTGTGGACACTTGAGCAACCTCTTAGGCAAGACCAGCAGAGGAACCACTCAGCTAAGCTCTGAGCAAAGCCCAGAATCATGAGAAATAATAAGATGGTTGTTCTTTTAAGCAACAAAGTTCTGGGATGGCTTGTTGTACAGCAAAAATGAACTAAAATAGATGGCTTCTCTGAAAAGTTGGCACTTAAGATGGGAACTACAAGAATGAGTGGGGAGGCGCTGGGGGAATGGCAAGGGGAGGCACAGGATTCAGCTTCAGCTAAAGCTGGGTGTATTTGAGGAGCTGCAAGAGGGCAGTGCGGCTGGAATGCAGAGCACTGGGAAGACAGGGTGGTACTGCATGAGGTGAGAGAGGAGGCAGGACCTTGAAGGCCTTGGAATAAAGGCCTGGACTTTATTCCACCTGCAACAGCGTGCCACTGAAGTGCTTTAAGCAGGGGGATGACATGACAGATGCTCAGTGTGCAAACATCTCTCTGGCTATTGTGTGGGAGGACAGATTAAAGATGGGCAGAGGAAAACAGGAAGACCACTTAGAGGGCAACTGTCCCTGTGAGAGGTGATGGTGCCTTGAGTGAGGGTGGTGGACATGAAGATAGAGAGAAGTAGAGGAGCTCAAGGCATGTTTTGGAGGTAGAATAAACAGAACTTAGCAATGCATTAGACATTGAGATGAATGAGACGGAAGTGCCAAAAATGACTCCCAGATTTGGACCTGACAACTGGGTAGAGGCTGGTGCCATTTTCTGAGATGGGGAAAACTATGGGAGGACAAGATTTGGGTTAGAAGGTACAGATCAAGAGATCACTTTTACACATATTAAGTTGGAGATGTCAGGGAAGTATGAGATGGAGATGTGAGTAGGCTGTTGAACATAAGTTTACATTGTAGAAAAGTGATCTGGGCTAGGGATATACATTAGGGAGCCATCAGCCTAGAGATGATATTTAAAGCCGTGAGAAGAGACGAGATTGCCTAGAAAGAGAGGGAAGGGTGAGAAAAAGCTCCAAGGAAGCTTAATATTAGATCCCTGGTAGGGGAGTAAACCCTGGAAATAACATGAACAGTGTAAGACTTCCCCTTAGAGCCCAGGGAAGCAAGTGCAAAGTGCTTCTTTCTACCTAACAGATTTCTGTGTATTGGAAGTCAGAGGAATTTGCTCTAGATTACCCCTTCCAAGTTCCCTCTGTTTTCCTTGTAAGGCATAAGGAGCCATTCACCATATGGGTCATTCTCCTCTCAAAGTCCCTTTCTTTTACTGAGCAGTACACTCCAGCTGTGACTGGCCAGCCCAGAGCAGAAAGGGACTGAGAGGATTCATTTCTTAGGGGTACTATAACAAAAATACCACAAAGTGAGTGACTTTGAACAGCAAAAGTTTACTGTCTCATTGTTCTGGAGGCTAGAAGTCCAAATCAACATGTCGACTAGGCCATGCTCCATCAGAAGTCTCTAGGGGAAGAATCATACCAGCTTCTGATAGCCCCAGACACTCCTTGGCTTATAGGGCCGTCTTCACATGGC
>NW_006921711.1:8008795-8018206 GCF_000298275.1 Orycteropus afer afer | reverse complement strand
TTTTTTTTTTTTCACCTGTAGGAAAGGGCTAAGGATTTCAGAGACAGCCTCATAAACAATTTAATGAGCCCAGGCACTCTGTTACTGCCTGACAGCCTCGATGGTAGAGCATTAGATTGTTCCCAGAGCAAAAAATAGTGTAAAACTCCCCACAAGATGCACGCGTCAGAGGGCTGCCTGCCTTCTTTATGGGCAAGAGCTCGAGATGGATTGTTTGGGAGAAGTCAAAACCTATAAACACAGGGCAGAGGAGCTCTCCATCTTGTGCTTATTTACTCCATGAACTTTTTCATTGCTGGGATGCCAAGTCCCAAGTAAATGGGTTAGCTATGTAATTGTTCTGTTCCTGCTAGAATAGGAGCCTTGAATTCTCTACCAGTACCGTTCAGATTCACCTTATACATTTTCTACTTTGATTACTACACATTGTGCCCAGAAAGCCAGCCAGAAATCTAAGGAACAATAAACATGCGCATGCACACACACATCCCCAACCTCGTGGATGTGGGGTTTGAAAATGAGTGTTTAATATTACTTTCCACCACCCATCTGTCAGTTTTTCCTTTTGTGGGGGTTTGTGTTGCTATGATGCTGGAAACTATGCCATAGTATTTCAAACACCAGCAGGGTCACCATGGTGTTTGCATTTCAGAAGAGGCAAACTAGGAAGAAAAGCCTGGTGATCTACTTCCAAAAATTCACCAGTGAAAACTCTATGGACCAAAACACAATATTGTCTGATATGGTGCTGGAAGATGAAACCCAAAGTACATATGGCTGCAACAATGGACGTGAGCATGCCAACAATCGTGAAAATGGTGCAGGACTGGGCAGCTTTCTGTTCCATTTACATGTGTGTTAAGCTGAGTTCTCTGGAGAAACAAAACCAGTAAAGCTTAGAGAGAGAGAGATAAATTTATCTTAGGAAAATGGCTCACACACTTATAGAACCTGGAAAGTACCAAGTTACTGGATCAAACATCAAGCTGGAGGCTTTTCCTGACTCACACAGCTGCAGGGACTGACGAGCTCAAGGTTGGCAGGCAGTATACTGGCTGTTGACTCCTGCAGATGATAAACCCAAGATCACCAGGTCAAATGGTGGATTGTTCACTCATGGACAGTTGTAGGCAACATGACAGGATCCAGATCCACAGAAAAGTCTGCCTTTTTCCCAGCATGTCCAGATATATATTAGAAGCAGGCCACACCCCTAGGGAAACTCTCATTCAAAGGATTGTCTGCTCAAAACATACACATCCAATGTTATCATGGGAATCATCACATCACAACTACTTAAACCATTCAGAATCATAGTTCAGCCAAGTTGATACACAACCCCAACTATCACAGTCCACTCCTTGTCAACCTGGCAGTTATACACATCTCCTTAACCACATATAATCTCTAAATAAGGACAATTATAAAGTCATATTTGCACCTAACATGAGACATTATCACACATAGCACCGAAGCGCATTAACCTTGTTTACATTTCATAGCTCATAACAGAAGAAAACAAAAATATTTGATGCATACATACAATGAAGAAATATAAAAATCATAGTGCTAGTTTCTACAACTCATGTGGTTATAACTGATATTCAAACCACCTTCTTCCACCACCCATTCTGTATTTCCCTTGCCCTCAGCAAGCACCTCAGCTGGTCGTGGTTCTTTGTCTGGTGGAGTGACCCAAACCTTCATTCCTGAAGGATCTGAGCCAATGGTAATCATATCAGAATTGGGTTGCTGTAGTTTTCCACTGATTTAATCACAGGGCATGGTAGTTGTGATAGTTGGAGCTGTGTGTCAACTTGGCTTGACCACAATTCTGTGTGGTTTAAGCAATTGTGATATGGGTTGTTCCGATGATGGGATCAGAAGTATATGTTTTGAGCAGCCAATCTGTTGAAAGGGAGTTTCCCTAGGAGTGTGGCCTGCTTCCAGTATATTTTTGGACATCCTGGAAAAGAGACACTCTTCTGTGGATTGGGATTCTGTTGTGCTGCCTACAACTGTCCGTGAGCGAACTATCCACCACTTGGCCTGGAGATCTTGGATTCATCATTCGTTGGAGTCAACAGGGGGCATACTGCCTGCCAACCTTGAGCTCATCAGCCCCTGCAGCTGTGTGAGTCAGAAAGAGCCTCCAGCTTGATGTTTGATCCAATAACTTGGGACTTGCCAGCTTCTATAAGTGAGTGAGTCATTTTCCTAAGATAAATTTCTCTTTCTCTCTCTCTCTCCCCATATAAGCTTTACTGGTTTTGCTTCTCTAGAGAACCCAGTCTAACACAGTAGTATAACAGGCATCCTAAAGGTGTCCTGTGTCCAAGACATATTATTCTTTACCTCCATTATGTAATATCAATCCAATTTCCCCCTGGTAATCAGGATCTATCACATCAGACAGTACAGTAACTCCCTTCTTTGTCTGTTGATCCAAAGGCATGAGGAAGCCAAAATGGCTGGGTGGCATTCTTAACTTCCAGTTCAATGCAATCAGTATTGTGTCTCCAGGTGGGAGTGTTCCTTCCATTGGGACTAAGATCTCCAAACCCACAGAGTATAGGGTAACAGGGACAGGAAACAAAAAAATTTTGAGTGGGTCACTAGGGGTAATAGTGAGTGGTACCACTCCCATTTCCACCCCTTGGTTCCTGGACCCATGAATCCTGGCTATTGGAGAAACAGCACTGCATATTGGATGCTGGCTTAGACCATATACAGCCTCCTGGAGAACGTTGTCCCAATCCTTCAAGGTATTGCCACCTAGCTGGCACCATAATTGTGTTTCAGTAGGCCATTCCATCTTTCTATCAAGCCAGTTGCTTCAGGATGATGGGGAACATGAAAAGACCAGTGAATGCCATGAGTATAGGCCCATTGCTGCACTTCATTTGCTGTGAAGTGAGTCCCTTGATTTGAAGCAATGCTGTGTGGGATACCGTGACAATGGATAAGGCATTCTGATGATAATTTTTGCTGAAGCACTGTGTGTAGGGAAGGTGAATCCCTATCCAGAATAAGTATCTATTCCAGTAAGAACAAAACACTGTCTCTTCCATGATGGAAGTGATCCAATGTAATCAACTTCCCATCAGGTTGCCAGCTGATCACCCAAGGAATAGTTTCATATCAGTGTTGGTCTCTGCTGCTGGCAGATTGGGCACTCAGCAGTGGCGGTAGCCAAATCAGCCTTGGTAAGTGGAAGTCTATGTTGCTGAGCCCATGAATGACCTCCATCCCTGCTACCATGGCACTTTGTTCATGAGCCCATTGAGCAATGACAGGAGTAGCTGGGGAAAAGGATGACTGGTTGCCACAGAATGTGTCATCTTATCCAGTTTATTGTTATGTCCTCCTCTGCTGAGGTTACCTTTTTGTGGGCATTCACATGAGACACAAATATATTTACTCCTTTGGCCCATTCAGAGAGTCTATCCACATATTTCTTCCCCATACATCCTAGTTACCAATTTTCCAATTATGCTCCTTCTAAGTGCCAGACCATCCAAGCAAGTCATTGACCACAGCCCATGAATCCATTTACAGTTGTACATCTGCCCATTTTTATTCCATGCAAAGTGAACAGCCAGATGCACAGCTTGAAGTTCTGCACTTTGGGAGGATTCCCCTTTACCACTGTCCTTCAGGGAAGCCCCAGAAATGGGCTGCAGTGCTGCTGCTGTCCACTTACGAATGGTGCCTGCATATTACAGAATCATCTGTAAACCAGGCATGAGTTTTCTCTTCCTCAGTCAACTAATCATAAGGAACTCCCCATGTGGCCATAGGTGCAGACTGGGAGAGGGAAGGAAATGTGACCAGAGTGGAGACCATAGGGATTTGTGCCACTTCCTCATGGAACTTACTTGTGTTTTCAAATCTTGCCTGATCTCTTCTATACCACTTCCATTTAATGATGGAGTGCTGCTGTGCACATCTAACTTTATGACTCTGTGGGTTAGACAAAACCCAGTTAATGATGGGAAACTCAGATCTCATGGTGACTTGGTGGCCCATGTTAGGTGTTCAGTCTCTACTAAAGCCCAGTAACAAGCCAAAAGCTGTTTCTCAAAAGGAGAATAGGCAAGATGGCAGTGCATTGCATCAAAATCCCAAGGGTCTGCATTTTCATTCACCAATAGGGACCTGCCAAAGACACCAAACAGCATCTCTATCTGCTACAGACACTTCAAGCACCTTTAGATCAGCTGGATCATATGGCCCAAGTAGCAGAGCAGCCTGCATGGCACCCTGAACCTGTTGCAGAGCCTTCTCTTGTTCTGGGCCCACTCAAAACTAGCACCATTCCAAGTCACTTGATAACTAGGCTGAAGCAATACACTCAAATGTGGGATATGTTGCCTCCAAAATTCAGAGACCCACCAGACATTGTGCCTCTTTTTTAGTTGTGGGGGAAACCAGATACAATAACTTATCCTTCACTTTAATAGGTATATCTCAACATGCCCCACACCACTGAAATTTCACTGAGGTGGAAGGTGCCTTATTTTTTCTTGAGTTAATTTCCCACCCTCTAGCATGCAGATGCCTCATCAATAAGTCTAGAGTCATTGATACTTCATACTTCTTCCTTAATAGGTCCAATCAGCATAATATCATCAATATAATGGATCAGTGTGATGTCTTGTGGAAAGGAAAGGCGATCAAGATCCCTACGGACTAAATTATGACATAGTGCTGGGGAGTTGATATACCCTTGAGGAAACACTGTGTAAGTATATTGTTGGCCTTGCCAGCTGAAGGTAAACTTCTTCTCATCAGAGAAATGGGTTTTGAGAAAAAGGCATTGGCCAGATCAATAGCTGCATACCAACTACCAGGAGATGTACTAATTTGCTCAAGCAATGAAACTACATCAGGAACAACAGCTGCAATTGAAGTCACCATCTGATTAAATTTATGATAATCCACTGTCATTCTCCAAGATCCATCTGTTTTTTGCACAGGCCAAATAGGCACATTAAATGGGGATGTGGTGGGAATCACCACCCCTACATCCTTCAAGTCCTTGATGGTGCAATAATCTCAGCAACCTCTCCTGGGATGTGGTATTGTTTTTGATTTACTATTTACAGGTAGAGGCAGTTCTAATGGCTTCCACTTGGGTTTTCCTACCATAATAGCTCTTATTCCACATGTCAGGGACCCAATGTGGGAATTCTGCCAATTGCTGATTATATCTATTCCATTTATGCATTCTGGAACTGGGGAAATCATTACAGGATGGGTTTGGGGACCCACTGGACACTTCAAGCACCATTGGATGCAAAGCCCTGCCATCCTGCCTACTCTCCACTGCGTGACACACCTGATCTAAGATTCTATCAGTAACTTGACTCCATATTCCCCCACTCTGACTGATGGGCCACAGTGACACTTAGCATCTCCTGGAATTAGTGTCAGTTTAGAGCCAGGATCCAGTAATCCCCCAAAAGTCTGATTATTTCCTTTTCCCCAATCAACAATCACTCTTGTGAAAGTCCTCAGATACCTTTGGGGAAGGCTAAGAGAAAGATTGACAGCATAAATTTTTGGCAATGTAGTCAGGTCCTTCCTCCAGGGGACCTGGCTTCCCCTTCACTCAAGGGGTTGTGGGTCTGTAAACTGACTCAAGTCTGGGATTTGATTGAGGGACCATGACTCTGTATTCTGGTGATTCAGTCTAGACTACTATTCAGGTGATCTAGAATTCTTCTGTCTATACAGATCAAGTAAATATCTATTAGATTTTCCATGTATTTCACTCCTAGGAACACCATGCTTAAGTAGCCAGTGCCATAATTCATAATTCCACATGAGTCAGAGTATTCTGATTACTGTTTTGACTCTGCTGTCCATTATGGTAACCACACCCACCTTGTCTTTGTCAATTAACTGCTGCCACTTGGCCCATACTATGGTGGGGTCCAGTCAGCCCCATCATAATTAAGTGTCTTAGTTCAATTACGGTAGTTCCCACTGTCAAATCCAGCTTACGTAAAATAGCAATCACAGCAGAATTCAGGGATGCTGGGGTTCCCTTCACAAATTTGTTCCTTACCGTAGTGATAAAAGGTGTGTCCTCTGGGCTCTGCATTTCTGGCTCTAGGGGTCTAATCTGATAAATCCATTCTAACATGCCTATTTCCCTAAGCTTCTTGATACCTTCTTCTACATTATACCAAGGCAGTTCTCATACTTCAACTTGACTTAAGGTAGGCCACTGCATGATCCATGCTTCAGTAAGCCAACTGTGTTAGACTGGGTTCTCTAGAGAAACAAAACAAGTAAAGCTTATATAGAGGCAAAAAAGGGAAATTTATCTTAGGAAAATGGCTCACACACTAACACAAGCTGGCAAGTTCAAAGTTCTTGGATCAAACATCAAGCTGGAGACTTTTCCTGACTCATGCAGCTGCAGGGGCTGAGGAGCTCAAGGGTGGCAGGCAGTACACTGGCTGTTGACTCCAACAAATAAAGAATCTAAGATCTCCAGGCTGAATGGTGGATTGTTTGCTCACAGACAGTTGTAAGCAGCACAACAGAATCCTGATCAACAGAAGAGTGTCTCTTTTCCCAGGATTACATAAATATACTGTAAGCAGACCACACCCCTAGGGAAACTCCCTTTCAATGGATTTGCTGCTCAAAACATATATTTCTGATCCCATCATGGGAATAACCACATCACAACTGCACAGAATAACCACACAGAATTGTGATACAGCCAAGTTGACACACAGCTCCAACTATCACACCAACCAAATAAACAATTAGATCTTTCCCTAACCTCTCAAGCTGAACATTGAATGAAGAATCTGTACTTAGTGGGCCTAAATCAATAAACTGAGACTGATCCAATGTTATATTCCTTGCACCATTATCCCACACCCTCAGGTGCCATTTTCACACATATTCTCCAGGTTTCTGTCTGTACATGTTAGCAAAATCAAGTAGGTCTTTCTGGGTGTAACATACCACTTCCTCATTCACACTGTATTTCACCTTTTGGGGGCTTACTTGGATTTAAGTTTAATTGTAGGTCTAGCAGCAACTATGGGTGGTTTGGGAAGTTCCTGAGAACATTTAGCAATGTCTTCCATGGCATCTACATCAGGCAATGACCCAGCAGGAACAGTGGGGGTTAATCCCATCAAATGGAGGTGGAAGGGATAATGGTTTTATAGTAATCCCTTCAGATGGGAGGGATTCAACAGTACTTACAAGTTCCATATTCTCATCTTCCTGAATGTCTGCCTATATGTCCTCATTCCAGGTTTCAGGATCCCGTTTTTTTTTTTCCCAACCAATGCCCTCACTTTAACTTCAGACACCATTCTGGGTTGGCAATTTAATTGGCATTGTAATTCAGTCACCCTTACAATAAGATTCTGCGTTTGGTTTTTGGCAATATCAGCTCTGTTACTAGAAGAAATAAGCTTTTCTTTCAGGACACAACTGAAAACATTAAGGTCTTTTATGCGACACTTGAGCTGTGACTCATCTCACTTTCACCACTTTGTCTAGCATAAGTAGGATCAACCAGCCAGCTTCCACATACTCCTCATGTTGACAAAATTGTAGAGAAGTATCAAACATGTGATCACCCGGTGACTCACTTCTCACCATCTATTGGTGGTATTATTTTGCTCATTAATGTTGCCACATCATGCCATGGATTAGCAGGGCCCTCTTTACTAATGGAAGCAGAGTCACCAGTTCCTTTAGGATTAATCAAATTGGAGAACCAAAACAGAATCGGTAAGAATCAATTTAGGAAACCCATCCTTATGATTTTGTCTGTCTAGAACCACTCCTGGTATCAAATGTGTTAGGCTGGGTTCTCTAGAGAAGCAAAACCAGTAAAGCTTGGGGGGGGGGGATTTATCTTAGGAAAATGGCTCACACACTTATAGAAGCTGGCAAGTCCCAAGTTCCTGTATCAAACATCAAGCTGGAGGCTTCTCCCAACTCACTCAGCTGCAGGGGCTGATAAGCTCAATGTTGGCAGGCAGTATACTGGCTATAATCTCTGATGAATGATGAATCCAATATCTCCAGGCAGAATGGTGGATTGTTCACTCATGGACAGTTGTAGGCAGTACAACAAGGTCCAGATCCACAGAAGATTCTCTCATTTTCCCAGGATGTCCATATATATATTGAAAGTAGGCCACCCCTAGGGAAACTCCCTTTCAATGGATTGGCTGCTCAAAATATATATCTAATCTCATCATGGGAATAACTCACATCACAATGGCTTAAACCACTCAGAATCATGGTCCAGTCAAGTTGACACACAACCCCAACTATCACAACATGAGAACCCCTACTGCTAAGGATCCCTTGGGTGCTACAAATGGTTAACACACCTGACTGCTATGTGAAATACTGAAGGTCTGAATCCACCCAGCAGTGCCTCAGAAGAAAGGCCTGATGATCTATTTGTGAAATATCACAGTGATAACACTATGGGAACTCTGGTAGCAAAGTGCCTAAGGCATTTGACTGCTAACCAGAAGTCTGGCAGTTCAAACCTACCAGCCACTCCTCAGAAGGAAGATTGGGCAATCTACTTCTGTAGTTATACCGCCTTGGAATCCCAAGGAGGGGTGGCTATGAGTCAGATCCAAGTCAACGGCAGTGAGTTTAGATAACCCTTTGGAGCACAGTTCTACTCTAACACACATAGGGTTGCCATGCATTAAAGTTGACTTGGTAACAGGTACTGGTAGAATAAATATGCTCACACACTCCCATCCAAAATCCACAGGAAAGGTCAAGCCTTTCTTTAGGAAGACATAATGTGCACACAGATGACCTTTTGGAAGACGCTTTTCTCTGGTTTTCCTCCCCCGTCAGAGTGGAGCATCTCTTTAAGACAAACCATCCTCATTCTCAGAAATCATCATGAACTCTACAGGTGAATCTCTACATTGCTATGCTGATCAAGTCCCTGCTTTGGTGAAGAATCATCTATACTAGCCATGAAGGGAGGAAGGAAACTTTTATTGCCAAAGTAAAATTACTTTTGGTTGCTGTTGAATTGGCTTTGACTTATGGCAACCCCAAGTACAGCAGAACAGAAAGCTGCCCCATCCTGCACCATTTTCACGATTGTTGGCATGCTCAAGTCCATTGTTGCAGCCATATGTACTTTGGGTTTCATCTTCCAGCACCATATCAGACAATATTGTGTTTTGGTCCATAGAGTTTTCACTGGTGAATTTTTGGAAGTAGATCACCAGGCTTTTCTTCCTAGTCTGCCTTAGGCTATAACCTCTTCTGAAATGCAAACACCATGGGTGACCCTGCTGGTGTTTGAAATACTATGGCATAGTTTCCAGCATCATAGCAACACAAACCCCCACAAAAGGAAAAACTGACAGATGGGTGGTG
>NW_006921711.1:7999578-8006440 GCF_000298275.1 Orycteropus afer afer | reverse complement strand
GGCTTTAAATATCATCTCTAGGCTGATGGCTCCCTAATGTATATCCCTAGCCCAGATCACTTTTCTACAATGTAAACTTATGTTCAACAGCCTACTCACATCTCCATCTCATACTTCCCTGACATCTCCAACTTAATATGTGTAAAAGTGATCTCTTGATCTGTACCTTCTAACCCAAATCTTGTCCTCCCATAGTTTTCCCCATCTCAGAAAATGGCACCAGCCTCTACCCAGTTGTCAGGTCCAAATCTGGGAGTCATTTTTGGCACTTCCGTCTCATTCATCTCAATGTCTAATGCATTGCTAAGTTCTGTTTATTCTACCTCCAAAACATGCCTTGAGCTCCTCTACTTCTCTCTATCTTCATGTCCACCACCCTCACTCAAGGCACCATCACCTCTCACAGGGACAGTTGCCCTCTAAGTGGTCTTCCTGTTTTCCTCTGCCCATCTTTAATCTGTCCTCCCACACAATAGCCAGAGAGATGTTTGCACACTGAGCATCTGTCATGTCATCCCCCTGCTTAAAGCACTTCAGTGGCACGCTGTTGCAGGTGGAATAAAGTCCAGGCCTTTATTCCAAGGCCTTCAAGGTCCTGCCTCCTCTCTCACCTCATGCAGTACCACCCTGTCTTCCCAGTGCTCTGCATTCCAGCCGCACTGCCCTCTTGCAGCTCCTCAAATGCACCCAGCTTTAGCTGAAGCTGAATCCTGTGCCTCCCCTTGCCGTTCCCCCAGCGCCTCCCCACTCATTCTTGTAGTTCCCATCTTAAGTGCCAACTTTTCAGAGAAGCCATCTATTTTAGTTCATTTTTGCTGTACAACAAGCCATCCCAGAACTTTGTTGCTTAAAAGAACAACCATCTTATTATTTTGCATGATTCAGGGGCACATAACAACAACAACAACAACTGGGTTTGCCCAGAGCTTAGCTGGGTGGTTTCTCTGCTGGTCTTACTTAGGAGGTTGCTCAAGTGTACACAGTCAGATGGGAATAGGGGCAGAAACACTCATGGTGTCTTCACTCACACTTCTGGCATCTCGGTGAGGGCACTGAGAAGGCTGGCCCTCTCCACATAGTTCCAGAGCTTGCCTTTTCCATGTGGCCTCTCCACCTTGTCTCTTCAGCAGGATAGCCAGACTGACTTTGGCCTGGAATGGTCCCACTAAAAGCCTTATGAGAATACAGAGATGTCAGTGTGTTGTATTTGTGATTCTTGTATATTCATCAAGATTCTTTGGGTTGTTAAAGGGCACTGGTGATGTAGTGGTTAAAAAATTTGGTTGCTAAACAAAAGGTCAGTGGTTGGAACCCAGCAGCCACTCTGTGGGAGAAAAAATGGGGCAGTCTGCTTCCGTTCAAACCCACCAGCCACTCCTCAGAAGGAAGGTTGGGCAATCTACTTCCGTAGTGATACCACCTTGGTAACCCAAGGAGTGGTTGCTATGAGTCGGGTCCAACTCAATGGCACATAACAACAACGACAACAAATTACAACCCTAGAGGCAGTTCTATTCTTTCTTATGTGGCAGTTATGAGTCAGAATCAACTCAATGGCTTTGGGTGTGGTATGGTTTTAGTCATTACTAGTAGAAACCGATTCTAGTTAGCTTAAGCAATAAATGGGAATTTGTTGTGTCCCATAGAATGGTTGATGATCACACCTTAACAGTAGGAATCAGTAGATCTTTCTTCTACAGTGCTGCCATTAACCTGCCCTAATTTAAATGATTCTGTATCTTTTGTCTCTTATTTTTTTAGTAGATCCAAGTGAGCCTTCCACAATGGTGAAAATATTCTGTCTGTAGAAAATCCTAAATACTCAACAAGAAAACTACTGGAACTAATAGAAGTGTTCAGTAAAGTGGCAGGTACAAGATCAGCATGCATCACTAGGATTGCTCTACACTATGAAACAGAACTCTGAAAAGGAATTCAGGGGAACAATGCCATTTTAGTAGCTACCCAAAAGATGAGGAAGTTAGACATAACTCTAATCAGAGATACAGGAGATTTATACAAAGAAAACCTCAAGACACTACTACAAGTAACCAAAAGAGAACTACATAAACCATGGTCATGGATAGGAGGTCTTAACATTGTAAAAATGACAATACTACCCAAGGCAATTTAAAGATACAATGAAATCTCTATCCAGATTACATCATCATTCTTTAAAGAGATGGGAAAGCCGATTACCAATTTTATATGGAAAGGAAAGGGAACTCAGATAAGCCAAACACTACTAAAGAAGAAGAAGAAAAAAAAAAAGTGCCCTCGTGCTGCCCAATCTCAAAACCTACTTTACTGTCACAGTTGTCAAAATAGCCTGGAATTGGTACAATGACAGACACATAGACCAATGAAATAGAATTGAGAACCCAGAAGTAAATCTACCCACCTATGGACAGCTCATTTTTGAGAAAGGGCTGAAACCCATTAAATGGGGGAAAAGATAGTTTTTTTAACAAATGGTGCTGGCAAAACTGGATATTGACTTGCAGAAAAATGAACAGGATCCGTATCTCACACTATACACAAAGACTAACTCCAGATTGATCACAGACCTAAATGTAAAACCACAAGTCATAAAGATCATCAAAGAAAAAATAGTGACAAACATAGGGACCTAAAACATATGGCATAAATACACTATCAAACAAAATAAAAAATGCACAGATAACAAAAGACAAACTAGATGACTGTGACTTCCAAAAAATTAAACATTTATGTTCATCAAGATTTTATCAGAAGAGTAAAAAGAGAACCTACAGACTGGGAAAAAAATGGCAATGATATATCAAGTAACTAGTCTCTAAAAATTTATAGAAAGTTTCAACACCTCAAGAGAAAGAAAAATAGACAAGCAATCCAATTAAAAAAAAAAATGGGCAAGGGACATGAACAGACATTTCACTAAAGAAGACATTCAGGAGGCCAACAAACACATGAAGAAAAGCTCTTGATCATTGGCCATTAGAGAGATGTAAATCAAAACAACAATGAAATATTATCTCACCCCAGCAATAATAACATTAGAAAAAAAAAAAAAAGAAAATAACAGATGCTGATGATGGTGTGGAGAGACTGGAACACTTATACACTGCTGGTAGGCAGGTAAAATGGTACAACTACTGTGGAAAGTGGTACGGTGCTTCCTTAAGAATGTGGAAATAGAAATACCAGATGATCCAGCAATCCCACTACTAGATATATGTCCCAGATAAAAAAGAGTCATGACACAAACAGATGTATGTACACCCATGTTGATTCATAATAGCAAAAAGATGGAAACAACCTAGGTGCCCATTAACAGATGAATGGGTAAACAAACTACGCTACATACACACAGTGGAATACTATGCAACATTAGAGAATAATTATGAATCTGCAAAACACCTTATGGTTTTTTGCAGATTCATAATTATGGATGATGGATGAGCCTAGAGGACATTATGCTGAGTGAAATTAGTTAATAACAAAGGGACAGTTAAAGCACTTGACTGCTAACCAGAAGGCTGGCGGTTCAAACCCACCAGCCACTCCTCGGAAGGAAGGTTGGGCAATCCTACTTCCATAGTGATACTGCCTCGGAAACCCAAGGAGGGGTCGCTATGAGTCGGGATCGACTCGACGGCACATAACAACAACAACAACAACTGAAAAGAGTTAAGAAACAGTTTACACAGAGAATGAATTGTTCTTTGATGTTTACCAAAGGTGGGAGGGGAAGGGAAGGACAATAATCAACTAGAAAATAGACAGTATTAACTTGGGTGAAGGGAAAGGAAATCTGCAATGAGGTGGATGTCAGCATTAAATGATCAAGGCAGCAGAAGACACAGGGAGGATCACAAGAGTTAAAGGCAACAAAGGTGAATACTATTACATACACAACCCTACAATAATAACAACAATAATAATAGTAATAATAATAATAATTTGGGAGTGGATACATAGATAGACATTCAGACTGAACTGGGGTGGGAAGGCAAATGGAACTGCACCCATGAATAGATATAAATTTGACCGAGGCTATCTCTACATATATATTTATATGTACTGCAAATATATCCATGAATATTATAGAGTATACAGGGGGCCAAGTTATGAAAACATTTAAGTCGTGACCAAACACCTTGAGGAAATGAGTCACTCATTGTGGAAGCTCAGGACCATAGTTTCAGGGACACAAAGGTCAATTGGCATAATATGGTCCAAAAAAAAATGTTCTGTATCTACCTTGGTGAGTAGTGACCAGGGTCTTAAAAGCTTGTGAGTGGCCATCTAAGGTTCAACTTTTGGTCTGGCCATCTAAGGTGCAACTATTGGTCTGTCCCCATCTGGAACAAAGAAGAGTGAAGAAATTCAAAGATGCAAGGAAAGAATAAGTACAAAGGACTAATGGAGCACGTGAATCCCAGCTTCCAAGACCCTGAGACCAGAAGAACTCAATGGTGTGTGGCTACCATTGCTGATTGCCCTGAAAGGAATCACAATAAGAGACCCCAGATAGAGTGGAGAAAAATGTGGAACAAAACTCAAAATCATAAACAATAAAACAGGTTTACTGGTCTGATGAGGACTGATGGAACCCCTAAGACTATGGCTCTTAGACACCCTTCAAGCTAGGAACTAAACTTAACCTTTGTGACTCAACTGGCAGCCAAATGATAGACATATCTATAATGTGAACAGAAATATCAGGAGTGTATGCACTCGTTACAACAATTAAGCATATGAGATCAAGAAAACAGCATTTCCCCAGGGATAGAGCTAGAAAGGTAGAAGGGGATGGGAAGGAAGAAGGAAGGGAAAGAGTGGGTATAGGGAGAATGTGGGAAAAATGTTGTTACAGTGTGGAGATTGCAGTAAAGTCACAAAACAGAGTGTGGATAGATTGTGGAATGGAAAACCAACTTGCTCCGTAAACTTTCAGCTAAATCACAATTAAAAAATAAAAATTCTATGTCTGCACTGTCCAGTGGGTAGCCATTAGCCACAGATAGTTATTAAGAACATGAAGGTGTGGCTAATGTGAGGTGTGGCTAATGTGACTGAGGAATGAGTTTTTAAACTTTATTCAATTTAACTTACTTGAAATTTACATTTCAATAAAGAGTTTCTAGTTGGCACTAATGGCTAATGGCCAAAAGGTTGGCAATTTGAACCCACCCAGAGGCACCTTGGAAGAAAGCCCTGTTAATCTGCTTCCAAAAGGTCACAACTTTTAAAACCCAATGGAGCAATTCTACTCTGCACACAGGGAGTCACCGTGAATCAGAATTGACTACCTCAATTAACAACAACAAGTAAATAGCCACACATGGCTACTGACCACAGGATTGGGTAGTCATCCTTAATGAGAGTCGGAAATTATTGACCACATCTCTGTGTTGGGATGGAAGAGGCTCACCAAGGGGCTCTTCCAGGCGGGTCTCAGGGCTTTGTAAGCCAGGGCTGTGGAGGTGGAACAAGTGACAATGAGAAGGCCCACAGGATGATGTTCCTGAGTCATTTTGTAGCAGCCACTCCTGTTCTAGGCTGTCAGCCTTGCCTGCTTCAAGATCAAGGGACCCATCTATGAATGGAGCACAGAACTCTGCTCTGTAGTTCTCAAAGAAATGTACTGAGGCAAGAAGGAATCTCATGTTCCTTGCTTGGAGCACAGATAAGACTCAAAATTTCCCCTCATGCTGCTCATGCTGGTCCCCCATGTCTCACTTAAAAGAATAAAAAGGAAATTCAAACAAGAAATAAAATGAGGCTATTTTGGATAATGGTACTTTTAAAAGACAAGCACTGAGACACTAAACATTCAGCTATAGAAAGCCATATAAACCCTCAGCCAGCTAAGCAGGGCAGCCCCAAATAGTCAAGAAAGATCCTTGGGGATAAAATGCCTTACATAGGCAGCAAATAGTCTACAGTTACTTTGGACAGATTCAGTACTTCCCTACCAAGATTGGCAAAAAGCTTTTCCTCAGCTTCCACCTACGCTACTGTTAGCAAGACTGTAGGCCTGAGGCACCTGGCCCCAAGTCTCTAACCTGCCTGCGGCCAGGGCACTGACCAGGGTATAGGAGCAGGTCTAGGTGAGGGAGAGGATGCTGGACTAAGCTGGGTGGGATCATGATTCAGGAGACTACTGAACATAGAGCTGAGGGAAAAAGGGCACACTAACTTTAATGCAGTGAGAACAGGCAGCGAGGTGGGAAGCAGGGAGAGGACAATAAAAAGGACCTAAACAGGCAACAAGGTGGGAAGCAGGGAGAGGACAAAAAAGGCAAAGGGGACCGGAACAGATCAAGGAGTCAGCCCAGGGACCCAGGTGAAGAGAGGGAACCTAGGCTATGCCCCACAAGGAGCGAGGCAGGAAGGCAGGGAGAGGACAAAAAAGGCAAAGGGGATAGGAACAGATCGAGGAGTCAACCGCAGGGAGCCAGGTGAGGAGAGGGAACCTAGGTCACACCCTACAAGCAGTGAGGTGGGAAGCAGGGAGAGGACAGAAAAGGCAAAGGGGACTGGAATAGATAGAGGAGTTAGCCACAGGGATCCAGGTAAGGATGGTTGGAGGGTTTTCCAACAGCTAAGGGAGACAAACTTGTCTGTTGATTTGTCCTTCTGTGGTGACGTGTTGCTGTGAGTCTTGAGGCTGTGCCACTGGTGTTTCAAACCCAGTGGGGTGCACCTGTTGCACAGGTATTAGCCCGGCTTACAGGCTGAGACAAACTAGGAAGAAGGAAGAGGCCATCCACTTCTCAAAGAATTGGCCAGGGAAAACCTTATGATTTACAGAGAAACACTGTCTGATACATTACTGCACAACTTCATGAATAGTCCAGAAACATTATCCAATACA
>NW_006921711.1:7998526-7999073 GCF_000298275.1 Orycteropus afer afer | reverse complement strand
TATCACTGGTGACTAGAATGCAAAAGTTGGAAACAAAGAAGAATCACCAGTAGTTGGAAAATTTGGCCTTGGTGACAGAAATAATGCTGGAACTCTCATGGCAAAATTTTGCAAGAACGACAACTTGTTCATTGCAAACACCTTTTTTTCAACAACACAAACAGCGGCTGTACACGTGGACTTCACCTGATGGAACACACAGGAATCAGATTGACTATATCTGTGGCAAGAGGTGAGGGAAAAGCTCAATATCTTCAGCCAACACCAGGCTAGAAGCTGATTGTGGAACAGACCACCAACTGCTCATATGCAAGTTCAACTTGAAGTTAAAGACAATTAAAAGAAGTCCACGACAGCCAAATTTGATCTAGAATATATCCCTCCTGGATTTAGAGACCATCAAAAGAATAGATTTGATGCATTGAACACCAGTGACTGGAAACCAGATGAAATGTGGGATGACATCAAGAGCATCATCCATGAAGAAAGCAAGAGGTCACTAAAAAGACAACAAAAGAAGAGAAGACAAAAATGGATGACAGAAGAG
>NW_006921711.1:7992522-7995871 GCF_000298275.1 Orycteropus afer afer | reverse complement strand
CACAGTCCCAATGTTACCAATCCACATGGCAGGCCATTAACTTAAGTCCACTGTAAGTCCCAAGGTTGGCAGAGCATAGCAGGCTGCTGAGCAACAACACGGCTACATGCAGGGTCCAAGCATGCCAAAGGCTAGAGACCATTCCGAAAGGCTTCTCCTTATATACTGGAAGCAGACCACATACCCAAAGGCAGCTACCCAGCTGCTTGTGGTAGATCCCACTATGGAATTGATTGCCAGTCTCCTCATGGGGATTAACTACCACCAGCCGCCCAGCCACTCAACCAGGCCCAGCCAAGATGACACACAAATTGAACTACCACAGACCTGCCTCCTCAAAGTAGAGTCAATGTTAATGACCTGGATGGAATAAAGCTTTCAAGATCTCCATTTGCTGATGGGGCACGACTCAAAATGGGAAGAAATAGTTGCAAACATCCATTAATAATGAGAATGAGGAATGTATGATATATGAATCTAGGAATATTCGAAGTTATCAAAAATAAAATGGAATGAAAGAAGATCAATGTCCTAGGTATTAGTGAGGTGAAGTGGACTGAGTTGGCCATTTTGAATCAGACAATTATATGATCTACTATACTGGGAATAACAATTGAAGAAGAATGGCATGGCATTCATCAACACAAAGAATGTTTCAAGATCCATCCTGAAGTACAATGCTGTCAGTGATAGGATAATATCCATATGCCTACAAAGAAGACCAGTTAATATTACTGTAATTCAAATTCACCCACCAACCACTAAAGCCAAAGACAAGGAAATCAAAGATTTTTACCAACTTCTGCAGTCTGAAATTTACCAAACATGCAATCAAGATGTATTGTTTATTACTTGTGATTGGAATGCAAAAGTTGGAAACAAAGAAGAATTACTGGTAGCTGGAAAATATGGCCTTGGTGATAGAAATGACATCAGAGATCTCATGACAGAATTTTGCAAGACCAATGACTTGTTTGTTGTAAATATCTTTTTTTCAACAACACAAATGGCAGCTATACTTGTAGACCTCTTCAGATGGAGTACACAGGAGTAAGATCAGCTCCATCTGTGGAAAGAGATAATGGAGAAGCTCAATATCTTCAACCAAAACAAGGGCAGGAGCTGACTGTGGAACAGATCATCAATTGCTCACATGCAAGTTCAAGTTGAAGCTGAAGAAAAAACAAATCCATGAGAGCCAAAATATGACCTTGATTATATCTCACTTGAATTTAGAGGCCATCTGAAAGATAGATCGGATGCACTAAACATCAATGACCAAAAACCAGAGGAATTGTGGGATGACATCAAGAACATCACCCATGAAGAAAGCAAAATGTCATTAAAAAGACGGGAAAGGAGGAAAGGACCAAAATGGATGTTGGAAGAGACTCTGAAAATTGCTCTTGAATGGAGAGTAGCTAAAGCAAATGAAAGAAATGACAAGATTAAAGAGCTGAACAGAAGATGTCAAAAAGCTGCTCATGAAGACAAAGTAAAGTAATGTAATGAAATGTGCAAAGACCTGGAGTTAGAAAACCAAAAGGAAAGAACACTCTTGGCATATCTCAAGCTGAAAGAAAGGAAGAAAAATTCAAGCCTCAAGTTGCAATATTCTATGGGCAAAATATTGAGCAATGCAGGCAGCATCAAAAGAACATGCAAGGAATACACAGAGTCACTGTATCAAAAAGAGTTGGTTGATGTTCAGCTATTTCAAGAGGTGGCATATGATCAAGAACCAATGGTATTGAAGGAAGAAGTCACAGCTGCACTGAAGGTGTTGATGAAAAACAGACTCTAGAAATTGACAGAATACCTACTGAGGTGTTTCAACAAATGGATGCCATGCCAGAGGCACTTACTGGTCTATGCCAAGAAATTTAGAAGACAGCTACCTGGTCAACTGACTGGAAGAGATCCATATTTGTACCCATTCCAAAGAAAGGTGATCCCACATAATGTGGAAATTGTCAAACAATACCATTAATATCATACACAAAAAAAATTTTGCTGAAGATAATTCTAAAACTCTTGCAGTAGTATATTGACAGGAAACTGCCAGAAATGCAAGCCGGATCAAAAGAGGACATGGAATCGAGGGATATCATTGCTGATATCAGATATATCTTGGCTGAAAGCAAAGAATGCCAAAACGATGTTTACTTGTGTTTTATTTACTATGCAAAAGCATTAGACTGTGTGGATCATAACAAGTTATAGATAACATTGAGAAGAATGGGAATTTCAGAACACTTAATTGTACTCATGAGGAACCTGTACATAGACCAGGAGGTTTTCATTTGAACAGAACAAGGGTATAGTGCATGGTTTAAAATCAAGAAGGCTGTGCGTCAGGGTTTTATCCTTTCACTATACTTGTTCGATTTGTATGCTGAGCAAAAAATTCAGGAAGCTGGACTATATGAAGAAGAACATGGCATCAGGATTGAAGGAAGACTCATTAACAACCTGCAATATGCAGATGACACAAGCTTACTTGCTGAAAGTGAGGATGACTTGAAGCACATGCTGATGAAGATTAAGGACTACAGTCTTCAGTATGTATTATATCTCAACATAAAGAAAACAAAAATTCTCACAACTGGACCAATAAACAGCATCACGATAAATGGAAAAAAAGATTGAAGTTGTCAAAGATTTCATATCACTTGGCTCTGCAAACAACACCAGTGGAAACAGTAGTCAAGACATCAGATATCATACTGCACTGGGCAAATCTGCTGCAAAAAAATCTCTTTAAAG
The DNA here is from genome assembly GCF_000298275.1 of Orycteropus afer afer. Classification (NCBI taxonomy): domain Eukaryota; kingdom Metazoa; phylum Chordata; class Mammalia; order Tubulidentata; family Orycteropodidae; genus Orycteropus; species Orycteropus afer. The sequence continues at coordinate 7,993,105 of NW_006921711.1, read as the reverse complement.
TGCTAAAGAGCAAAGATATCTCTTTGAAGACTAAGGTATGGCTAACCCAAGCTGTAGTATTTTCAATTGCCTCATATGCATGTGAAAGCTGAACAGTGAATAAGGAAGACTGAAGAAGAGTTGATGCTTTTGAGTTGTGGTGTTGGTGAAGAATACTGAAAGCACCAGGGACTGCCAGAAGAATGAACAAATCTGTCCTGGAAGAAGTGCAGCCAGAATGCTTCTTGGAAGTGAAAATGGCCAGATTTTGTCCCACATACTTTGGTCAGGTTGTCAGAAGGGACCATTCCCTGGAGAAAGATATGCTTGGTAAAGTGGAGTGTCAGTGAAAAAGGGGAAGACCCTCAGTGAGATGGATTGACACAGTGGCTACAACGATGGGTTCAAGTATAGGAAGGATTATGAGGATGGCACACAACTGGACAACGTTTTGTTCTCTTGTACATTTTGTTGCTATGTGCCATCGAGTCAGACCTGACTCAGAGCGACCCCTCCTAGGGTTTCCGAGGCAGTATCACTACGGAAGTAGATTGCCCAACCTTCCTTCCGAGGAGTGGCTGGTGGGTTTGAATCACCAGCCTTC
>NW_006921711.1:7968296-7991852 GCF_000298275.1 Orycteropus afer afer | reverse complement strand
GGTTTCCGAGGCAGTATCACTACGGAAGTAGGATTGCCCAACCTTCCTTCCGAGGAGTGGCTGGTGGGTTTGAACCGCCAGCCGTCTGGTTAGTGTCTTAGCCACTATGCTACCAGAGCTCCCTGTTGCCTAGAGTAGGGGGCTGGATCTTCTCCTCAAGACATGAGAACAGGGCTTCTCTCTGGGAAGAAGCCTTCCTGTGTGGGCCAGTGGTCACATATGAGGAGGGAACAAGAGCAAACTAGGGCCTTGGGAAGAAGCAGGCTGCTGAGAATGTAGGAACAAAAATCATTCCTCCTCCCATCTTCACAAATCAGCCCCCAATATCTAATACAGAGAATAGTCCCATAGGGGCAGCTCCATGGTAAGAATGCTCTGGTTACTACAACCCAGAACACTGATTAGGCAGCTCTAGCTCTTTCAGTCACAAGTAGAGCTCCTGAGGTTTATGGATCAAGAGCAACAGAAGAACTATGAACAGAAGTCATTCAGCTCTGGGGTTTTGCAAAACTTGGTGACAAAGATCTGAAAAACCCAAGGACAAAATAAGAGGCTTAACTTGACACTTGGAACATCCAGAGCCTGCTTCCTCCCTCCTTCTAGAGAGGCTGGGTGCCGGCAGGTCTGTATCTCAGGGTGTGACTCATGTCTCAGCCTCCCTGCCTGGGACTCTGGCATGCTGGCAGCCACCCCCGCCCTCGCAGGCCTGCTTGAGACACGACTGCTCACTCCTTTATTTATTCCCTATTCCTCAACTACCTCTCCTCACCCCAACTCATGACTAATTGTTCCCACCACCCAGGGCATGCTGGGAGGACATTTCCACCACTGCAATTATTTGGATCATTCAGACCTAAAAACATCTCTCCACCCCCCAGCATCAGCTTCTGCTCTGAAAATTTATAGATAACCCTAGCCAATTCTGATGTGTAGTCTATACAGGGGGAATGAATCCTTCGCCATGATTCCTTGTGCTTGTGAAGACCGGATAGGACTGGGCAGGAAGCATTTGTGTCAGCCATCTCATCCATTTCTCATATCTCAGAAACATGAGATCTTGAAGATGAGTTTGTCCAGTGGTACAAACCAGCATCTTTTAAAACATGTCCAGGTCATGCTCCAGAGATGCTCATCAGTAGGACTAGCTCTTACCAGTACCAGTTGCTGTCGAGTTCACTTTGACTCATGGTGATTTCATGTATGTTAGAATAGAAATGTGTTCCACAGAGATGTCAATGGTTGATTTTTTGGAAGTAGATCACCAGGCCTTTCTTCTGAAGTGCTTCTGGGTGGACTCAAAACTCTAACCTTTTGGTTAGCAGCTAAGTATGTTAAACGCTTGCCCTTGGGGACTCCAGGGATAGCTATACATTTGTGTGTACTTTTAAAGAGCACCCTTGTCTTCCTGGTTGGGAACCTGTGCTCTGTGCCAACCCCTCATCTGACCAGGAGCAAAGTATAACCTGCCCAAGGCTTAAGCTGAAAAGGCAGAGCCAGGATTGGATGTGCCCACAGGCTGTACTTACTCTCCTCTCACAGAAGGGTTTAAGTCCTCGAACAGGCATTCAAGTCCCCCTCAGTCTGTGATGCACATCCCAAGCCACAGCCCATGTCCCTCAGATCTCCCCCTCACACTTTTGATGGTACCATCTCACCAGCCTGAAATGCCCTCACCACTCCTCTTCTTGGAATCATCTCCATCCATTCCCTATTCCTGTTCCCAGCCCAATTCACAGGAAATGCTCCCTCCATCAAATCTTTCCTTCCTGACCATGACCACCAGGCAAGCCACCCTGGGCTGTCTGACAGCTCACCACTGCACTGTGATGCTGACTGTAGGACTGATAAGCCTGTGAGTTTGCCTTTTTATTTGGAAGCTCCAGCAGGCCAGGGAGCTTTCTCAGCCCTCTGGGGGTCTTGCCCACAGAGGCTGCTGAGTACATTTAAGGACGTGCATTGTCATGCCATCAGTTCTTCCCCTTGGACCCATTCCCAGGGGAGCAATGCTGTATCTTTAGATGTTTGCTTCTGGAACTTCCCAATCTGGACTCCCTTTAGGGATGAAACACTGACATTTTCTATTTGTGGAACTGCACAACAAGACAGGAAAGGCCACCGCTCTCCAAACCAGCCAGCAAGGATGTGAGACTGGGTGAGTGCGGAGGGCTGGGGAAAGAGTAATCCGTGTACCCAAAACTGACCAAGAGATTGTGGTTTCTAGGAAGTAGTCAGCAAGGACTGAGTATCATCGGACAAGAACAAGAAACATTTAAGTTGGAATTTTTTAAAAATTCAGAGTGCCCAGTTCCTTCTGCCATTTCATCTGCAGGGACACAATTGGCTAGAGACAGATGAAGTTGCCAGATGTGGACACCTGAGTGGGTGGATCTTAGCCCACAGGCTCCTGCCATCTCCTGCACACTTGAAAGGGCACTTCTCACCCTGTGTGGCTGCCCACTGGAAAGGCAGGCCTTGCCACCTGCCTGTCCTGAGGGGCACAGGCATCTTCCCACTGGCAGCAAAGGAGAGTTCTGTCCAGGCACCAGCCCTGCAGAGTTCTCTGTCCCCAGAAGTGCTCATCCAGGAGAGTAGGTGAGGAGGTGGCTGGGATCTGTCACAGCTGCTGGCAACTCAGGGTTGTAGGGTGAGCAGCTCCCCACAGGGACTTACAATGCAAAGCAAAGCTGCCATGACCCAGAGTTCAGGGCAGCCCCAGGTAAACATGGATGGCAAGTGGTGCTATTTTTAGGACCTCCTCTTTTCCACTTTTGTTCCTGCTACAGTCACTACAACTTAGCTTGCTTTAAAAACCTCCCCTTTGTCTACAGTGTCAGGCCCCTCTCCTTTTCCCTTGCTTCATCTCCCTGGCATTGTCCTGCCTCCTTCCACATGTTTATTATCTTCATTGCATTAAATATCTTTTAGTTTCCTGTACAAGCATTTCTGGGGCTCAGTGCATTTGCTCTTATTGTTCCTTCTGCCAGCAGTACCCTTTCCCTAGTACCTGGAGAATTCCTATGCATACCTCAGGGCCTAACTTAAATGCTACTTCCTTGGTGAAGACCTTCCCAACACAGCGAGACAGAATTAGTCCTCCCATCACTGCACTACAGCCCTGTACATTAAGTTACCATAGTCTGATAACTGTTTGTTTACATATCTGTCTCCTTCTTTTTCCTTCCTTCCCTAGATAATGACATGGTCTCTGAAGGTAGGAACTATTTTTCTAAATCCACTATGCAACTTAGTGTCTAATGTATAGAAATTGTCAATAAATATTTGCCATATGAGTGAAGGAAGGAAGGAAGGAATGCAAAGGTCTGTTTTCATCCTCCCATCCCCTGCTCTGTAACCCTCAATGCTGCCTTTTTGTCTGGAAACTCATCCCTGTTGCTTCATTCACACACTTTCTCTGCACATCATGGAGCAATTATTTCTACGTTTGGCATTATAGAAGTACACAAATGCAAAAGAAAGGGTCCCATGACTCAGCTGCAAAGACTGGTGCTCAGGTGAAAAAATTAGGAAGGCAGTGGGTGTCCCCAGGACTTAAGGGTGAAGTGACCATTGCATCCAGCAGGGAAGAATCCAGGATGGTCTCCTGGAGCATTAGAGCATATTTGAGTCAGCCCTAAAGAATGGGTAAGGATTTCAGTTAGACTTGGGAGTGGGGGGCATGAGGGAATAGAAAAGGAGCTTTTCTTGTCCCAAAGGCAAAAATGTTGAAGATGTGTTTGGGAAAAGGCAAAGTGGGGCAGGTTGGCTGAAGTCAAGGCTATGTGGAACAGCAGCAGGTAGAGGTGGACAGGGGCTTGTCAAGGGTCTGGCTCTCACAGGCAGGTTGGGCTCAGAAGAACTCATGCAGGGCTGGATGACCACACTGCCTCTGAGGAGACAAAATGGGGGTACGTCCTACACATCCACTTCAACTGTCCCAGCCCAGGCAGGTGGTGAGGGAAGGGAGCAGGGTGAGCCCTTTATGAAAACAGAGAATGTTTCAGTGTTTTCTTACTACTCTGACATTTCCTAAAACCTATACCTAGTAGTTGTGGTGGTGTAATGGATAAGGCATTTGGCTGCTAACCAGAAGGTCAGGGGTTCAAACCCACCAGCCACTCCATGGAGGGAAGATGGGGTGATCTACTGCCACAAAGTTTACAGCCTTGGAAACCCAATGGGGGTCTCTATGAGTCAGAATCCATTTGATGGCAGTGAGTTTGGTTTTATACCTTGTAAAAGTTTGGTCCAAGAGGGTATCTCAGTCTCTCACCTTCCAGCAAGATTACCCACAGAGCCTTTCCCTCAACAGATTGGAACCTGAAGACACAACAGACAAATATTTCTTACCTACCATCTACCTGTACTATATCACGCAAAGTACAGTGGAGAATACCCAAGGATAGAAGATAAAACCACATATTTATTAAATGCCCACAGGGCTAGGTCAGGCCAGGAGTGATGAGTGTCAGGTGAATGCAGAGAGCAGCTAGTCTCCCCTAGGTAGATGCCCAAACCAGACTAGTGAAAGGGGCGGCTATTAATAATTATTAATTAATGATCAATTATTAATAATTTTGATGGAATATAGGCATGCCCCAGACCAACAAGGATAATGATCACCCTACCCATAAGATACTCATGATTCCAAACTTTGCACCTCCAGACCTGTCCTTGGTTCTGAGCTCCCAACCCATAAACAACTGCCTGCTAGGTAGTTCCATTTGAATATCCTGGAAACAATTCAACCTTAAAATCCATTGCCATTGAGTTGATTCTGACTCATAGCCACTCTATAGGACAGAGTAGAACTGCCCTATATGGTTTCTTTCCAAGGCTATAAATCTTTGCACACTACCTTATCTTTCTCCCACAGAGCAGCTGATCAGTTCAAACCACTGTCCTTTGGGTTAGCAGCCAAATGCTTTAACCACTATGCCATCAGAACTACTTAATTCAGCCTTAGTGTGTTCAGACTGAAGCCAGCATCTCCCTCACCCCCTTAACCTCCTCCACTGGCTTTTCTTGCGTATTCCCATCCAGAGAAACAGCACTGACCTCCTCTCCCCAAGGAGTGTCTTGGATGACTCTCCACCTTGCCATACCCAGGCAGTCATTCCAACAGCCATCGATTCCACCTCTGTCTGCCCCCTACCCCCTCCTCAGCCCTCCTTGTCTTTTCCCTTGACCACTTTAACAGGTAATCTTCTTCTTCTATCCATACCTTTAAAGTCCATCTTCATCTTCTGGTGTCAGAGAGTCTTTTAAAATGCAAAAAGCTGATTGTGTCACTCCTGTGACACTTAGTGTGGCTTCTCTCACACTAAGATACTTGCAGGTGATAACTGAGACATTCCAGGCTCCCTTGTGCCCATGCCTCCAGCTTCTTCTCCACCAGCTCCCACCCCTGTTGGCCAGTTCCCAGAATGCACTGTGTACCCACCCTCCAAGCTTTGACTTACTCTGCTCTCTGTCTGGCAACCTGCTCTGCCTTTGCTTCTCTGCCAGTCACCCACTGGACGTCAGCACTCACTGTATACCTACTTGGTCCTTTACAGACCGGCCTTCCTGACCACTCCAGCTGCTCATTCATTCATTGGACATGGGGTTAGATGCTGAGAGGTTAAAAATGAATATGACAATAGTGAGAGGGAAAGCAATTGTGGTTAAAAAAAATGTGATTAATCAATCAGTTTAGGTGAAAAGAATTTGGGCGTTGGTTGTACCCTTCTTGCAACTTTTCTGTGGGTTTTAAGTTTTTCAAAATAGGAAGTAGGTGAAAGATGAATAGAAAACAGACCTGAATAGAAATTCATTCAAATGTAGGTTTGTAGTAACCTAATTTGAGAAACCAGTCTTCACTGAAATTCATACAAAGGTCTGTTAGTTCTACATTAATCAGTAAATTTGCTGTATTTTAAAATTTTACAAGTTATTTAATTTTGGGGAAAAAAATAGTGGATAAAAGAAAATCATCCAAAAAGAAATCACCTAAATCACTACCCAGAGATGATGATTATTTCAGAATGTGTCTTCGTGGTATTTTAAAAATATGTAGATATATTTTAAATACAAAATGGGCTGTGTTATACATAATTTTGTAACTAGTTCTTTTTCCTCCACTTTATATTTTAAACATCTTTTCTTATTGATAAATACATTGGTATTTTAATAACTGTACTACTTTCCATGGAAAAGATGCCCCATAATTTAGGCAGCCCCACATTCTTCCCCCTACACGCACAGACACATGCCCCAACTCCCTGATTCTGTCACCTCCTGTGACTCTAACCCAAAGAGATGAGTCAAAGCCAACACCAGCCTTTTGTTTAGGGAGGTGGCACATTGGTATTTAGGCTTCAAAGGAAAGGATGAAAACTGACAGGTTAAAATTAACTGGGAAAAGCACCTCATCTCAAATGCCACCAGCATTTCAATAGGTAGAGTCAGATCAACTTGGCAGCTCTGCCCAAGGAGCCAACAGAACTGTGGGCCACGCCTGGGCCGTTGGCAAGACTGAGAGGAGCTAAAAATAGACCCAGAGCTAAGCATTGAATCGTTTCTGAATTCATAGGCATAAAGGCTGCCCCAGAAGTACTTGCCTCTCCAACGTTTTCCATCCCCAGCATGTCATGGTGCCTAAAATTGCAGTATGTGGGCATGGTTTTCTAAAAGGCCATGTCAGAAAGGCTCCTGTCCTAGAAAGGAGGGTAGCAACAATCTCCTTAGGACAGAGTGGAGAGAGGTGGGGTTTAGAGTCAGTCAGACTGGGGCTCATGTTCCTGCTCTGCCCACCACCAGCTGTGCGACCTTGGGTCAAGTCCTCTACCTCTCTGACCCACTGTGTCCTCATCTGTAATGAGATAGATAGCAGGCCAACTTCACGGAGTTGTCATGAAGGTGAAATGGAACAGTGCCTGGAACAGGGTGTAAGAGGTGGATAGAAAGGGCTTATTATTATTACTGAAGACTTGAATTTGTTTCTCACATTAGCTGAGTGCGGTTTTAGGAAAGCTAAGTTCTCACAGGGTTGGTGGTGGGCATGAGTGATGTACAGCAGAGCCCCATGCATGACACATAGCAAGGGAGACAGGTCTGAACCTCCAGGGCTGACTAGTGTCTGTAGGGCAGGAAGGAGACATGCTGGAATGGTGTCAGATGCCTTATTCATTGTCACAGACCTTTAGCATTCACAAATTTAACATTCATAGTATCAAGCATTCTCTAGTGACTCTGAAGATTCATGACTTGTAATAATTTGCTATTTTGCCGAGACTTTAATTTTAGCCACATCAACCCTGAGAAAGCATGTCATAGATTTCCCAGAAATGGTCTCTTAATGAGAGACTTTACAGCAGACACAATGAAAGCCTAGAGGAGGGACCAGGTCTACTGACCACTAAGCCTTGACCCCAGGCTCAATCTGTGTCCTATGTCAGCACACCCTGATTGTGACCAGATCCCATCCAAGGCTTTCAGAGAGTGGAGTGATACATGGGACAACCTTGGGGAGGAATGACTATGAATCTTTGGGACATATTAGCACCATCAACTAGCAGGACAAGGATTTGGTTCATGCTATATAAATGAGGATTCTGTAGTAGAGTTCCTGGGTGGTGCAAATGGTTAACATACGCAGCTGCTAATGAAAAGGTTGCATAGTGCCTAAGGCACTTGACTGCTAACCAGAAGGCTGGTGGTTCAAACCCACCAGCCAGCCACTCCTCGGAAAGAAGGTTGGGAGATCCACTTCCACAGTGATACTGCCTTGGAAACCCAAGGAGGGGTCACTATGAGTCAGGTTCGACTCAACAGCAAATAACAACAGCAATGGAAAGGTTGGAGATCCAAGTCGACCCAGAGGAGCTTTGGAAGAAAGATCTGGTGATCTACTTCTGAAAAAATAGCCATTGAAAACCCTACGCTGCACAGTTCCATTCTGACACATATGGATTCACCATGATTTTGAATCAATTTGAGAGCAACTGAGGACTGGAAGGAATGAAGTGGCTTTCACCTCCAATCTCATTTCGAGATGGAGCAAGGCAATAAGAACACCCTCTCCACAGCCAATGGGAGGAGTCCCAGGGGAAACCCTCAGAGTTCTGGGCCATGCCCTGCAGCTCATCTGAGGACACAACAGAGATTTGTGGTGGTGGGGAGTCAAAAACAGATCTCAGTTGTCTTCCCTACTCAATCTGTTGTCACAACAGAAATCTTTACTGTGCCATGTAATGGGGACTGAGAATGTTGGGAGGGCCTCAAAGTCTTGAGTTCTGCCTCCTGAACACTACAGTGTCTATAGTACCAGGAGTGAATGAACAGAGAGAAACCACTGACCCCCCACCCCACACCTTGACAGCCCTCTCTCCCCTTCCCCTGCTCAGATCATAATTGCCCTGGACAGAACAGCTTGAAGGGCGCTGAGCCCCAGTTCTCACCCCACCCAGGGACTCCAGCTATCCCAAGTGGTCTGCTGGTAGGAGAGGCAAGCAGTGACTTCCTGAATCAATTGCTCAGGTTTATTCCAAAGGAAAAAGTGATGACAGAGATCTTTGCACATTTCTTAATACATTTTAAAGTCCTTAACAAAACAAACCTCAGAGCCTGAGTAAATTGGCTCCCAAATGCTGGCTGTAGAATAAGCTGCTTGGACAGCGTGGGAGGTGGAGAAGCGATGGGTCAGTGAGCAGGTAAACCAATACCCAGTCCCCCTTACACAGCATCAGGCAGGCTCACCCAGTGCCAGACGGCACCTTCACAAAGTGCCTGTGCTGCAACCTCCTGGAACCAGAGCTCCCAGAGTCCCCAGACAGGGAGGGAGGAGGCTCCTCTGTCAAGAATGCTCCCTCCTCACCCAGAACTTGGTTGTCTTACTGAGAAACCGTATCAGGAGAAAGGCCTGTCAGCAAATCCTGCCTGGCACAGCCTGGGCCTCAAGACAATCTGCCACCACTGAGATGGAGCAAAAAGTCTCTGGGTGGTACAAGTGGTTAATGTGCGAGGTTGCTAACCAAAAGATTGGAGGTTCAAGTCCACCCAGCAGTACCTCAGATGAAAGGCCTGGTGATCTACTTCCAAAAAATCAGCCACTGAAAACTCTACTAGTAGAGTAGAAACCACAGTTCTACTCTGACACACATGGAATCACTGTGAGTTAAAGGCAACTTGACAGCAACTGTTTTATTATTATTATTATGTAGGTCATAGCCGAAGGCTTGGGACCATAGACAGGCCTGAGCCTAATGGTGTCTAAAGACAGAACTGAATGTTTGTGTAAGATAGCTGAGTGTCCTTGCCCTGCAGCTGTCCTCCCGGAAGGGGGCAGTGGGTGTGGCTTGCCTGTTGGACTGCCAAACATAAGGTGTACAGGTGGCCACTAAATGTTGCCTGCATACACTGGGGACTTTAGACTGGTCCAATCACTGCTGCATTGAAGAAACTGAGGCAGCTTGGCAGGCTTTTCTCCTTGCTGGAGGCAGCTGACAACTTCAGAGAATGCTTTGCAGAGCGCCAAAGAATTCTGTTCCATCTGGGCACAGCATCTCACTCACTCCCTGTGGTCCTGGGACCCCTCAATGAATCTTCCTTCATTCAGAACCTTCTCAGAGCTACCCTCTGTGTATAAAGTTTTGGCAGTAAGAGAAAAAATTCTAGGTTAGGCATTGCATAGAAAATTTTCTCAGTGGAAAATTTTATTCCTTGATATGGTCTTAATAAATATTTAGAACATCCTTCCTGACTTTAGCAGCCATGAGATATGCTATTTCATGCTCACCTTCCATGAATTCTTTTGCTCATCCTTAGAAAAATACCTTTTCTTTAGTTTGTTCAGAGAATCTAGTTCACCATACCCCAAACACTACAGTTTTAGTAACCCAAGAAAGATCTTTAAATATATCTTGGTACTTGTTACCAAAACGTTATTTGAACAATTTCAGTGAATAAAAGCTTCCTAATTGTGTATGCCTATAGCACCATGTGTAAGAACAAAATTATTTCCAGTCTAGATTGGATTGAAACAAGTCATGAGTAAGTGATGGCATGGCTCGGAGGAGGGCCACTGGCCTGTCCTTTCAGTGGTCAAAGACCATAAGGACTCAAGAGAGGGACCACCTGGGTCAGGCCAACTTTCTGTTACAATTGGGCCTTTAGCTAGTCTAGGGTTCACATTTTCTGTCACTTGATGTTCCCAGGATTCCCTTTTTCTGTCTGTGGTCATATGAGATAAGGGACAAGGATATTTCACCCTGACTCCTGATTCATCAGTATTTTGTTTTCTTATCCTGTGACAGACCGTATTGTTGGCTTTCCCAGAGCACTTGGACTCTTTTGAGTATTTCTGTTCACCCCTTTCCCTATTTCCATATCCTTTTTTGAATGTCCCATATCTGTGACTATCTTAAGAAGACAGGGCTACTGGAACTACTTCTCCCAGCTGAAAGCTCCTGGGAGTTTGCATTCCTTCTAGTGTAGAAAATATCCCCTTGTTCTGTTCAAATGACAGTCTCTTGATCTATGTACAGGTTCTCCATAAGCACAATTAAGTGTTCTAGAATATCCATTCTTTATAATGTTATCCATAATTTGTTATGATCCACACAGTTGAATCCCTTTGGATACTCAACGAAACACAGACAAACATATTTCTAGTATTCTCTGCTTTCAGCCAAGATCTATCTGACATCAGTAATAATATCCCTCATCCACATCCTCTTCTGAATCTGGCTTGAATTTCTGGTAATTTCCTGTCAATGAATCTCTGCAATCATTTCTGAATTATCTTCAGCAACATTTTACTTGCATGTGATACTATACTTATTCAATCTGTATGCTAAGCAAATAATCTGAGAAACTAGACTATCTGAAGGAGAACGTGACATCAAGATTGGAAGAAGACTCATTAACAAACTGTGATATGCATGATGATACAATCTTGCTTGCTGAAAGTGAAGAGGACTTGAAGCACTTACTGAGAAAGATCAAAGACTATAGTCTTCAGCGTGGATTACACCTTAACATAAAGGAAACAAAAATACTCACAACTGGACCTATAAACAACATTATGATAAACAGAGAAAAGATAGAAGTTGTTAAGGATTTCATTTTACTTGAATACACAATCAACACCCATGGAAGCAGCAGTCAAGAAATCAAACAATGTATTGCACCAGGCACTTCTGGCACAAAAGTTGTGTTTAATGTGTTAAGAAGTGAAGATGTCACCTTGATGACTAAGATGTACCTGACCCAAGGCATGGTATCTTCAATTGCCCCATACACATGTGAAAGCTGGACAATGAATAAGGATGACTGAAGAAGAACTGATGCTTTTAAGTTATGGTGTTGGCAAAGAGTATTGAATGTACCATAAACTTCCAAAAGAATGAGCAAATCTATCGTGGAAGATTTGTACAGCCGGAATGCTTTTTAGAAGTGAGGATGGTGGGAAAAAAAAAAAAAGAAGTGAGGATGGTGAGACTTCTTCTCACATACTTTGTACATGTGATCAGGAAGGACGAATCTCTGGACATCATGCTTGGTAAAGTAAAGTGTCAGCAAAAAAGAAGAACACTCTCAATGAGATGGATTGACATCGTGGCTGCAAAAATGGGCTCAAACATGGCAATGATTGTGAAGATGGTGCAGAATCGAGCAGTATTTCATTCTGTTGTATATAGGGTCACTAAGAGTCAGACTGACTCAATGTACCTAACAACAACTACTGCAAAAGTATGGCAGATTGTCATTTCCAAAATTGCACAGCAATACCTTGAGTTTGACATGTTCTTCCAGAACCTTGCTGCTCCATTACCAAGAGTCCATTTCCCCACTCCTTGACATTAGAGAGGCCCAATGACTACCTCAACACAGAATGTGGTGAGTGATGCTGTATGATGTACAAGGCTAGGCTATGAAAGGTGAGATTGCTTCCATCTGCCTCTCTCTCAGGCCATTTGCACTTGGAACCCAGCCACCACATTGTGAGGAAGCCCAGAAGCTCGGCCACGTGGAAAAGTTATGTATAGATTTACTGGCTGAGAGCCCCAGCTAAGGTCTTAGCCCACAGCCAGGATCAACCGCCAGATATATGAGTGATTGAGCCTTCAGATGATTCCAGTCCCCAGCCTTCCAGCTGTTACAGCTGACACTGAGTGATGCAAAGAAGAGCTATACCCACCAAGTCCTGCCCAAATGGCAGATTTGTGAGAAAAATCGATGTTGTTATTGTTTTACATCACTACATTTTGGGATGGTTTATTCTGCATCAACAGATACTTGATATAGATTTTGGGACCTGGTAGTGAGGTGCTACCATAATAAAATCTGTGTGGTATATGGAGGCTGGGAAGACATTGAGGAGAATTAATAAAAATGTGTTGTTAGCCACCATCATATCAGCCTCCAGCTCATGGTATAAAGGGACTGGATCATGGTGATTCGTAGTGTTTTCACTGACTGATTTTGAAGCAGATCACCAAGCTTTTCTTTTGAAAGCCTCTCTGAAACTTATTCAGCATAATAGCAACACACAAGCCTCCAATGATGGACAGGTAGTGGCCCAATAAGAGGTGAATTGGCCAGGTATCCCACCTTGTTCTCCTATATGGAAAGCAAGAATTCTGCCACCGAACCACCATTGCCAATAAATGAAAACATAAAGGCCACAAAGAAACTGTCAATGGAGGCCTGATGGCTCTGGAGGGTCACACCAATATTTGCAGTCCATGTGTTTGTCTAGACCATAGGAAGTAGACTCTTATTTCTCCTCCCCTTGATATTGGGCAAGCATCTGCTATTACTTTGGTGAAGAGGATGTGGGAGAAGTGATGCTATGTAACTTCCAGTGCTAAGTGATATGGCTCCCACCTGGCTTTCTATCTCAGGATCTTTGGGACCCTGCCACCATATTGTGATGAAATCATGCTTCATGGAGAAGGCATATGAAAGTGTTCTGGCCACAGCACAAGCTAGGGTCTCAGCCCACAGCTAGCTCCAAATAACAGATGTATTAGTGAACCAGCCTTCAGACAATCTCAGCACAGGTTGCCTCTAAGCAACCCCAGGTGATGTGGAGTAGAGCAAAGGTGAGCTATCCCCACCACACCACGCCTAAACCTCAGATTCATGAGCAAAATTAAGCCTCTGGGGGAGGAAATGTACCCAAAAGTTTAATCTACCAGTCACTCTAAACAAGCAGTTATATATATATATATATAATTCCTAAAAACTAGTAATTCCATGAGTTTCATTTTCTTCTTCATATCCATACATAATTCTAAATCTTCTCTGTACTAAAACTCTAACTCACTAAGTGAATAATTTTGCCTTTTCACCAGATAAAGGGTTCATACCAAGTAAACCAGGATGTTCTTCTTGATAGTCTGAAGTTGCCTGTAGACTACATTTTTGGCTGGGACACAGATTTGGAGCCATAGACAAAGAAGCTTTCTCATGACGAGAAGGGATAATTTCAATTCAATTATATACTCACTCTGCCTAAACGTTGAAATTCCAAATCCACACCCTCCAAGAGTGTTCTTACAGCCCCAAATAACATCAGGATTAGAGGAAGACCTAATAAGAAACTTTAAAAAATAAACAAATAAAATTGTGATTTGGGTGAAAGTTTCCAGAGCAAACTAATTTTCCATTCAACAGTTCAAATACATTTTGTTTCATGACATTGATTGCAATTCTTATGCATAAAGGTCATGAAGGTGGCATTTTTTGACTGCCTCTAACTTCACAAGAGGAAGCCAGAATCACCATTAGCAACCCAAGTCTTATTACTATGAGGCCAGACATGCTGCCATCCTCCAGCCTTTTTACCAACTTTGACACCAACTGTCCCTTACACATCCCTCACTATTTCTCTGCTGAATTTGATAATTCATCGCAATGGCCACACAGAACTCACAGTCAACACTCATGACTATGGGGTTTATTAGAGAAGTAACAGGCTACAATTCAGGTTCAGGAATGTGCTCAGGACACAATTCCTCAATCAGGACAGTCTCCGCTCTGCTGTGCCCTCAGACATTCCTCTCTGGCCCTTGGCCTCTCATCCTGGCCTTGGCCTCTGTGGGCCAGGTAAGCCTGCCTCTCTGTCTTGTGCCTCTTGGTTCCACTGTCACATCTCTCAGCTGGGGCATCTCTCAGCCAAGGAAGTCCAGCGCAGGGATCTCAGGTCCAAGGATGTGCTCCACTTCACCTCAAGCTCTTCTCTCTTGATGGCAGTGAGATTCTGCCTCTGCCTCTAGGAGGGCTCATTTTAAGGCTAGCAGAGTGACAAAACTAACCAATACCAACATCAGAGTTTATACACCTTATTTGCATGGTCCCACCCAGTAATCTGGTGGGAGTTACAAAGACTAAAGTAGAAAAGCCATACCAAATAATTCACTGCATAGCACCTTATTATGTAACAGCTCTCTTCCTACTTCCTTCTTGCGGTTACCCTTTCTCTGTGTCCTTCTTTCCTGGGCATACCTGCCCTGCACATGACACAATCTTGCTTGTTGAAAGTGAAGAAGACTTGAAGCACTTATGGATGAAGAACAAAGACTGCAGTCTTCACTATGGATTACCCCTCAGCATAAAGAAAACAAAAAATCCTCACAACTGGACCAATAAGCAACATCATGATAAATGGAGAAAAAAATTGAAATTGTCAAGTATTTAATTTCACTTAGATCCAAATCAATGCCCATGGAAGCATCAGTCAAGAAATCAAACACTGCATTGGGCAAATCTGTTGCAAAAGACCTCTTTCAAGCTTTGTTAAAAAGCAAAGATGTCACCTTGAGAACTAAGGACCATCTGACCCAAGGCATGGTGTTTTGTTTTGTTTTGTTTAATTTGTATTGTGATTTGGGTGAAAGTTTGCAGAACAAATTCATTTTCCACACAACATTTCATACACATTTTGTTTCAGGACACTGACTGCAATTCTCAAAACATAATAGCTCTCTTCCCACTTCCTCCCTGTAATTACCTCTTCCCTGTGTCCTTCCCTCTTATGCACTCCTGCCCTTGCCCCCAGCTATCTTCCTGTGCAAACACCACCCTTCTGTTCTCCCATGATTGATTGCTCCAAGGAGTGTACTTACCTGATGTATTGTTCACCTCATAAGGCATGGTATTTTTAATTATCTCATATGCATGTGAAAGCTAGACAATGAAAAAGGGAGACTGAAGAACTGAAGCTTTTTAATTATGGTGTTGGCAAAGAATATCAAATAGACCATGGACTGCCAGAAGAATGAACAAATTTGTCTTGGAGAAAGTAGAGCCAGAATGCTCCTTAGAAGTAAAGATGTCAAGACTTTATCTCATTTACTTTGGCCACGTTATCTACTCACTGCCATCAAGTGAATTCCAACTTATAGCAACCCTAAAGGACAAAATTGAATTGCCCCACAGGGTTTCCAAGGCTGTAAATGTTTACAGAAGCAGACTACCTCATCTTTCTTTCTCCTGAAGAATGCCTGGTGGGTTCGAACTGCCCACCTCTTTTGGTTAGCAGCCAAACCACTATACTACCAGAGCTCCTGGACATGTTATCAGGGGAGACAAATTCCTGCAGAAGGACATCATGCTTGGTAGAGTAGAGGGTCAGCAAAAAGGAGAGAGATCTCAATGAAATGGATTGACACACTGGCTACAAAAGTGGGCTCATATATAGCAATAATTGTAAGGATAGTGCAGGACTGGGCAATGTTTTGTTCTGTTTTACATAGGGTCACTGACTTAGAGCTGACTGGAGAGCATTTAACAATGACAAGAACTATAAAGTGGAGTTTCTGGATGGTGCGAATGGTTAACATACTGGGCTGCTAACAGAAAGATTGGAGGTTCAAGTCCACCCAGACACACCTCAGAAGGAAGACCTGGTGATCTATTTCTGAAAAATCAGCCACTGAAACCCCTATGGAGAACAGTTCTACTCTGACACATATGGGGTCACCACAGTTAGTGTCAAGTCTGTGGCAATTGGCTACTGATAACTGTCAAGTCTGATCTGAGTTTGCAAACCTTCACCCCATCCCCATCCAGATTCCTTCAACATGACATTGAAGCTCCTCTGTTAACTGTGTGATGCTATTTTGAATTCTTTTCTGGCACTTTCAATCTAGCATGGCCACACCTCTTGAATATATTTAAGTCCAATTGGATTCTGAGCATCTCTTTTGTCTTCGTCTGTATTCTATTGAGGTCATTACAAGGACAGACAGAAAACTGATCCTTGTAGCATCCTTGATAGCAGCATAACAATTAGAATCATGAAATGCCCAGGAAAGAACTGTTGAATCTCAGTTAGGTCACACTCAGGGTAAGGTTAAAAAAAAAAAAAAAATCAAACTTACTGCCGTCAAGTCTTTTCTGACTCATAGCGACTCTTCCTTGAGTTTTTGAGGTGGTATCTCTGTGGAAGTAGATTGCCCAATCTTCCTTCCGAGGAGTGCTGGTGGGTTTGAACTGCCAGCCTTCTGGTTAGCAGTCAAATGCCTTAGGCACTACACCACCAGAACTCCCCAGGGTAGGGTAGCAAGGGGGCAATACATAAAATAGCTTGTCTAGGCCTAGGAAAGCCTAAGGAACAAGCTAGGAGGTACGGGGAAACTTAAGCCAAATGTAGCACTTGGGATGCTACCCACACAGCTCCTTAAACCCAGCGTGACCACAAAGAAGGAAATTCTGAAAGCCTCCTGGGCAGAGTGAACAGCTCTGGGAAGGGGGACCCTTGTCTGTTGCACATCTGCTTGGATGTACACAGAGGCACACAGTCCAGCAACTGCATGCAAAGTGAAAGGATTTACTGCATACCTGTGCCCACACCTTGAGGTGCAGAAACCTAGGTCTTGAATGGGCCTGCAAACTGCCTCCCTCACAGAGAAAGGCCTAATCAATCCATTCATACTGGGAGCAGTGGTGGCTCTGGCATGCACATCTGAAGAAACAAAACCAAACTCACTGCCATGGAATCAGAAACAACTCATAGCTACCCCTCCTTGAGTTTCCAACTCAGTGTCACTATGGAAGTAGATTGCCCAACCTTTCTTCTGGGGAGTAGCTGGTGGGTTTGAACTGCCAGCCTTCTGATTAGTAGTCAAATGCCTTAGGCACTATGGCACCAGAGCTCCTAGGAAGGGATTGTTGTGTTGTTGCTATATGCCGCCAAGTCGCCCTGACTCATAGCGACCCCTCCTTGGGTTTCCGAGGCAGTATCACTACAGAAGTAGGATTGCCCAACCTTCCTTCCGAGGAGTGGCTGGTGGGTTTGAACCGCCAGCCTTCCCAATTGGAAGGAGGGAGCTAGTGGACTTGTGTGGAGGCTGTATATTGAATACAACGCTTTTATTTGTTAATGAAGATGTCAGCTAACCACCTTCATAGCCATCCCTTAGCACTGCCACTATTGGAGAGTAAAGGAACATAAAGAGGGCAGTGCATTATGCTACCAAAACAAACAAATAACAAAACAAAACAACCCATTGTCGATTACAGTGACCCTATAGGACAAAATAGAACTGCCCCATAGGGTTTCCAGTGCTTTAATCTTTATGAAGGAGCTGCTGGCACTGTGCCTGAGGCATTTGATTGCTAACCAGAAAGTTGGTGGTTCAAATCCACCAGCCGCTCCATGGAAAGAAGATGAGGCAATCTACTTCTGCAAAGATTTACCTTTATGATAAATCTTATGCCTTGGAAACCCAATAGGGGTTGCTGTAAGTCAGAATCAACCCAAGGGCAGTTTTTTTTTTTTTTTTTTTTTTAATCTTTATGGAAACAGACTGCGGCATCTTTCTCCCCTGGAGCAACTGGTGGTTTTGAACTGTAAACCTTTTGGTTAGAAGCTGAGTACTTTAACCACTGCGCCACAAGGGCTCCTTTACTCCACCAAAAAAATTAAAAAAAAAACAAAAAAAAAAAACCTCACTGCCTTCAAGTCGGATCCAACTCATAGCGACCCCTCCTAAGGTTTCTGAGGCGGTATCTCTACAGAAGTAGATTGCCCAGTCTTCTGACAAGTGGCTGCAAAGAGACCCTCTAATGGTGGGTTTCAGCCACCAGAGGTAGGTCAGGAAATAGAATTTGATGATGGAGGTCCCTTGAGACCAGAAAATAATGCTCAAATTCCTCCCTACAAAATACTGTCTCCAGCTTAGTGAGACAGATAGGCTGGTAGGTGTGTCTGGGAACTGTTTTCCAGGTAGGAAAGCTGAAAGAAAAAATCACCTCAGCAAGCAGTGCTTTCTAGAAGGCCCAAGGGTTTGCTTCTGCTCCTCCAGTTGCTGAGTCAGCAAAGGGCTTCAGTGGACACTTAATTCTGTATCTAGCAGGCTCCCTCAGCACCAGTGCCAGACTTAGAATTAATCAGCCTTTTTGCTTAGAAGTTGAGAAATCAAGAGAGACCGCCAGAAGAAAATTAGGGGAGTGATTCTTCCAGCTGTATGTGCAGGGTTATAAACTGGAGAGGGTACAGCACCAAACCCAGAAGAATGGGCACCTGGGAAGGGAATTTAAGCTCAAATGCCAATTCTCTGACTTGCAAAAGGCTCAGCAGAGACTGCAGCTGGGGCAAATGAGGCAGCCCTCAGCCCTGCCTGCTGGGCCCTTTCTGTGGAAGATACCGGACAGCAGCAGGCAACTCAACCAGTGCTGATGCATGCCCATGCACCAGCTCTGTGTCAAGCACTTGTGTGTGTGTTGGGAGTGCAGGTGTACTCTGGAAGGAAAGCAAGAAACATAGGCAATGCTCAGCTATGGGCCAGACTCAGAGCACTAAGGCAGGCATTGGGATGCCACAGATTGATCATTTTTGGAAAACCTGGATTCCAGTCTGAGTGACACCACTTAGACCTCATGTCTTTCTGAGCCCCCTCCTCCTTAAATAAATAGATATGTAACAAAACATTTGCCATTTCAAGATTTTTCACATGTTCAATTCAGTTCATGCCATCTTGATATAGCCATTTTGGCATATGATTTTACACAACAATACAGATGAGAAGTCTAAAGTGGTATCATTAAAATGTAGGGCCCACTTGGACATTTTTGAGATGTGAGACCTTGGACATGTAACCTCTCTAAGTTTTAGTCCCCTTCCTCTGAAACAGAAGGTGTTGGATCTTGTTTGACCTCCAGGGCTGCTGTGGAGATCACATGTGAGAATGGGAAGGCCATGAGTTCCAATCCCCCCTATGGCACTCATGAGCTGTGGGATTTGGACAAGTTACTAGGATCGCTGAGTCTCTACATCACCATCTATCAGTATGGTTGTTGGGAGTCTAGTGTGTTTTTTTTTTTCAATCTCATCCCAGGCTTTAATAATGGAAAATTAAATCATGTAACTTTCTTTTTAACCTTTCAAAGACATTTGACTGTGTGGATCATAACAAAGTATGGATAACATTATGAAGAATGGGAATTCCAGAGCACTTAATTGTGTTCATGAGGGACCTGTACGTGAATCAGGAGATAGTCATTCAAACAGAACAAGAGA
The DNA here is from genome assembly GCF_000298275.1 of Orycteropus afer afer. Classification (NCBI taxonomy): domain Eukaryota; kingdom Metazoa; phylum Chordata; class Mammalia; order Tubulidentata; family Orycteropodidae; genus Orycteropus; species Orycteropus afer. The sequence goes on along the minus strand of NW_006921711.1, from coordinate 7,972,345 downwards.
GAGGATACTATGTGGTTCAACGTCAGCAAAGATGTGTGGCAGGGTAGTATCCTTCACTTATGCAATCCGTATGCTGAACATACAATCCAAGAAGCTGGACTATATGATCAGCCTTAGGAATCCAGACTTTTGATGTTTGAGTTAGAAATAAAATTTATAGACCCACCAAGAAATGTGTGAGTGTGTGTGCATGTGTATGGTGGCTGGCATGGATCAACTCATAGCAACCCATCCTTGGGTTTCTGAGGCAGTATCACTACAGAAGTAGATTGCCCAACCTTCCTTCTGAGGACCGGCTGATGGGTTTGAACCACCAGCCTTCTGGTTAGCAGTCAAATGCCTTAGGCACTATGCCATCAGAGTGCCTCATTAAATGGGAGCTCCTTTTAATTATTATTAGTTAATAATTCATTATTTTAAGTAGAATTAATGAAGGTGTAAGCCAACTTATAAAATAAAATCCCTGGTTAAGCCTAAGAAACATAAGATTGTCAAGTGGCAGGCATATGAGTTGAACATTTACCTGAGGTAGATACACTCCTTGGAGAGAACAATCATGAGAGAAAGAAGAGCTGTTTATGCACAGGGAGACAGCTCAGGAGACAAGAGTGCATGGAGGGATGGACGCAGGGAAGAGGTAACTATCGGGTGGAAGTGGGAGGGGAGCTGTTGCATTGGGGTAAATTGTAGTCAATGTCATGAGACAAAGTGTATGTGAACTGCTGTATGGAAAGTGAATTGCTCTGTAAATTTTCACCCAAATCACAATTAAAAAAAAAAAAGAAGGGGGGGAAAAAAAGATTGTCAAGTGGGCCAGAATTGTCAGGAACACTTCATAGGAAAATGAGATTTGAACTGATTTTTTAAAGGGAGTGAGATTTGAACAGATGAGTGTGGGAAAGAGTAGAACAGAGGCATGAGCAAAGATTAGAGGCCCCATGGCGGAGGCCAATGAGAAGGCTAATCTGGCTGGTACTAAAGATTTGGGATATAAGGAGGGGATCTAAAATTTGAACTTCCTTGAATGCTAAGCCAAAGAGTTTGGACTTTATTTTTCAGAACACTGGGAAGTCATGAATTATTTTTGAGCAGAAGATCAATATGATGGATATAGTGATGTAAGTGGATAAATGTATCTCCTCCATCAGGAACAATTAGAGTTGGGAGTCTAGAGGCAAGGAGCCAGGTGGATATATATGGTTATAACCTAACATAAGGTGATGGGGCATGGGTGAAGGGGTGGTGACAGGAAAGAAGGAAAGTAGATCAATCCTAGAAACACCCAGTGGAAGAATCCACAGAAGGTTCTTCTGGAATCCAGACTCTGACAGCACTACATCTTGGTTTTGGTAACAACAGCACTGGCTGAGCTATTCACCATCTGTGGGTGTTTTTCTGGAAAAAATTAGAGTAGTGGCCAAAAAAATGGTTCAAGAGACATATGCAGAGCTGAGATGATGAACCTATGTCAGGAAGGATATACAAAGCTGAATGTGAGGAGAAGCCAGTATTCTGCAGAATAGGCTCAACCTTGCCCCTGTAGATTTGGGTGCCACGCTTGGGTTGGGCATGAAGCTCCAGGACACTTGGGCAACTCTTGGGAATCTACAGAATGGCAGTGAAAAAGGCTTAGCAATTGTCCAAGAGGCAGGCCCAGACCATTCTCTGGCAGGGAAAGTAGGTAGCTGCTGATGTCATGCATTCATAACTCTCTTTACATTCCCAGCAAATAGCCTCAAGTTGGGGAGCTTATTCTATTAGTCTACCAGTATAACAGTATTGCAACAGGCTTAAAATTCACCCAATAGGTGACGATTCCATGTTGGTATGTGTGGGAGCACAGACACTCTGCAGAGACCTGGACACTGAAAACTACAAAACACTGTTGAGAACAATTAAAGACTTAAACAAATGGAAAGATATACTGTATTCATGATTCAGAAAATTCAGTATTGATAAGATGTCAACTCTCCCCAAATTACTTCATAGAGTCAATGCAATCCCAGTCAAAATCTCAGAAGGCTGTTTTGCAGAAATTGACAAGGTGATTCTAAAATATTTATAGAAATAGCCAGAACCATTTTGAAAAAGGAGACTAAAGATAGAGGACTAATACTACTTACTTCATTTCAAGACTTATTATAAAGTTACAGTAATTGAGACGGTGAAGAACTAGTCTTGTAAAATAGACAAATAGATCAATAAAACAGAATAAGTGTCCAGATACAGACCCACACATACACAGACAAGTGAGTTTTGCAAAGGTTCAAAGGCAATGCAGTCAATGTAGAATAGAATGTTTTAAACATAGGCATAGGGAGATAAGAATTTACTACAGGCTAACTATAAAGATAATTAATAAACCTTCTAACCAAAATAGGAAAGGAGAAAATCACAGTAACTTACTAAACATGAAAGCAACAATAATGAAGGAAAGGGAAAGAAAACTTGATACCAAAATGAACTCAGCACAGAAAAATACTTTGAACAAAGAAACTATCATCGCCACAATAAAAAACAGAAATAAATGACAATAGTAAGCCATACTTATCATTAATAACATTAAGCATGAATGGATTAAATGCACCAGTCAAGAGAAAGAAAGTGGCAGATTGAATAAGAAACCAAGGTTCATCAATATGCTACCTACAAGAGACTCACTTTATACACAAAGATAAAAATAAATTAAAAATAAAAGGATGGAAAGAAAATAACAAGCCAATGGCAACAACAACAACAAAACCAGGAATTGCAATATTAATATATGATAAAATAGACTTTGAGACAAAATCCAGCATAAGGTAGGTATAAAGAAGGGCATTATATGATGATAAAAGGGTCAATAGACCAAGAGGACATAACAAAAATAAATATCTATGTACCCAATGAAAAAGCTCCAAAATACATGAACCAAAGATTAACTGAACTGATAAAGGACTTGTATCCAGACTATACAATGAACTCTCAGAACTCAGAACTAAGAAAACAAGAAATCCAATTTTAACAATGGGCAAAAGATTTGAACAGACACTTTTCCAAAGAAGATATACAGATAACAAATGAAAAGATGTTCAACATCATTAGACTCTTGGAAATGCAAATTAAATCATGATGAGATACCACTACACACCTATTAGAATGGCTGAAATTAAAAAGGTTGACCATACCAAGTGTTGACAGGAATGTGGAGCAACTGGAACTCTTACACACTGCTGGTGGGCATGTCAACTGGTACAAATAGTTTGGAAACAATTTGTTAGCTTCTTAAGAAGTTAAGTATACAACTATGATATGATCCAGCCATTTTAGCTGGATGGTATGTATTTACTCAAGAGAAATGAAAGCATACGCTCATATAAAGGCTAGTACACAAATGTTTGTAGAAGATTTATTTGTACTTGTTGTTGTTGTTAGGTGCCGTCGAGTCGCTTCTGACTCATAGTGACCCCATGCACAGCAGAATGAAACACTGCCAGATCCTGCGCCAGCTCCATGATCCTTGCTTTCTTTGAGCCCATTGTCACAACCACCATGTCAATCCATCTCATCAAAGGCCTTCCCCTCTTTTGTGGACCCTCCACCCTACCAAGCATGACATCCTTCTCCAGGAAATGGTCCCCTCTGACAATGTGACCAAAGTAGGTGAGATGAAGTCTGGCTGTCCTCGCTTCCAAGGAGCATTTCGGCTGCACTTCCTCCAGGACAGATCTGTTAGTTGTTTTGGCAGTCCATGGTACCTTCAGCATTCCTCGCCAGCACCACAACTCAAAAGCATCAACTCTTCTTTGGTCTTATTCATTGTCCAGCTTCCACATGCATACAAGGTGATTGGAAATATCATGGCTTGTGTCTGGTGCCCCTTAGTCCTCAAGGAGACATCCTTGCTCCTCAGCACTTGAAAGAGTTCCTTCGCAGCTGACCTACCCAGGGCTACACGTTATATAATGTCCTGACTGCTGCTTCCATTGGCCTCGATTATAGAACCAAGCAATGTGAATTCTTTGACAACCTCAATCTTTTCTCCATTTATCATGATGCTGCTTATTGGT
>NW_006921711.1:7958698-7966550 GCF_000298275.1 Orycteropus afer afer | reverse complement strand
ATCATATGGTTGTCTGATTCAAAATGGCCAAAACCAGTCCATTTCAGCTCACTAATGCCTAGGATATCAATCTTTATGTGTTCCATTTCATTTTTGACCACTTCCAATTTTCCTAGATTCATCCTTTGTACATTTCATGTTCCAATTATTAATGGATATTTTCAGTTGTTTCTCCTCAATTTAAGTGGTGTCACGTCAGCAAATGAAGGTCTCAAAAGCTTTACCTTATCCATATGAGTAACGCTGATTTTACTCTGATAATGCAGCTCTTGCCCAGTACTACTTTGAGAGCTTTCTAAGCTAAGTGACTCATCTTCCTCCTCAAACATTGCATTGGACAATATTTCTGGACTATTCATAAAGTTGTGCAGTAATGTATCAAACAGTGTTTCTTTGCTATTCATAAGGTTTTCCCTGGCCAATTCTTTGAGAAGTGGATGGCCTCTTCCTTACTCCTAGTCTATCTCAGTCTGCAAGCCGGGCTGATACCTATGCAGCAGGTGCATCCCACTGGGTTTGAAACACCAGTGGCACAGCCTCAAGACTCACAGCAACACGTCACCACAGTAGGACAAATCAACAGACAAGTTTGTCTCCCTTAGCTGTTGGAAAACCCTCCAACCACCCTTACTTGGATCCCTGCAGCTAACTCCTCGATCTGTTCCGGTCCCCTTTGCCTTTTCTGTCCTCTCCCTGCTTCCCGCCTCGCTGCTTTTGGGGGGTGGCCTGGGTTTCCTCACCTCACCTGGTTCCCTGCAGTTGACTCCTCAATCTGTTCCTATCCCCTTTGCCTTTTCTGTCCTCTCCCTGCCTTCCTGCCTCACTCCTTGTGGGTCGTGGCCTGGGTTCCCTCTCTTCACCTGGGTGCCTGAGGCTGACTCCTCAATCTGTCCAGTCCCCTTTGTCTTTTTTGTCCTCTCCCTGCTTCCCACCTCGCTGCCTGTTCTTAGGTCCCTGGAATCTGAATGAGAATGCTATCACTTTAAAATCCAAAATGGTTGCCATTTGTAAACATTCAGAATGGCTGCACCCTCGGTCACTTTAAATATCCAAAATGGCTGCCATGTGTAATTAATCAAAATGGCTGTGCCCTCCAGACAAACAAGAAGGTCAGCAAAAACAAACAAGAAAACCTGAAAAATTTGGGGATAGGGCAATTAGAGAAAAAAGGCAGATAAGGAGAATAATGAAGAAAAAATGGGAAATATGCAAAAAGAAAAACAAGGAATGGGGTTAACCATGAGAAATGAAGAAGAAAAAAAAATTTGCAACCAGGAACAGGGAAAAGAAGAAAGCTAAAAACTTGAACCTGGGAGGGGAAGAATAAAGAATTATAGTAAAAAGGACAAAAGAATTAATAATAGTAGTACTTTTAAAACAGACACAAGCAAGCAAACTAAAAACTAGAAAAAAGAAAGAGAAAAAAAAATCGAGGGAGGGCAGGGCAGGGCACCCAGCCTCCAACCAAGCACACAGATTGGGATGGAGTTCCTGCGGGCCCAGAAGGTGGGTGGGAGTGGAGGATGGCCAAACCTCTGTTCACCAAGCGGGTGTGGGGTATTAGAGTAACAATACCCCTTGTTGCAGGAGTGGGACAGAGGAAATACCTGGGGCAGTGAGGTCCCTGTTGGGATGGGAAGGGTTGCTGTGCAGAGCCACTTAGAGCTATTTATAACAGCCCCAAACTGGAAGCAACCCAAATTTCCATGAACTAGGGAATGAATAAACAAATAAGTCATTTAATTTCTTGACTGTTGCTTCTGTGGGTGTTGATTGTGGATCCAAGTAAAATGAAAACCTTGACAACTTCAATTTTTCCTCTGTTTATGATGATGTTGCCTATTGGTCCAGTTATGAGGATTTTTGTTTTCTTTATGTTGAGGCATAATCTATACTGAAAACAGTAGTCTTTGATCTTCATCAGTAAGTGCTTTAAGTCCTCTTTGCTTTCAGCAAGCTAGGTTGTGTCATCTGCACATTACAGGTTGTAAATGAGTTTTCCTCCAGTTTTTCTGCTATGATCTTCATATGGCCCAACTTCTCAGGTTATTTGCTCAGAATACAGACTGAATAAGTATGGAGAAAGGACACAGTTTCCTTGTTTTGTTTGAACAACTGACTCTTGGTCTATGTACACATTTTTCATAAGCACAATTAAATGTTCTGGAATTCCCATTCTTTGACATGCTATTTATGATTACTTATAATCCACACAGTTGAGTCCTTTGCATAGTCAAGACACAGATAAACATCTTTCTGGTATTCTCTGATTTCAGCCAAGATCCATCTGACATTAGCACTGATATCCTTCATTCCATGTCTTCTGAATCTGGCTTGAAATTCTGTCAGTTCCCTGTCTATGTACTGCTACAACCATTTTTGAATTATTTTCAGCAGAATTTTACTTGTATGTGCTATTAATATTGTTTGATAATTCCCTCATTCTGTTGAATCACTTTTCTTTGAAATGGGCACAAATGTGGACTTCTTCCAGTTGGTTGGCCAGGTAGCTGTCTTCCAAATTTCTTGGCATAGAAGAGTGAATACTTCCAGAGTGCATACCTTTGTTGAAATATTTCAATTAATATTCCATCAATTATTGGAGCCTTGTTTTTCACCAATGCCTTCAGTGCAGCTTGGATTTCTTCCCTCCATACAATTGGTTCTTGGTTATATGCTACCTCCTGAAATGGCTGAACTTTGACCAATTATTTTTGGTACCATGACTGCATATTCCTCCCATCTCTTTTGATGCTTTCTGCATTGTTCAATATTTTGCCCACTCAATTCTTCAACATTAAAACTCGAGGCTTACATTTTTAATTCAGTTTTTTCAGAATGAGAAAAGCCGGTGTGTTCTTCACTTCTGTTTTTCCAACTCTAGGTCTTTGAACATTTCATTATAATACTTTACTTCGTCTTCTCAAGCTGTCCTCTACTCTTTTGATGTCATCATTTCTTCTATTCACTTTAGCTCGTTGTTGTTGTTGTTGTTGTTGCTTGCCATCGAGTCGGCCCTGACTCCTAGCGACCCCTCCTTGAGTTTCTGAGGCAGTTATCACTACGGAAGTAGGATTGCCCAACCTTCCTTCCGAGGAGTGGCTGGTTAGCTACTCTCCATTAAAGAGCAAGTTTCAGAATCTCTTCTGACATTGATTTTTTTTAAAAGCATTTTATTGAAATATAATTTATGTATAGTGAAATACACAAAACTAAAGTGACATGGGTCAATGCTTTTTTTTTTTTTTTAAAGTATTCCCTCCCCTCCTCTCCCACCTCTGATAACCAAAAAGAAAGTTTCCTTCCATATATAAATCTTTCCTTGACTTTTTACAATAATGAACTAATACTATATTTGTCCTTCTGTGATCAACTTATTTCACTCAGCATAATGTCCTCCAAGTTCATCCATGTTATGAGGTGTTTTGCAGATTCTACATTATTCTTTAGTGTTGCACAGTATTCCATTGAGTGTATGTACCATGGTTTGGTTATCCAGTCTTCTGTTGACGGGCATGTAGGTTGTTTCCATCTTTTTGCCATTGTAAATAGTGCTGCAATGAACATGGGTGTACATATGTCTGTTCTTGTCCTGGCTCTCACTTCTTTAGGATATATACCTAGCAATGGGATTGCTGGCTCAAATGCTATTTCTAATTCCAGCTTTTTAAGAAATTGCCATACTGTTTTCCACAGTGGTTGTATCATTTGACAGTTCACCAGCAGTATATAAGAGTCCTAATCTCTCCACATCCTTGCCAGAATTTGTTATCTTTTGTCTTGTTGAACTTTGCCATTAGTGCTGGGATGACACAGTATCTCGTTGTTGTTTTGATTGCCATCTCTCTGAGGGCTAATTGTGAGCATTTCTTCGTGTATTTGCTGGCTACCTGAATATCCTCTTTAGTGAAATGTCTATTCACGTCTTCTGCCCATTTTTTAATTGGATTGTTAATCTTTTTGTTGTTGAGGTGTTGAAATTTTCTATAAATTTTAGAGATAAGTCCCTTGTCAGATACATAATTATTGGAAGTATGAACTTGTTGCTGTCATTTTGTTATGTGCTTTTTTGTGGTGTTCCTGATTTCTTTGTTTCATATAATTTTCTGTGCTGAGTTCATTTTATGAATCATCTTATCACTTCCTTCATTGCTATTGTTTTAGTATTTGCTAAATATTTGTGCTGGTCCTGTTTTTGTTTTTGATGTGAAGGTTTATCATTTTTCTTTGAGGTTACCCTGTGATTTATTATTTTCTTCCCAAGTTTGGAATGGTCCATTCTATCTTGCAGTTGTCTTGACTTCCATACCATTTAGAAGTTCTGTAACTACACATATTTTTCCCCTTTTTTGGTTGTAGTGTCCTCATTTGTCAATTGATGTCTCTGGTTCCCTGTTTACAATCTTGTAGGCTTATTTACTTTAGATACTTCTATAACTGGGTTGGTTTCTGGGTTATGTCATCTTGTGTGTTAATGGTTGGTTGTTGTTTGCTGTTGTTGGTTCTTTGTCCAAAGGACTCCCTTTAGTATCTCTTGTAAGGTTGGTCTGGTTTTAACAAATTCCCTTAATTTCTGCTTGTCTGGAAATGTCCTAATTTCACCATCATATTTGAGGGACAGTTTTGCTGGGTGCATAACTCTTGCTTAGAAATTTTTCTCTTTCAGGGTTTTATATATACCATCCCATTGTCTTCTTGACTGCATGGTTTCTGCTGAGAAATCCGAGCTTATTCTTATTGGTTGCCCCTTGTGGGTAACTTTTCGTTTTCCCCATGCTGCTTTCAGGATTCTTTCTTTGCCTTTGGTTTTGATGAGTTTGTTGATGATATGTCTTGGTGATTTTCTTTTGGGGTCTATCCTGTTTGGGGTTCGTTGGACTTCTTGAATGGATGTATTCTCATCTTTCATCATACCAGGAAAATTCTCTTCCAACAAATCTTCAACAATTTTTTCTGTGATTTTATTTGTCTCTTCCTGTTCTTGAATTCCAATTACATGTAGGTTATTCCTCTTGATGATATCCCACATGAACCTTAGGCTTTCTTCTTTTTGTTTTGATCTTTTTTCTGATTGATCCCTTTCCAAAGAAGTATTGAGGTATTTGCCTTCAATCTCACTAATCCTGTCTTCCATTGATTGAATTCTACTCCTTTGCCTGTACAATGTGTTATTTATTTCTGAAAATTTTGTATTAATCTTCTGGATTTGTGTGTAGATTTTGTATCATTTCTAATTTTTCATTTATTTTGTCATTCTGTTCTTGTATTGCCTTTTGAAATTATTCTAGGGTTTTCTCTGTTTTCTTCAATTTTGTCAGTGTTTTCCTTGATCTATTTCTCAATCTGTTGAAGGTACTTAAATATAATTCTTTTGAATTCCTTATCAGGAAGTTCCAATGTTGTGTCTTCCTCAGGGATGTGTTTTGGGTCTGTATCCTGGTCCTTTGTTTCTCCTGCTTTATCTTGCTTCTTTGTGTGGACTGTGATGCTCTGTTTTCTCTGATGCATTGTGATGTTTTTGTGTTTATATTCAATTAGTTATTGTATGTTAAAGTGACTTTCCCATGATTTTTGTTTTCTTTTTATGTTATTTACATAAACAAGGACTGTGCTGAGCTCCTGTATTCATTAGATGGCAGCACTTACACATTTGCCATCTTCTCCTTTCCCATCGTCTGCCTCCAGTATGTCCCTGCTCTCCTTGGCAAATGAAGCCTATTCTTAGGTCCCTGGAATCCAAATGAGAATGCTGTCACTTTAAAATCCAAAATGGCCACCACTTGTAAACATTCAAAATGGCTGCACCTTCAGTCACTTTGTTGTTGTTGTTGTTGTTATGTGCCGTTGAGTTGGTCCCGACTCATAGCGACCCCTCCTTGGGTTTCCAAGGCAGTATCACTACAGAAGTAGATTACCCAACCTTTTTTCCGAGTAGTGGCTAGTGGGTTTGAACCTTTAAACATCCAAAATTGTTGCCGCTTGTAAACATTCAAAATGGCTGCACCTTTGGTCACTTTAAATATCCAAATGGCTGCCCCTTCTAAACAATCAAAATGGCTGCACCCTTGGTCACTTTAAATATCCAAAACAACTGCTGCTTGTAAATAATCAAAATGGCTGCACCCTCCATCAGCAGAAAGTCCATAGCTTAGATTGTCTCCCTCCTTGAAGTTTCCCTTCCTAGTCATAGGCTACCAGTGCAGTTGTCCCTGCACCCCTTGGCAACCAGGGCTTATTTTAGGTCAATTCTCAGGTCCCAACACCACTTGGAAATATTCAGGCTAATTGGTCCCATCAGAGTAGCTGACAGTCCACTGCTCCAACCATCTCCGTACTCACTGTTTTCATTCAGGTTTTTCCACTGTTTGGTGCCTAGTCCACTTCTGTATACTTCCTTTCAAAGCTCAGGGCTGCAAGATATCTTCTGTATTTCTGTCAATTGGTTTCTCTTTTCTTTGTTGAAGAGGGTCTATGTAGTTTGTCTGTCTAGTATGCCATCTTACTGGAAGTCCTTCTGACATTGATTTTGGTCTTTTCTTTCTTTCCTGTCTTTTTAATGACTTTTTTGCTTTCTTCATGTATGATGTCCTTAATGTCATCTCACAACTCTTCTGGTCCTTAGTCACTAGAATTCAATACATTGAATATATTCTTCAGATGACCTCTAAATTCAGGTGTGATATACTCAAGCTGATATTTTGACTCTCGTAGATGTGTTTCAATTTTCTTCATCACTCTGGTGGTGTAGTGGATAAGACATTTGGCTGCTAACCAGAAGGTCAGTGGTTCAAACCCATGAGCTGCTCTGCAGAAAGAAGATAGCGCAATCTACTTCTGTAAAGATTTACAGTCTCAGTAGGTGGGGGCAGTGTGCCCATGGCCATGTATTGGGTTACCAGATAGTGTTTCTACATATGTACTTTTATGTGCTGGGTTCTCTAGGGTTCCATGTCCTCTTCTGAATCCAGCCTGCATTTCTGGAAGTTCTCTGTCAGTATACTGCAACAACCACTTTTTAATTATCTTCAGTAAGATTTTACTTGCATGTGATACTAATGATATTGTTCGATATTTTCACCTTTCTTTGGAATGGATACAAATACAGATCTCTTCCAGTCAGTTGGCCAGGTAGCTGTCTTCCAAACCTCTTGGCATAACCGAGTGAGTGCCTCCAGTGGGGTATCCATTTGTTGAAACATCTCAGTGGGTATTGCATCAATTCCTGGAGCCTTGTTCTTAGCCAATTCCTTCATTGCAGCTTTGACATCTATTAGTTCTTGATCATATACCATCTCCTGAAATGGATGAACATCAACCAGTTCTTTTTGGTACAGTGACTCTGTGTATTCCTTCCATCTTCTTTTGATGCTTCCTGCATCCTTCAATATTTTGCCCACAGAATCTTTCAATATTGCAATTCAAGGCTTAAATTTTTTCCTCAGTATTCTCTGCTTGAGGAATGCTGAACATGTTCTTCCCTTTTGGTTTTCTAACTCTAGGTCTTTGCACATTTCATTATAGTAATTGGCTTTGTCTGCTCAAACTGCTCTTTGAAATATTCTGTTCAGCACTTTTATCTTGTCATTTCTTCCATTTGCTTTAGTTACTCTCCATTCAAGGGCAAGTTTCAGAGTCTCTTCTGACATCCATTTGGTCTTTTCTTCTTTTCTCATCTTTTTAATGACCTCTTGCTTTCTTCATGGATGATGTTGTTGATGTCATCATATAATTCTTCTTGTTTTCTGTCTTTGGTCTTCAATGCATCAAATCTATTCTTCAGATGGTCTCTAAATTCAGGAGGGATATATTCAAGATCATATTTTGGCTCTCATGGACTTGTTTTAATTGTCTT
>NW_006921711.1:7948266-7958008 GCF_000298275.1 Orycteropus afer afer | reverse complement strand
ACCAGCCACTCCTCGGAAGGAAGTTGGGGCAATCTACTTCCTTAGTGATACTGCCTTGGAAACCCAAGGAGGGGTCGCTATGAGTTGGGTCCAACTCAATGGCACATAACAACAACAACACAACAATGCCTAGGATATTAATCTTTATGTGTTTCATCTCATTTTTCACAACTTCCAAGATTCATACATCATACATTCTATGTTCCAATTATTAATGGATGTCTGCAGCTGTTTCTCCTCAATTTGAGTTATGCCATGTCAGCACATGGAGGTCCTGAAAGACTTACTTTATCCATATCATTAAGGTTGGTTCTACTCTGATGAGGCAGCTCTTTCCCAGTTTTATTTTGAATGTCTTCCAACTCAAGGGGCAATTCTTCCTGCACTGTGTCAGACAATGTTTCCAAGCTATTCATAAATCTGCCCAATAATGTGTCAGACAGTGTTTCTCTGCTATTCATAAGGTTTCCCCTGGCCAATTCTTTGAGAAGTGGATGGCCTCTTCCTTCTTTCTAGTCTGTCTCAGTCTGTAAGCTGCATTGAAACCTGTGCACCGCGTGCAACCCTGCCAGCACTTGAAACACTGGTGGCACAGCCTCAAGTCTCACAGCAACATGCAAGCCATAATACTACAACAAACTGACAGACAAGTTTGTCTTGCTTAGCTGTTCAAAACCTCTCCACCCTCCCCTTACCTGGATGCCTGGCTGCTGCTCTGCTCTGTCGTCTCCCTGGCTTCTCTTTCCCCCACTTTTCTGGCTGGTGGGCATGGGGCCTGAGTTTCTCCCTACCCTTACCTGGATGCCTGGCTGCTGTTCTTCTCTGTTGTCACCTCTGGCTTCTCTTTCCCCCACTTTCTTGGCTGGTGGGGGTGGGGCCTGGGTCCCTCCCTCCCCTTACATGGATGCCTGGCTGCTGTCCTACTGTCAATTTGAAATTGGTATTGAGAAAAAGGCATTAGCCAGATCAATAGCTGCATACCAAGTACTAGGAGATGTACTAATTTGCTCAAGCAATGAAACCACATCAGGAACAGTAGCTGCAATTGGAGTCACCATCTGATTAAGTTTATGATAATCCACTGTCATTCTCCAAGATCCATTTGTTTTTTGCACAGGCCAAATAGGCAAATTAAATGGGGATGTGGGAATCACTACCCCTCCATCCTTCAAGTCCTTGATAGTGGCAGTAATCTCTGTGATACCTCCAGGGATGTGGTATTGTTTTTGGTTTACTATTTTTCTAGGTAGGGGCAATCCTAATGGCTTGCACTTGGCTTTTCCTTCCATAATAGCCCTTACTCCACATGTCAGGGACCCAGCATGGGAATTCTGCCAATTGCTCAGTATATCTATTCCATTTATGCATTCTGGAACTGGGAAAATCACTACAGGATGGATTTGGGAACCCACTGGACCCACTGTGAGATACACCTTAGCTATGACTCCATAGTAACTTGACCTCTATATGCCCTCACTCTGATTGTTGGGCCACAGTGACACTTTGCATCTCTTGGAACTAGTGTCAGTTCAGAGCCAGTATCCAGTAATCCCCCAAAATCTGATTATTTTCTTTTCCCCAGTCACTCTTGTAAAAGGCTTCAGATTTCTTTGGGGAAGCCTGGGAGAAAGATTGACAGTGTAAATTTTTGGCAATGTAATAGGGTCTTTCCTTGAAGGGAATCGGCCTCTCTTTCATTCAATGGGTTGTGGGTCTATAAACTGACTGAAGTCTGGGAATTGATTGAAGGGCCATGAGTCTGTATTCTGGTGATTCAATCTAGATTGCTGTTCATGTGACCTAGAATTCTTCTGTCAATACAGATCAAGTAAATATTTAGTAGGCTTCCTGTGGTTTTCACTCCTAGGAACACCATGCCTAAGTAGCCAGTGTCATGATTCCACATGAGTAAGAGTATTCTGATTACTGTTTTGACTCTGCTGTCCATTATAGTAACCACGCCCACCTTGTCTTTGTCAATTAACTGCTGCCACTTGTCCCCTACTACCACAGGGTCCAAACAGCCCCATTGTATTTAAGTGTCTTTGTTCAATGAGAGCAGTTTCCAGTGTCAAATCTGGCTAACATAAAATAGCAATTACAGCAGTCTTCAAGGATGCTGTGTCTCCCTTCACAAATTTGTTCCTTACCATAGTGGTAAAAGGTGTGTCTTCTGGGCTCTCCATTTCTGAGTCTAGGGGTCTAACCTGATAAATCCATTCTAACACACCAATTTCCCTAAGCCTCTGGATACCTTTTACATTATACTAAGGCAGGTCTAGTACTTCAACTTGACTTAAGGTAGGCCACTGCATAATCCATGCTTCAGTAAGCCAACCAAATAAACAATTAAATCCTTCTCTAACCTCTTGAGCTGAAACATTGAATGAAGAATCTGTACTTAGTGGGCCTAAATCAATAAACTCAGACCGATCCAATGTTACATTCCTTGCACCATTATCTCACATCCTCAATAGCCATTCCCACACATATTCTCCAGGTTTCTGTCTATACACATTAGCAAAATCAAGTAGGTCTCTTTGGGTGTAGCCTATCACTTCCTCAGTCACACTTTGTAATTCACTTTTTGGGACTTGCTTAGACTTAAGTTTAGTTATAGGTCTATGCATAAATGGAATAGATATACTCAGAAATTGGCAGAATTCCCACATTGGGTCCCTGACATGTGGAGTAAGGGCTATAATGGTAGGAAAAGCCAAGTGGAAGCCATTAGAATTGCCTCTACCTAGAAAAATAGTAAACCAATGAGTGGTTGTGTCTATTCCTGAAAACATTCAGCAATGTCTTGCATGGCTTCTACCTCAGGCAATGACCCATCAGGAACAGTTGGGTTAATGCCATCAAATGGAGCTGGAAGGGATAATACTTTTATAGTAATCCCTTCAGATGGGAGGGATGGTGCTGTTGACAGGAGGGATTCAACAGAATTTAAAGGCTCCATATCCTCATCTTCCTGACCATCTGCCCATGTGTTCTCATCCCAAGTTTCAGGATCCCATATCTTTCCAATCAATTCTCTCACTTTAACTTCAGACACTATCCTGGATTGGCAATTCAATTGGCATTGTAATCCAACCACCCTTCTTATCAGACTCTGGGTTTGGTTTATGGCAATATCAGCTCTGTTGCTAGAAGAAATAAGGCTTTCTTTCAGGGCACAACTGGAAACATTGAGATCCTTTATGCAGCACTTGAGTTATGACTCAGCACCCCTGAACTCATCTCACTCTTTTACCACTTTGTTTAGCATAAGCAGGACCAACCAACCAGCTTCCTTATACTTCTCATGTTGACAAAATTGCAGAAAAGTATCAAACATGCAATCACCCAGACCCTCACTTCTCAAAATACTTGATCTATTGGTGGTGCTATTTTGTGTATTAATGTTGCCACCTCATGCCATGGATTAGCAGGCCCTCATTACTAATGGAGGCAGAGTCACCAGTGCCTTTATGATTAATCAAATTGCAGAACCATACAGACTTGGTAAGAATCAATTTAGGAAAACATCTTTATGATTTTGTCTCTCTAGGACCACTTCCAGTACCAAATGTGTTAGTCTGGGTTCTCTAGAGAAGCAAAACCAGTAAAGGCTGTAAAGAGAGAGAGAGAGAGAGAGAGAGAAATTTATCTTAGGAAAATGGCTTGCACACTTGCAGAAGCTGGCAAGTTCCAAGTTCCTGGATCAAACGTCAAACTGTAGGTTTTTCCCAACTCACACTGCTGCAGTGCCTGATGAACTCAAGGTTGGCAGATGGTATACCGGCTGTTGACTTCCATGGATGATGAATCCAAGATCACCAGGCAGAATGGTGGATTGTTCACTCATGGAAAATTGTAGGCAGCACAACAGGATCCAGATCCACAGAAGATTCTCTTGTTTCCCCAGAATGTCCATATATATATTGGCAGCAGGCCACACCCTTAGGGAAACTCCCTTTCAATGGATTGACTGCTCAAGCGTATACATCCAATCTCATGATGAGAATAACCACATCACAACTGCTTAAACCACTCAGAATCATTGTCCAACCAACACACAACACACAACCCCAATTATCACAGAATGTTATGCCATTTCTCTTTAGTTTGTCGTTCCTGGTGTTTCGGTCCTCTTGCACCGCTCTAACAGAAATAGCATTGATGGGTGGTTTGAACGAACAGGGATATATTCTCTTACAATTTAGGAGGCTAGAAATCTAAGTTCAAAGTGCCAGCTCTAGGGGCTGGGTGAAAGCCCCTTAACCTTGGGCTTCAGCTCTGCCTCTTGCTCCCTGCCCCCTGAAGCTGGAGGCTTCTCTTAACTCTGGCAGCTGCTGGCTGCTGAGGCTGACAAACCCAAGGTCAACAAATAAAATGGTACAGTCTGAAGATTACCAAACAACATGGCAGGCCACTAGTTCAATCCAGAGACAGTCCCAAGATCAGCAGGAAACATGGCATGCTGCTGAATGAAGGCTCAGATACATGCAGGGTCCAAGAATACCAAAAAACTGCAGAGACTTTCCCAAAGCTGCTTCTTACATACTGGAAGCAAATCACATCCCTAAGGCAGCTACTTAGCTGCTCCAGTAGATTCCACCATGGAGCTGATTACCAGTCTCATCATGGGGAATAACTACATCTAGCTGCCCAGATACTCAAAACCAGGCCCATCCTAGTTGACACACAACTTAATTACCACACCCAGCATAGTAGACCATATGATTATTTGATTCAAAATGGCCAATACAAGTCCATTTCAGCTCACTAATGGCTAGGATATAGATCTTTATGTGTTATATTTCATTTTTGACAACTTCCAATTTTTCTAGATTCATACTTTAGACATTCCATGTTCTAACATTGGATGCTTGCAGATGCTTCTTCTCATTTTGAGTTGTAATACATCAGCAAATGAGGGTCCCAAGAGCTTTACTTTACCCACTTCATTAAGGTCAATTCTACTTTGAGGAGGCAGCTATTCTCCAATCTTATTTGAGTGCTTTCCAACCTGAGGGTCTCATCTTCTGGCACTATATCAGACCATGTTTCACTGCTATTCATAAGGTTTTCAGTGGTCAATTCTTTTTCAGAAGTAGGTCACCATGTACTTCTTTCTAGTCTGTCTTAGTCTGGAAGCTCTGCTGAAAGCTGTCCACCATGAGTGTTTGAAATACCAGTGACATTCCTTCTAGTATCATACCAACATGCAAGCCACCACAGTACAAACTGACAAACTAACAGACAAGTGGTGGACCTGGTACATAGGAAGAGCTAAATAAATATTTGTTTAATGATTGCTTAGCAAGAGCCCAATGAATAGTAATTGTTTGGTAATTGTTAAGAGCAAGATAGCAATTCTCAAACAATAAAACACAGAGTTATATATGACTCAGCAATTCCATTCCAGGTAAGTACCCAAGAGAACTGAAAACACATGTCCTCATAAAAATTTATACACAAATATTCAAAACAGCATTATTCATAATAGCTAAAAATAAATAAATAACCCAAATCTTCATCAACTGATGAATAGATAAATAAAATGTGGTGTGTATATATATATATATATATATATATTTATATGTGTATATTTTACATCTGTAAAAAAGAATGAAATCCTGACACATGCTGTAATACAGATGAACCTCAAAAACATTATCCTGAGTGAAACTGGAGCGCTCTGGTGGTGTAGTGCCTAAGGCATTTGACTGCTAACCAGAAGGTTGGTGGTTCAAACCCACCAGCCACTCTGCAAAAGAAAGACTGGGCAATCTACTTCCTCAAAGATTTACCACCTTGGAAACCCAAAGAGGGTCTCTGTGAGTCAGAATCGTCTCGATGGCAGTGAGTTTGTTTTGGTTTGGTTTTGTTAGTTTCGAGTGAGAAAAGCCAGTCACAAAAGGCCAATATATTTTATGTGTCCATTTATATGGAATGTCCAAAATAGGCAAAACCATAGAAACAGAAAGTAGATTAGTGGTTGCTTAGAGTTGCAGTGTGGATGAGAAGATTGTGGGGTGACAGCTTAAGGATACAGGGTATTCTGGTTACCTAGTGCCACTCTGACAGGAATATATACCACAAATGGGATGGCCTTAACAAACAGGAGTTTATTCTCTTACAGTTTGGAGGTTTTAAGTCCAAGTTCAAAGTGCCAGGCTCTAGGGGTTGGGTGAAAGCCCTTCAACCTTGGGTCCAGCTCTGCCTCCTGCTCCTGGCCCATTAGAGGGGTTTCTTCACTCAGACAGCTGCTAGCTGCTGAGGCTGACAAACCCAAGGTTGCCAAGTAAAAGGACACAGTCCTGATGTTACCAAACCACAAGGCAGGCCATTTAAGTCCATTGTAAGTCCCAAGGTCGGCAGAGCATGGCAGACTGCTGAACAATGACACAGCTACCTGCAGGGTCCAAGTGTGCCATAAGCTAGAGACCATTCCCCAAGGCTTCTGCTTATATACAGCAAGCAGACCACATCCCTAAGGCAGCTACTCAGCTGCTCTCAGCAGATTCCACCATGGAGTTGATTACTGTCTCATCGTGGGGAATACTACATCCAGCTGCCCAGCCACACAACCAGGCCCAGCCAAGTTGACTCACAGACCTAACTACCACACCGGGTTTTTTTGGGTTGAGGAAAATGTTCTGAAATGGCTGTGATGATTGCATATATTTTTGAATATACTGAAACCCATTGAATTATACACATTAAATGATCAAAGTATATGGTATGTAAATTACATCTCAATAAAGCTGTTTTAAAAAAGAAAAATAGGACAAATAGTGTATGAGAGGAAGGCATAGCTCTTGCTCATAGTTTGTGTTGAGAGTGGTAATCCTTTGTTACCGTCACTAGCATGGTGAAGCCCCTATCTAGTGCCCCTGAGAAAGGAATGGCTCAATTTTCCCTGCAGAGAAGGGGCTGAGGGCCTTGAGAGGGTGCTTCATCTGCTCAGGTACCCTGGTGGTGGGTGAATGGAGGAAGGGTCTTGTCTTGGGGGACCAGCAAATGGAGTTGATTGCTCGCAGCCCTGCAGCCCACGGCTGAGGCTCTGGCTGCTGCTTGAGCTGTATTGAGCGACATGACGTCCCCCTATTGCTGTGCAATGATAATACCTTCTATTTATACCAAACATCTCTCCTCCCAGGAGAGCACTGTGTTTTCCCAACATTAATTCAGTAAGCCCGCCAGACTGAATTGAATTAAAATTCACAGCAGCCACTCACAACAAGTCTACCCCTTTTCCTTGCCTGCCCGCCTCTTCTCCCCACACCACTGTAATGCTCACAGCAAAATCAGGAAGGCATGAACATTGCCTTTCTACACACCTGTCTCCATTTGAGGGACCTCCACCTCTACTCCCACCCTGCTCCAGACCCTGAGGGGAGGGGGTTGTGCCCCTCAGGGCCCTTTTGTCAATGCAGAAAAGAAAGGAGCTTCACGTGGTCCTTCCTCTTTCCATAAACATATCCATTGAAAACCATTAAAACTTAAATGTGACAATTGCTAATGATGGGATATCAGGCACAGAAGAGAAATATACTGTAGGTGGCATTGGCATTTTTCTAATATGTAATTTAGACACAGGCAGATGTCTGTTTTGCCTGAGGTCCTGGTCTGCATGAGCAGAAGGCTCACCCCTAGGCAGAGCCTTGGAGAAGTGAGAAGAAATGGCCAGAGTTCTGCTAACTCTTTCCTATTTGGACAGTTTCATCTGTGTGGTGGTTAAGTTTGTGTGTCAACTTGGCTGGGCCTGGTTGAGTGGCTGGGCAGCTGGATGTAGTATTCCCCATGAGGAGACTGGTAATCAACTCCATGGTGGAATCTATTGTGAGGAGCTGAGTAGCTGCCTTTGGGTATGTGGTCTGCTTCTCATATATAAGAAACAGCTTTGGGAATGGTCTCTAGCTTATGGCACACTTGAACCCTGCATGTAGCCGTGTCATTGTTCAGCAGCCTGCTATGCTCTGCTGACCTTGAGACTTTCAATGGACTTGAATTAATGGCCTGTCGTGTGGTTTGGTAACATCAGGACTGTGCCTTTTTATTTGTCAACCAGAAGCTGTCTAAGTGAAGAAAAGCTTCTAGCCTCAGTGGGCCAGGAGCAGGAGGCAGAGCTGAAGCTCCAAGTTGAGGGACTTTTACCCAGCCCCTAGATCCTGGCACTTTGAACTCAGACTTAAAGCCTCCAAACTGTAAGACAATAAATTCCTGTTTCTTTAAGCCATCCCATTTGGGGTATATTCTTGTCAGAGCAGCACTAGGTAACCAGAACAATCTGGTTTTGAGATAGCTGTGGTCTGAGGGACAGAGAGCAATGAGGGACTGGGGAGGAGCCTACACTACTTTGATTGGGTTGATGCATGGACATCGCAGACACCCTCCACACCCACCCCAACACACAAACTCAGTGGCGCAGTCTCATCCTTTTTTCCCCTCCATCTTGCCCTTGGGGCCAGAGGGATAGGAATAATGCTGGGGTAGGGATCGTCTGTGCACAACACACTCCTGATACGGCCACCCATAGTTTATAGATCAATCAAGGAGTGCGTCCTTTTTGTGGTCACTGTGTGCCTGCCCTGTGTCACGTTTTGTTGGAGGAGACTACATCCCTGGCTGGAGAGATGCAGATGGCTCGGGAGATGAGAGTGAGAGTGCCTCTCCAGGAAGGGTAAAACCAAACAACACAAAAGTCCTCAGTGTGCAAAATTTCACCCAAATCACAATAAAAAATTTGAAGAGAGGAAAAAAAAAAAAAAGTCCTCAGTAGCTTTACTCACAGAACCCAGGGTTTCAGGGCAGGAAGCTGCTTAGGGATCATCCCCTTGTTCCCACCCCACCTCACTTCCATTACCTGCACCCCTTGCCAACATTAAAACAAAAAAACCAAACTCACTGCCATTGAGTCCATTTTGACTCCTAGTGAGGCCTCCTTGGGTTTTCGAGGTGGTATCTCTGTGGAAGTAGATTGTCCAGTCTTCTTTCCACCAAGTGGCTGGTGGGTTTGAACCACCAGCTTTCTGGTTAGCAGTCAAATGCCTTAGGCACTACGCCACCAGAGCTTCTTCTCAGCCTGCACCCAATCACAGAGACAGCCACCTCCAAATTCTTCTCCACTCAAGGCCTTGCCTGCCCTGCCCTCGCACTGCCCTGTCTGTGATCAAGGGCCCTGCCCACTCGTCAGTAGTCAGTAACCATGGTAACATTTGCTCCTTTAGAGAGATTTGAGGGATGGGGCAATGGAGCCCCAGGAATCATACTAAACCCATCCGACACTAAGGCAGTACTCTGTTCTTTCAGAAAGCAAGCATTCATGAGGTGAATAGTTGCTGTTGTTGTTGTTAGGTGCTGTTGAGTCGCTTCCGACTCATAGCGATCCCATGCACAGCAGAATGAAACACCACCCGATCCCGCGCCAGCTCCATGATGCCTGCTATACCTGAGCCCATCATCGTAGCCACCGTGTCAATCCATCTCGTTGAAGGCCTCCCCCTCTTTCGTAGACCCTCCACCCTACCAAGCATGACATCCTTCTCCAGGGAATGGTCCCTTCTGACAACAGGACCAAAATAGGTGAGACAAAGTCTAGCCATTCTCGCTTCCAAGGAGCATCTCGGCTGCACTTCCTCCAGGACAGATCTGTTAGTTCTTCTAGCAGTCCTTGGTACTTTCAGCATTCTTTGCCAGCACCACAACTCAAAAGCATCAACTCTTCTTCGGTCTTCCTTATTCATTGTCC
>NW_006921711.1:7932611-7947236 GCF_000298275.1 Orycteropus afer afer | reverse complement strand
TTTGGTTTCATGGCCCTGATTATAATCCAAATAAAAAGCTGTTGTCCTATCTCCTCCCTGTGACTACTGACTACTCCTTCCCTGTGCCCTTCTTGTCTATGCATTCCTGACTGTCTAGGTTTCCCTCTATGCAAATACTGCTTTTCTGATGTTTCAAGGTTAATTGATCCAAGATATGCATTTCCCTAGAGTAGGTGGAGGAGCTCTGGTAGCATAGTGCCTAAGGCACTTGACTACTAACCAGAAGGCTGGTGGTTCAAACCCACCAGCCACTTCTCGGAAGGAAGATTGGGCAATCTACTTCTGTAGTGATACCACCTCAGAAATCCGAGGAGTCGCTATGAGTCGGATCCGACTCGATGGCAGTGAAGTTTTATTAGTTAGAATAGGTGGATGCATTTTCCTGAAGTAGATGCTCTGCTTATAGGTTTTTCTACTGTTTGGCTGAGAGCTAATTCATGGAAGGAGTGCAGTTCCAGGCCCGAAGGATAACCTGGGGCCGTAGTCTTGGGGGTTCCACCCGTAATTCTGGTCATTTTTGTGTTTTTGAATTTTGTTCGACATTTCTCCTCCCACTCTATCCAGGATCACCAATTCTGATTGCTTTCCAAGAGGTTGGCATTGGTAGCTGGGCACCATCCAGTACTTCTAGTCTCAGGGTCATCAAGGCTGAAGTCCCTATGGTCCATCATATCCTTGGACTAATTGTTTCCATATGACTTTTATTTTCTTCACTCTTCTTTGCTCCTGATGAGGAGAGACCAATAGTTGCATCTTAGATGGCAGCTCAAAAGCTTTTAAGACCTTAGTCACTGTTCACCAAAGTAAGATGTAGAACAAGATTTTTATGTACTATGTTGTGCCAATTGAGCTTGATATCCCCCAAGACCATGGTCCTGAGCCTGAAGGCCCAGTGACTCTCTCCCTCAAGGTGCTTGTTGCTCACTGAGAAGCTACTCCAACCTTGTCCCCTGTTGCTTCTGTAATGTATATGGATATCTTTGTACAAATATTCATGTAAGAATATCTTCAGCTAAATGTATCCATGGTCATGGGTATATTCCTGTTCACCTACCCACAGCTGATCTTCTCATATGTCTATGCACTTACCCATAGACTGGTGATTGCTATCACTGGTAATGCAGTATTGTGCATGTAATAGTACTTACCTGTTGTCTGCATCTTTTGTGTATGTTTCTGAGTCTTCCTTTTCCTTATTGTCATTGTGCTGGTCACACACTTTTGTTATATTGCCTTTCCCTTCACCCAAATCAACACATGACTCTTAACTAGTCAGAAATTTTCTCTCACCTTCCCTCCCATCCCTGGTAACCAACAAAGTAAATTTCCTTCCCTATGTAAACCTTTCCTTGACTTTTCATAATAATAGACTTATACAATATCTGTCCTTCTGTGATTGACTTATTTTACTCAGCATAATGTCCTCCAAATTCATCCACATTGTGAGGTGATTTGTGGATTCTTCATTATTCTTTAATGTTGCATAGTATTCCATTGTGTGAATGTACCATAGTTTGGTTATCCATTCATCTGTTAATGGGCACTTAGGTTGTTTCCATCTCTTTGCTATGGTGATTTGTGCTGCAATGAACATGGGTCTGATATGTCTATTTGCATCCTGGATCTCACCTCTTTAGGATATATTCCTAGTAATGAAATTGCTGAATGAAATGGTGTTTCTATTTCCAAATTTTTAAGGAAACGTCATACCATTTTCCACAGTGGCTGTATCATTTTACATTCCCACCCGCAGTGTATGAGAGATCAAATCTTTCCACAACCTTGCCAGCATTTGTTATTTTCTGTGCTGTTGAACTTTGCTATTATTGCTAGGGTGAGATGATGTCTCATTATTGTTTCAATTTACATCTCTCTAATGGGAAGCTCTGGTAGCATAGTGCCTAAGGCACTTGACTGCTAACCAGAAGGCTGGGGGTTCAAACCCACCAGCCACTCCTTGGAAGAAAGATGGGGCAATCTACTTCCGTAGTGATACTGCCTTGGAAACTCAAGGAGGGGTCACTATGAGTCGGGTCCAACTCGAGGGCACATAACAACAACAACAACAACAATGGTTAATGATCGTGAGCATTTCCTCGTGTGTTTGTTGGCTGCCTGTATATCTTCTTTGGTGATGTGTCTGTTCATGTCCTTTGTCCATTTTTGAATTGGATTGTCTGTCTTTTTGATTTTGAGGTATTGAAGTTTTCCATATATTTTAGAAATAAGTCCCTAGTCAGATATGTCACAGCCAAACATTTTTTCCCAAAATGTAGGTTCCTTTTTACTTTTTTTGAGAAGTCTTTTGATGCACATGAGAATTTAATTATTGAAAGGTCCCATTCATCTAGTTTCTCCTCTGCTGAATGTGCATTTTGGGTTATGCTTGATAGTCTATTTATGCCATAAATTAGAGCTCCCAGGTTTGCCCCTAAGTGCCCATCAACAGAAGAATAGATAACCAAACTATGGTATATTCATACAACGGAATACTATGCAACATTATAGAATAATGAAGAATCCACGAATTGCCTCATAATGTGGATGAATTAGGAGGACATTATGCTGAATGACATAAGTCAATCACAGAAGGATAAATATTGTATGAGTCTATTATTATAAAAAGTTAATATCATGCTTGGTAAAGTGGAGGGTAAACGAAAAAGGGGAAGGCCCTCAATGAGATGGCTTGATACAGTGGCTACAATGATGAGCTAAGGTATAGCAAAGATTGTGAGGCTGATGTAGGAACAGGCAGTGTTTTATTCTGTTGTACATAGGGTTGCTGTGAGTCAAAGCCATCTTGGTAGCACCCAACAACAACAACAGGTTTGCTCCTATTTTATCATTGGTGAACTTCATGTGTTTGGGTTTTACATTTAAGTCTTTGATCCATCTTCAGTTCGTTTTTGTTTATGGTGTGAGGTATGGCTCTTGTTTTGTTTTTCTGCAAGTGGATATCCAATTTTGCTGGCATCATTTGTTAAAGAGGCTGTCTCTCCCCCATTTAATAGGTTTTGGCCTTTGTCAAAGATCAGCTGTCCATAGATGGATGGGTCTATTTCAGGACTCTCTTATGTTCCACTGGTCTGTCTATCATTGTACCATCACCACCCTGTTCTGACTACTGTGGCTGTGTAGTAGGGTTTGAAGTCAGACAGGGTGAGACCTCCTACTTTTTCTTCTTCAGCAGTGCATTGCTTATCCAAGGTCTCTTTCCTTTCCATATGAAGTTAATAATTGTTTTTCCATGTCCTTAAAGAATGTTGATGGAATCTGGATCAGGATTGCATTGAATGTATAGATTGTTTTGGGTAGGACTGATATTTTCACACTATTCAGTCTTATCCATGAACATGGCTGTGATGGTTATGTTTGTGTGTCATCTTGGCTGGGCCTGGTTGAGTGGCTGGGCAGCTGGTGGTATTATTCCCCATGATGAGACTGGAAATCAGCTCCATGGTGGGATCTACCACAAGCAGCTGAGTGGCTGCTTTGGGTATGTGGTCTGCTGTCTGTATATAAGGAAGCTTTGGTAATGGTCTCTACCCTATGGCACGCTTGGACCCTGCATGTAGCCGTGTTGTTGCTCAGCAGCCTGCTATGCTCTGCTGACCTTGGGATTTACAATGGACTTAAGTTAATAGCCTGCCATGTGGTTTGGTAACATCGGGACTGTGCCCTTTTACTTGTCAACCTTAGGGCTTCTCAGCCTCAGCAGCCAGCAGCTGTCTGAGTAAAGAAACACCTCTAGCTCCAGTGAGCAGGGAGCAGAAGGCAGAGCTGAACCCCAAGGTTGAGGGTCTTTCACCCAGCCCCTAGAGCCTGGCACTTTGAACTTGGACTTAAAGCCTCCAAATTGTGAGAATAAATTCCTGTTTGTTAAGGCCATCCCATTTGTGGTATATTTCTTGTCAGAGTGGCATTAGGTAACCAGAACAATGGCATATTCTCCCACATAGGTAGATCTCTTGTAGCTTCTTATGGTAGTGTTTTGTAGTTTTCTTTGTATAGGTCTTTTTTGTCCCTGGTAAGATTTATTCCTAAGTATTTTATCTTTTTCATAGCTATTGTAAATGGTATTGTTTTCCTTATTTCCTTTTCACAGATCTCTTTGTTGATGTAAAGGAATCCAACTGATTTTTATATGTTGATCTTGTATCCTGCCACTTTGCTGAAACTTTCGATCAGTGCCAATAATTTTCTTACTGAGTCTCTTGGGTTTTCTATGTATAGGATCATGTCATCTGCAAATAGAGATATCTTTATTTCTTTTTTGCCAATTTAGATGTCTTTTATTTCTCTGTCTTGCCTTTTCAACCTAGCAAAGGAGCTCTGGTAGCATAGTGCCTAGGGCTCTTGACTGCTAACCAGAAGGCTGGCAGTTCAAAGCCATCAGCCACTCCTTGGAAGGAAGGTTGGGCAATCTACTTCCATAGTGATACTGCTTCAGCAATCCAAGGAGGGGTTGCTATGAAACGGGTCCAACTCGACGGCACATAACAACAACAACAACAAGAGGACTTCCAATATAGTGTTGAATAGAATTGGTGATAGAGGACATCCTTGTCTGGTTCTCATTGGCAAGGGGAATGCTTTGAGTCTTTCTCCACTGAGAATAATGTTGGCTATTGGTTTTGCATATATGCCCTTTATTATGTTGAGGAATTTCCCTGTTTTACTGAGAGTTTTGATCAGGAATGGATGTTGGATTTTATCAAATGTCATTTCTGTATCAATTGATATGATCATGTGGTTCTTCTCCTTTGTTTTATTAATGTGGATTACATTGATTGTTTTTCTGATACTGAACCATCCTTGCATACCTGGTATGAATTCCACTTGGTCATGGTTTATTTATTATTATTATTATTATTATATGGTGTTAAATCTGTTGGTTAGGATTTTGTTCAAGATTTTTGCATCTATATTCATGAGGGATATTGCTCTGTAGTTTTCCTTTTTAGTGATGTCTTTGCCTGGTTTTGGTATCGGGGTTATGCTTGCTTCATAGAATGAATTTGGGAGTATTCTATCATTTTCTACATTCTGGAATAGTTTGAGTAGTATACATGTCAGCTCTTCTCTGAACATTTGATAGCATTCTCCTGTGAAGCCATCTGGATCAGGACTTTTTTTGTGTGGGGCGATTTTGAATGACCTGCTCAATTTCTTCTTTTGTTATGGATCTGTTTATGTATTTTATCTGTGATTGTGTTATTGTAGGTAAGTCCTGTGTTTCTAGAAATTTATCCATCTCTTCTAGATTTTCAAATTTCTTGGAGTACAATTCTTCATAATATTCTGTTACTATCTTTTTTTATTTCTGTCGGTTCTGTTGTGATGACATCCATTTCATTTATTATTGGTGTTATTTGCATCTTCACTTTCTTTTCCTTTGTTAACTTTGCCAATGGCTTGTTGATTTTGTTAATCTTTTCAAAGAAGCAACTTCTTATTTCTTGATTTTCTCTACTGTTTTCTGTTTTCTGCTTCATTTATTTCTACTCTGATCTTTATTATTTCCTTTCTCCTGGATGGAGGCTCTGGGTGGCATAGTGCCTAAGGCATTTGACTCCTAACCAGAAGGCTGGCAGTTCAAACCCACCAGCTACTCCTCAGAAGGAAGATTGGGCAATGTACTTCCGTAAAGATACCGCCTCAGAAACCCAAGGAGGGGTTTCTATGCGTAGATTTCTTTTGTTGTTCTTTTTTTGAGTTAAGGTGTTGATTTTTATTCTTTTTTCTTTTATGATGTGTGTATTTATTGCTATAAATTGACCTCTGAGCACTGCTTTTGCTATGTC
The DNA here is from genome assembly GCF_000298275.1 of Orycteropus afer afer. Classification (NCBI taxonomy): domain Eukaryota; kingdom Metazoa; phylum Chordata; class Mammalia; order Tubulidentata; family Orycteropodidae; genus Orycteropus; species Orycteropus afer. The sequence goes on along the minus strand of NW_006921711.1, from coordinate 7,941,408 downwards.
CCAAAGGTTTTGGTAAATTGTATTTTCATTCTCCTTTGTTTCTAGGAACTTTTTTAATTTCACACTTTATTTCTCCTGTTACCCAGTAGTTTTTGAGCAGTGTATTATGCAGTTTCCTTGTATTTGATTTTCTTTTCCTTGTTCTTCTTCTTCTTGATTTCTAATTTTATAGCACTGTTATCTAAGAAGATGTTTTGTAGTATTTCACGTTTTTAAATTTATTGAGGCTCGTTTTGTGGCCTAACATAAGATCTCTTCTGAAGAATGATCCATGTGCCCCGGAGAAGAATGTGTATTGTGCTTTTGTTGGGTGGAATGCTCTGTATATGTGTATGAGGTTGAGTTGGTTGATTGTGTTGTTGATATCTTACGTATCATTGTTGAGTTTTTTTCTAGTTGTTCTGTCCTTCATTGAAAGTGGTGTGTTAAAGTCTTCTACTATTATTGAAGACTTATATATTTTCCTTTCAATTCAGTTAATGTTTGCTTTATGTATTTTAGAGCTCTTTCATTAGGTACATAGATATTTATTATAATAATGTCCTCAATTGACCCTTTTAACATCATAGAGTACCCTTCTTTGTCATTTGTGCTGGTTTTCACCTTGAGGTTTATTTTATCAGAAGTTAATATTGCCACTCCTGCTCTTTTTTGGTTGTCATTGGCTTGATATATTTTTTCAATCCCTTGATTTTTAATTTATTTTTATCTTTGTGCTTAAGGTGGGTCTCTTGTAGGCAGCATATTAATGAGTCTTCTTTTTTTATCCAGTCTTTCACTCTTGTTCTCTTGACTGGTGCATTTAGTCCATGCACATTCAGGGTAATTAATTATAGATACAAATTTATTGCTGTCATTCTATTGTGTTTTCTGTTGTGTTGGTGGTGGTGTCTTTGTTCCAAATATTTTTCTGTGCTGAGTTATTTTTCTTATCAAGTATTTTTTCTCTTATTGTTGGTTTTGTGTTTATTAAGCCCTTGTGATTTTCTTCTTTCTTAGTTTAATTAGAAGGATTGTTCATTTTCTTTGTGGTTAAAAAAACAAAACCAAACTCACTTCCCTCAAGTCAGATCCGACTCATGGTGACCCCTCATTGGGTTTCTGAGGCAGTATCTATGGAAGTAGATTGCCCAACCTTCCTTCCAAGGAGTGGCCGGTGGATTTGAACCACCAGCCTTCTGGCTAGCAGTCAAATGCCTTAGGGACTAGACCAACAGAGCTCCCTTCTTTGTGGTTACCCTGTAGTAAATTCTTATCTCTCTAAGTTTAGAATAATCTCTTCTATATAGACATTGTACTGATTTCCTCTCCATTTGGAAGTTTTGTAATTACAACATTTATTCCCTCTATTTGCTTTGTTATTGGTGTTGTTTCTCTATTTCTCTACTTAATTTTTTTTTTTTTTAATCTTATTTTGCGATTCCTTATCTGGGTTGTTTTCTTGGTGGTAGTGTCAAGCATCATGATTTTAGTTTGTTGTTTTCTATTGGAAGGACTCCCTTTAGCATTTCTTGTAGGACTGGTCTGGTTTTCACATAGTCCCCTAACTTCTGTTTGACTGGGAATGTCTTAATTTCACCTTCATATTTGAGGGACAGTTTGGCTGGATATATAATTCTGGTCAGGAATTCTTCTCCTTCAAGGTTTTGTATATGCCATCCTATTGTCTTCTTGCCTGCATGGTTCCTGCTGAGAAATCAGCACTTAATCTTATTGGTTGCCCATTGCAGGTAATATTTTGTTTTTCCCAGGCTGCTCTCAAGATTCTTTTTTTGTCTTTGGTTTTGGAAAGTTTGATTATGATATGTCTTGGTGATTTTCTCTTGGGGTCTATCCTGTATGGGGTTTGTTGAGCTTCTTGGATGGATATCTTTTCATTTTTCATGATATAGTGGAAATTTTCTTTTATCAAATCTTTGACAATTTTCTCAGTGGTTCTTTATTATTTATTTTGCCTCCCCTTGTTCTGGAATTCCAATAAAGCATATGTTATTTCTTTTTATGTCATCCCATATAGCTGTTAGGTCTTCTTCATTTCTCTTAATTCTTTGCTCTGATTTTTCCTCATACAAGCTGGTGTCTTCTAGTTGGGAAATGCATTTTTTTAGCCAGCTCTAGTCTACTTTTTTTGTCCTTCCAGTGTGTTATCTATCTCCATAACTTTAGGGTCATCTTCTAGATTTGTAATTGCTGCTTTTGCATGATTACTAATTATGTATTTATTTTGTCATTTTGCTCTTGAATGATTTTCCAGAATTCTTCAAGGGTATTATCTGTCCTCTCCTTGGTTCTGTTTATGGTTTCCTTGATCTAGTAGATCTATTACTTGTTCTTACTTGAGGAAATTTCCTAATTCTTTAGTTTTGACACTTGTTTCTACTATCTTGTCCTGTATTTTTTGTTGTTATTGTTTTGTTTTTGCTGTTGTTGTTTGAGTTGAAGTTGTCTGTTATCTCCAAGACATTTTGAAGTTGCTGTCTTTATTTGTTGGCTATGTGCTCATTTGTTTCACCTTGTTTTATATTTTATTTTGTTTTAATATATCTGGAAGTATGGAGTAGGTGTACTTCTTTGATTGTTAGCTTGACTGTACTGGGTCACTTTCCACCTTTCTCTGTGTTGGTGGAGTAACTGGTGTGAATGTGGGTACTGGTCTCTGTTTGTCATGAAAAGGAGTTGCAGTTGGGATGAACAGGTGTTGTCCAACATCTGTCATTAATCCTGTGGTGCAGGAGCTAATGGTGGGTGAGGTGGTCAGTGTAGTAGATATGGCTGACTAAAGGAGAGTTAATGTGTTCCTCCCATTGAATGAGGCAGGAAAAAGAGAAGGAGAGAGAGAGAGAGAGAGAGAAAGCCAAGGAGAAGGAGATATGGAAAGACAGAATGAAAATAGGTAATAAGAAATGGGGGGAGGCAGAATATAGAAAAAGGAAAAAAAACAAAAGTGGGGGTGTAAGGGATGAAGGTTTTATAAAAATGAAAGAAGATGAAGAGGTAGAAGGGTAGATGATCAGATAGGATGAAAAATTAAGGAAGAGGAAAGTAGAAAAATGAAGGGAGGATAAGGTAACTGAGGGAGGATTTTTCTAGTTATGTTCAGCTAGTGTACCTGGGAATGTCAGAAAATGCTCATTCACCAGAGTACACACCCATGTAAGAGAAAGGAGATTGGTACAAGAGGTGACCTCCAGTAGAGAAGGCTAAACTTTTTTTTTTTTTTTTTGTGCTTAGTATGAGATAGACCAGGCAGTGACGCAGTCGTGGGAGAAGGACAGCTGCAACCTCTGGGTCTGTTTGGAGTGGTTTGCTAATGGTGGTGTTTACCCATCAATCAAACCCCTGCAGTTCAAATCCACCAGCCACCCCACAGGTGACAGAGCAGCCCTCCTCCACAAAGATCCACAAGTCCTGAAACCCCAAGACTCAGTTGCACACTGTGCTAAAAATCATCACTAAGAGTTGAACTTGAGCCCACTGCTATGGATCCAATTTAGGGTTTGGTTTATTCAAGGAGAATTTTTCTTCCCTTTCCCTTACTCCCTCCTGAATTCCATGTCAGCTTAAGCTATAATCCTCCCAATCTGTCCACCCTGTATATATAAGTCCTGTGGGTTCTGTGGATTTTGTTTTTTCTCCTTGACCTCCTTTTGGAAGGAAGATTGGGTGATCTACTTCTGTAGTGATACCACCTCAGAAACCTAAGGAGGGGTCACTATGAGTCAGATCTGACTTGACGACAGTGAGTTTGTTGAGTCGACCTTCTTTGTGTTTATAATGGCTTCTCTTTGGCCTGGACAGCCCTCCCACCCCTGCCCCCAGTCACTGAACTTGCTCTCTTTCCTGTCTTTACTCAATCTAATACTTTATCTTCTCATTAGATGCTCATAACTCCAGGATCATTATTTGTATCTGTTTCACTGAGTTTCTCAAAATCTCTGTTGAAAGAGGGATCTGACATGGTCTGTTAGTAGGACGCCATCTAACACAGCCACCATTTTAGGGCAGTTTCACTCTGTCTCTGGTGGCATAGTGCCTAAGGCACTTGACTGCTAACCAGAAGGCTGGTGGTTCAAACCAACCAGTCACTCCTCAGAAGGTAGGTTGGGCAATCTACTTCCTTAGTGATACTGCCTCGGAAACCCAAAGAGGGGTTGCTATGAGTAGGAACCGACTCAACAGCAGTGAGTTTGGTTTTGGTCATATGGTTGCTATGAGTCACAATCAACTCGCCAACAATGGGATTTTATTTTTTTTGGTTTACCAAGTATAAGTCACTGGCATATGTTGTAAAACAGATTGAACATCTGATTTAAATAATAAAATACTAGATTAAGGCATTTTTAGGTGATAACATAGTACATGGAGGATAAGCTCCATGATCTCTGTTCTAATTTATGTGTATGTCTGTGAGAGAGAGAGAGAGAGAGACCAGATGCTCAAGTGTTGCTCAACCCCCAAGACTCCTAGGCAGGGGTGTGGGAGAGGCACTTGGCTATTGGGGTGGATAAACTTGAGTCTCCTGGGTCAGCATTTAAACACAGAGTTGTCTCCCTGTTCAGCCCTAGGGAGCTCCAATGTCACTTTGGGCCAGTTGTGGGAAGCTCATATCATCCCAGTCAGTAATGACTCACAAGCTTTGCCTGCTGCAGCAGTGGCTGCTTGCAGAGTGACAGCTCCAGGAGGAAGCAGTGCTCATAAATGCTTTCCCAGAGTCAACGTCCAGCCACCACATGCCCAGCTGGACAAGGAAACCACCAAGTGCAGGAAAGAGATGTCAGAGCAGGGAGAGCTTCATGACTCTTGCCAGCTGCAAAATCCTAAAGTTTTCTAAAGATTCAGAGAAAGAGAAAGCTTGGAGGGTGGGTTGGAGGCCTTGGGACTGTTAGTACAATCATTACATCCACCCCTCTCATTAGACACTTGAGAAATTGAATCCCAGAGAGAAGAAGGGACTTTTTTAAGGTCACATAGGAATAGGTGTCCTGGCATGGCTCAGCTCTCTCTTGATGGTAAGTGACTATTATCTTACCCATCTTGGCCCCAAAGGCCTAGGGTTATGGGGGCACAGATCACCCCACAGCCTTTACCTTACCTGAACTTAAGATGAACCATCCTGCAACCTCTCAGAACTGCTGTCCAGGCAGAAAGCATGGACAGTCTGCCTACCTGGCCATGTCTCTCTCAGAAGCTGAGATGAAGGCTATTCTGGGCCAAGGGGTGATGGATCATGGTTCCTTAACAGTGATTATCCCTGGGTTATAAGTTGTATCATCATACTAACCAGCTTAGGAATGGTTTCAAGTCAGTGCTGGGTGGGTTTGGGGATGGCAGAGGGCATGTATTGGCCATCTAGCAGATCTCTTTCAGTCACATAATAACAAAGAAATGTGTGGGCTTGAAACCAAAAACTCCAAGGTCTCACAAGATCTCATCAGGACCCAGTCCCTCTCTCTTCTTCCATCCGTAGCTCTGCTCTCCCCTTTGCAGTTTTGTCACTGCTGCCTTTTGGCTCCTCTACTTAGACATTTCTCCTGTAGGTCCATCAAGAGTCCCAGGTTCAAGTCTCATCTGAGCTTAGTGTATGGAATGCACTGACTGGCCTGGCCTAGGTTGTGGCCATCCCTGTGTCAGGGTTGGGTGGGTCAGTGGCTGAGTTACATAGAATCTGCCCCACCCAAATAAGAGGGATTGAATGGGGGAGGAGGTCTCCCCAAAGGCAATGGACACTGAGTGGACAGAAGCAGATATCCAATCCAAGACTACACAGAGCATAGTTTCCCATGCTCTTCTTCTCCTCCTCCTTCTCACCTCATGTTGAGACATATTTAGAGGAAACAGCATGAAGGGAACAGATCCTTATGTAAGTGGATCTGACTACAGGTCTGGGGTTCCTTGGCATAGCCCTGATATTCAGTCATCTGAGGTGGTGCAGTGGTTAAAGCATTCAGCTGCTAATCAAAATGTCAATGGTCTGAACTTGCCAGCTGCTCAGTGGGAGAAAGATGAGGTAGTCTGCTTCAATAAAGGTTTACAATCTTGGAAACCCCACGGGGCAGTCCTACTCTGTCTCACAGGGTTGCTATGAGTTGGAATCAACTCAGTGGCAGTGGTTTTTTGGGGGTGATCCTGATGTCACATATGGGTCAAAGTAGGTGTCCCACTTTGAGATTAGGATACATGGTCAGGATACTTAACAACCCCACTGACAATGTGGATCTTCCCCTAATTGCCTCCCTCCAACCATCTCACAGCCCCTTCTATGTCAGGAAGCTGACACTCTGGAATTTTATTTTGCTGGTAAAATAGATTTGAGATCAGGAAAATGGAGCTGGTGAGAAAGCAAGTATCTTATCTTCTTCCTATCCTTTCTTTCCCCAGAGTGGAAACAATTCTTTGGGGGTTTCCATTTTTAGATCTCTGGCACCTTCTGCTAACCAGAAGGCTGGCAGTTCAAACCCACCAGCCACTCCTCAGAAGGAAGTTTGGGCAATCTACTTCCATAGTGATACTGCCTCAGAAACCCAAGGAGGGGTCGCTATGAGTCAGGTCTGACTTGATGGCACATAACAACATTTCAAGATCCAAGCCTCCTTCCAAGATTTCCTTTTCCAGCCCTTGTGGCTCATCTCAGGACCTTACTTCCCAGAATTCTCCTGACCACACAGTAAGAACCACTGAGCATCCACTCTACACTTGACAATGGATTGATCAAGAACTACACCGAGCCAAAGCCATCCATTCCAGAAGGCTTCTGTCCTCTGGAATAGGGACTGATCACTTCAGAGACTGGCCGGCACATATCTCTATGCCCATCAAACCATGTGCTTGGATGAGAAACACTGCAGTCATTAAGCTCATCTGGAAACATGTTGCAGGAAATTAGGAGGTTGGAATGGGCAGAATATGGGTATGAGACCCTTTGTCTGAGGCCCAAGTATGACAAACACTCAACTTAAAATCCAGAATCTCATGAGTCTCTGCAATGCTCTTCTTTCTTTCTATTTTTTTCCTTAACTTTTCATTGCAATTTGGATAAAACTTTGCAGAGCATATATTTGTTTTCCATTCAACAGTTCACATATATTTTGTTTCTTGACATTGATTATAATTCCCACAATGTAACCACTCTCTTCCCACTTCTTTCCTGTGGTTATCTTTCACCTGTGTTCTTTTTTCCTATACAACTCTGCCTTCTGGGCTTTATCCCTGTGCAAATGCTGCTCTTCTAATCTCCCATGGTTTACTATTTTAAGGAGTATGTATGTCCCTGGTGAAGTCGTGCACCTCATAGGCCTGCCTACTGTTTGGCTGAAAGTTGAGCCATAGGAGTGTATACAATTCCAGGTCCAAAGGGTGACTAAGGGCTATAGTCTCAAAAGATTCCACCAGTCTCTATCTGAATAGTAAGCCTGATGTTTTTTTAAAATGATTTTGAGTTTTGTTCCACATCTTTCTTCTACTCTATCCAGGATCTCCAATTTCAATCATTTTCAGAGTGGTTGGCAGTGATAGCCAGGCACCATCTAGTTCTTCTGGTCTCAGGGTCATATAGGTTGAGGTTCTCCTGGTCCATTAGTCCTTTGGACTAACTGTTCCCATGAGTCTTTGCTTTTCTTCACTCCTTTGCTCCAGACAAGAAGTGACCAATAGTTGCATCTTAGGTGGCTGCTCACAAGCTTTTAAGACCCCAGTCGCTACTCACTGAAGTAAAATGTGGGAACAATATTTTTGTATACAATGTGCAAATTAAGCTTGATATCCCCTGCCACCATGGTCCCCAGCTCACAGGCCCAGTGACTCACTCCCTCAATGTGCTTATTTATTCCTGAGAAGTTATCCTAACTTTGCCTCCTATTAGGTTTGAACTTCACATAGACAGTTTTATAGCCCCTACAAATACATATGTAGAAATATCATCTGCCAAACATATACATGGTCATGGGTACAGTCCCATTCTCCTACTCATACCTGATCATCTTGCCTGTCTGTGTATCCACTCATAGATTAATGGTTGTTCATAGTGATAATTCAGCATGGTGGATATAATAGTGTTTACCTTTGTTGTCTGTGGAGGAGCTCTGGTGGTGTAGCGGTCAAAACATGCAATGTTCTTCTTAAGAATTAGTGCTGACCCCCAAACCAGGGAACTAAGGAAGCCAGAGTCTACTTACCTGAAAATTTAATTAACCTTCTCTATCTAGCTCTGCCTAAGAAAAAGGGCACTTTTCCCTAGAGGACAAAGGAGGTGATTTGCAGTCTCTGAAACAGAGAGGTCTAGTGTGCTAGGGAAAGGACAGAAGCAAATGAAGAATCATGGGGTCAGAAAGTGCTCTGTGGGAAGGAAGGGGCTGGATAATGGGCAGACTTCCACTCTGATCTCTTAGCCCTAGCCCAGCTGGCCAGTTCACAATCATATGAATACAGTCCATGTAGACCACTCCCTCTCTGGGGAACAAAAAAACAAACTGCACAGTAGAAAGACTTTTGTAGTCACAAATTACCCTTCAGGGAAATCCTACTAAATGCAGATTTCCTACTGTATGCTGAGTCCTCCACCATGAATATTTCATAAAGTCAAATATTTAAGCCAATTGCCTATCCCACTAACACAGAGCCCTGTGGGCTCCATTTGTTGGATAGAATCTGGAGCCAGACTGCTTTGGCTCAAATTCGAACTCTGCCATTGCTAGTTGTGTTGTTGTTGTTGTTGTTGTTAAGTGCCATCAAGTCGTTTCTGACTCATAGCGACCCCATGCACAGCAGAATGAAACACTGCCTGATCCCGCGCCAGCCCCAC